>NC_066627.1:643073-963360 GCF_025201925.1 Gopherus flavomarginatus | reverse complement strand
ACCTGCTGACTGGGAAGGTAAACAAACCGGCCGGCCTACCAGGGGCTTTTCCTACACAAGCAGCGACCCCTGTTTGAGAAACCCTGCATTAGATTATCTTTTCTTTTAGCTTGTGAATTTTCCCTATGCTAAGAGGAGGTGTATTCCAGTTTTTGTAATTTTGAAGTTGAGCCTAGAGGGGAATCCTCTGTGTTCTAAATCTTTTCATTAACATGTAAAATTACTTTCCATACTGATTTTACAGAGGTGCTTCTTTTATATTTTTCTTTATAAAAGTTCTTTTAAGAACCTGATTTATTTTAGTGTCCTAAACATAAAAGGTCTGGTCTGTACTTTTATTAAAAGCAATTGGTTGGTATATTATTCTCAAGCCTCCCCAGGAAAGGAGGTGAAGGGGCTTGGGGGGATATTTTGGGGAAATAGAAACTCCAAGTGGGCCTTTTCCTGAATCTTTGTGTAACTCACTTGGTGGTGGCAGCAATACAGTCCAAGGACAAGGGAAGGATTTGTGCCCTGGGGAAGTCTTTAACCTAAGCTGCTAGAAACAAGAGTCCCCACATCTGTACCCCAGAGTTCAGAGTGGGGAGGGAAGCCCTAAAATCACAGGTTGGTTCTCTACAGTTTCTGTTCAGCTGTCTGGGTGGTAACAGCCTCTGAGTGGGTGGTTCCTTCAGATCTGACACTTCCCTTGAGCTGCAGTGCCAGCATTTTAAACAGGGCTCGAATAGAAAGAGGAGGGGTTGGACTGCAAGAGGCTCAGAGTTCATAAGACACCAGAGGACAGAAGAAAGGGCGGGTCATGCAGAGAAAATATTATTCCAAAGATGAAACAGATCCTCCTTGCGATCAAAGGCATCCACTGAACAGGAGTGTCATGATGGAAAATATGGGTATATTGATGGGATGGAGGGGGGTATTGACCGGAATGGGGTATATTGATCATAAATAGGAAATATTTGTGGAAAGTGAGTCTATCGCTAGGAAAATAGGGTATTTTGTTGGGGGGAAATGCATTGATGAGAAACAGGGATACAATGATTGGATCCAACATATATTGATGGGAAATAGGAGTATATTTGTGGGAATCATGAATGCTGATGGTATATAATCTATTGTTGATAAATATGGTAAATTGATGGGCAATGGGTTATACTGATGGGAAATAGTGTTGTGGTGATGGAAAACATTTGATCTAGTGATATAAATTAGCATGTATTGATGGGAAATGTGGGTCATTTTGCGGGGTATGGAGCATAAAACAAATTTTAGTGTGATAATTGTGTTGCATAGCCACTTTTCATATATTCACACCCCTTCACTGGTTTAATTAAATCACTTAGCACCTGTGATATGAAACTAATGAAACTTCCTGATGTTGATACAGTCTGAGTGTACTTTACCCATCAGGATAAGGGCAGACTTCCACCTGCAGGGCAGAAGATTTGACACCTTGACACAGCAATGGATTGACTGTAGGGGGGAGTATCAGAGGGGTAGCCGTGTTAGTCTGGATCTGTAAAAGCAGCAAAGAATCCTGTGGCACCTTATAGACTAACAGACGTTTTGGAGCATGAGCTTTCATGGGTGAATACCCACTTCGTCAGATGAAGTGGGTATTCACCCACGAAAGCTCATGCTCCAAAACGTCTGTTAGTCTATAAGGTACCACAGAAGTCTTTGCTGCTTTTAGGGGGGAGTAGTTTATGTATTTATATGTGGATTTTGTAAGTGTCCTTGTTCTGTTCCTTAAATGCCTGAGTCACTTCACCTCTCTCCCCAGGTGGGATCCCTCTGCCCCTCTCTGGGTGACCCCCACTTCTCAGCCCCGGAGTGGGATATTAATCACTTGGGGACCACTCCTGGCTGTCACACTATGTCTCTCAGAGCACAGTAATACACCGCTGCGTCTGCCAGCCTCACACTGTGCAAGGACAGGCTGCTGGATTTTCCATCTCCATGGATGTGCAAGGCTCGCTCTGGGTTGGGGCTATAAACAGTTTCAATGAATCTGTGACTAATGACGGGGGGTTGGAGTAGCTCCTTTTTATGGACACCCACCCAGCCAGTTAGCTATTAAATTCTGCTTAGTAGCTGTTCTCTACTTGCTTTACCTGTAAAGGGTTAACAAGCCCACAAGTAAAAGGAAAGGAGTGGGCACCTGACTAAAAGAGCCAAGTATTTTTTTAAAGGAACTTTTTTAAGTGGGGAAAAAAAGCTTCCCTTTGTCTGTCTGTTGCTGTTCTCTGGGAAAGAGGGGAACAAGGAGGAGTTATGCTATGAGAAGCTTTAAGCCAGGTGTCATCAGATGCTCCTGGTGTGGTGCTCTGCTCTGGTCAATGTTGATATCAATCAGCTGAGTGCATGTTCCCTCTGTGTGCTGTCCCGGCTCTGCAGATCGCTGGCACAGCAAACCCAGAGAGAACCTCCAATGACCACAGATTCTAGTTAGGTATGAAGGCACCGGCCAGGTTTATTGTTGAAGAGAAACAGAGTCTCCAGCTCCCCAGCAAATGAAGTCCAAGATGCTTCTAAGGTGCAGCTAGCCAGTACTTATGTGCTCCCTGGCAATGGACTCAGCTCAGTCTGTGGTGGGAGTTTCCACTGCCCCCTTGGCTGGACAAAGACACTGCCCCAGGGATGCATTCTTATACACAGGTACAAACAAGTTACACATCACTCCTGACGTATTGAGGTGCAACCCCTCTACGCAGCAAGGTACAACCCCTCTACATAGCAAGGTGCTGCCTCTCACCTTCTACATGTTGATTTGAACAAAATACCTCTGTCCATCATATTACCCTTTTGGCCTGTCATTGAGATGGTCAGCTTGTTCCTTGTTATCTGTGTGGAGTGTACAAGTATGTGAATATTCTGATATCTGGTGCCCCGTACCTTTTAGGTCTGCCTCTTTCTGCAGCATCAGCCCTTTCTTTGCCAGCTTCTCTGAGCAGGGCCTGCTTCTGGCTCACAGCTTCACTTTGCTTTATGTTAGCAAAGTCTTGACCATTACCTTAGTTCAGGCCTTAGGCCTCAAACCAGGCCTCTGATACCAAGGTTTATATCTCAGGGCCTCCTCTTACTACACCAGATATGATTAAAAATAATCAGATCATACCTAGAATTACTTATTTGTAACTCCCAAATGTGTAAGTAGATTAGAATGTTTAGAAAGAAACAGATATAAACCTAATTGCATATTTCTTGGCCTGTGGACTCCTCTGTGCTAACCCCAGATGTCTTTGTTTCACTTGTAATCTTTAAGATGAACCTCGAGAGCCATCTTGTTGCTTAATTTCTGTAATTGTTTCTTTTAAGCTCTAGCAAAAGCCTAAGTTCCAAATGTATTTCCTTTCTTTTTGTTTTTAATAAGTTTTTTCATTTTTAAGACCAGGATTGGATTTTTGTGTTCCTAAGAGTTTGTGCATACGTTGTTTAATTAGCTGCTAGCAACAGCTGATTTTCTTTCTTTTTTTTCTCAGTTCTTCCCCTGAGGAGGTGGTGAAATGGCTTGAGGGTACCCCACCGGAAGGAATTCCCAAGAGTTCCTTCCTGGGTTCTCAAAAGGGGAGGTGGGAATTGCACTTGGGTGGTGGCAGCATCTACCCATCCAAGGTCAGAGACAGTGTGTGACCTTGGGAGTTTAATACCAGCCTGGAGTGGCCACTATTCATTTTTAAAACCCTTGTGGGTCCCCACCTTCTGCACTTGAAGTGCAAGAGTGGGGAATCAGCCTTGACAGTATCCGTGCCCTATATACTGGGGCCCTTGTTTCAGGAACTGCTGGTACCAGAAAATCCATCGTCTGTAACTGAAGGGTGAGTACAAGTCAGGTTCAGGTCTCCTCTGTCAGACGTTTCTGCAGTGACTGGCTGCTTGATACCAGTTCTGCCCAGGGCACCTAGGAAAGGAGATCGGGCCAAAAATGCATTTCATGAGGGCAGGTAATGTATAAGTGGCCTTAGTGTCTACACTACAGCCCCTTCTCCTCATCCTTTGTTGCTCTCATTAACTTCACAAAGATCCCTACTAAGCAGCTTAAGATAAGAATAATTTCAGAGAGCTCAGTCCATAGCCAATGGTCCCGCTTCCATGCTCACTCTGTGACATGGGAACATTGGAGTTTCTATCACAGAATCCTAGGACTGGAAGGGAACTCGAGAGGTGGTGGAGGCCAGTGCCCTGCACTCAATGGCAGAACTAAGTATGATCTCTAGACCATCCATGACAGCTGTTAGTCTAACCTGCTCTTTAAAACCTTCAGTGATGGTGATTCCGCAACCTCTCTATCTATCTACATTGGGTGAGGAAGGTGTAATTTCCATGTAGAGCAGGGTTTCTCAAACTGGGGTGGCTGTTTGTGTAGGGAAAACCCCTGGCGGGCAGGGCCACTTTGTTTACCTGCTGCGTCCGCAGGTCCAGCCGATCGCGGCTCCCACTGGCTGCGGATTGCTGCTCCCTTCCAATGGGAGCTGCTAGAAGTGGTGTGGGCCAAGGGATTTACTGTCTGTCACATCCAGCAGCTCCCATTGGTCTGGAGCAGTGATCTGTGGCCAGTGGGAGCCGTGATCAGCCAGACCTGCGGATGGGGCAGGAAAACACACCGGCTCAGCCAGCCAGGGACTTTCCCTACACAAACGGTGACCCCAGTTTGACAAACCCTGATTTAAAGTGTTAAAGAAAAACAATTAACTTAAAAGAGAGACGATTAAAATAGCTGAGAACCAAGGTCAAGGTGTCATTGGATTTAATGATTCTGCAACAAAGCAATGATAGTTCCCTGAGCCAATAAAAACTGACCTGTCTTTGTGTCTGAAAGCTTAGAGAAGAATTGGGGCCACAGGGTGGCACCTTATAAAGAGCTAATGGAACATAACAAATACAGGAAGATATAATAGACACACCGCATGATGACAGAAAGACAGCAGCTACACTCAGATACACGGGAACCCTAACAGATGCAGGCAGTTATAATAACCACATATTTAGAGACCCGTCCAGCAAGAGAGACGGAGTTATCACCTGGATCCATCACAGGTGAGCAGGCTGAGGAAGGAAATCTCACTCACTTAGAACAGACATGATGAAAACAGTTGAGACCCAAGACAAACACTTCCCTGGGATTCAAAGGGTCTGGGACAAAAAGAATCATGGTGCCAAGCGCCAACGTCAGGCAGAATTAACTTGGCTTTGTATCTGGCATCTGCAGGCAGGGCCTGCTCTTGGTTTTTTGCCGCCCCAAGCAAAAACATTTTGGGCTGCCCCCAACCCCAGCCCTGGGCTGTCACCCCCGCACCACCACCACCATTGCCCTTCCCCACCCGCACTCCCTGCTGTCCCAGCCCTGGCCTCTCACTCCCTCCCCACTCTCACCCCCTGCCACCCCAGCACTGGGCTCCCCCCACCAGTGCTGACTCTGCCTGCTACCCCCTCACCTCCAGCTGGTCCAGCACTGGCAGGGTCTGGGTAAACCTTCAGTCCAAGTTCCTTCCAGCCAGGGCTCCCAACTCCAGGACCAGCCAGGAAGCAGGAGGGCAGAGCAGGGGGACCGCCCCGGCAGGGGGCTGAGGAGGAGGGACGGGGCAGCCCCAGAGGGAGTGGAGTGCCGGAGAGTGGGACACGGGCCCTGCACAGCAGTGCCCCCCTGCTGCTGCTTCTGGCTGCCCTGCTACAGTCCTTGGGTGGCTCAGGGCACTTCACCCAGCCCTGGCCACCCCATGGCACCTGCAGGTGGTTCCATGTGCCCCACGGGGCGGCCCCCAGCTCGAGTGTCCCTCACTCGGAGCCTGCCTGGCCCAGCCACAAGGTGCAGCACTGTTCCCACTCAACGTGAACTGCAGCAGCCCCAGGGCACCCCCGGCCCACGACGTGGTGCTGCAACTGCCAGGGCCGGCTCTAGGCTTTTGCGGCCCAAAGCAAAAAAAAAGATGGCCAGAATGCTGGCCCTGAAAATGCGCCACCCCAAGCACGTGCTTGGTTTGCTGGTGCCTAGAGCGGGCCCTGTCTGCAGGGAAGAGAAAGAGCTTTTGTCTCCCTCTCGATCTGGCTCTCTGCTAGGAAGAGGTTTCTGAATCGGGCTGTCAGAGATGGAGGCATTGGCAGGGCAGAGGTGGGCGGGTTGACGTCAGGAAAGTTCAGAGTTATTCAGAGAGAAGAAAGTTGTTTCAGGAATTATTCCTCTAGCACAACACCGCCCCCACGTGGCAAAATACGTGCACAGACGGGAAACGCTGCAGTAGATTCTCTTTTCTGGTTCTCATAGAGACAGAATTTGTCTATTCCAAGAGGTGAATGGTCTTGTAAAGATTCATGCTCTACCCATCCATGTATTCATTTATCTGGATGGATGGATAGATAGCACCTCTCAGGGATGGTCTAGATAATACATAGTCCTGCCTTGAGTCAGGGGCGGCTCTAGACATTTTGCCGCCCCAAGTACGGAGGGTCTGCTGGGACCAGCAGACCCTCCGCAGGCATGCCGCCGAAGGCACCCTGCCTGCCGCTCTAGCGGTGTCGGCAGAGCGCCCCGCACGGCTTGCACCCCCAGGCACGCGCTTGGAGCGCTAATGCCTGGAGCTGGCCCTGCCTTGAGTGCAGGGGACTGAACCATACGACCTCTCGAGGTCCCTTCCAGTTCTATGATTCTATCATAAATGGCTACATGGATGGATAACCTGATCCCCCCTCCATTTTATCTGATCTATGCTCCATTTATCCTGGGCAGGTGAAGATTCCTGAACTGCTCAGTACCAGTTCTCCTATGGAATAGGAAGTTATCCTCCGTGATCATGGCAGATTTCCTGTGTTCGTTGGCTTTATCTGTTATATTTGATTGTCTGGCTGCACTTTCCTTCAAGAACAGGCTGAAGTCAGCTTTCACCGGAGTTGTTCAGGAGAGGGTGGATGTGTTCTGGTCTTTTCAGATTTTACTTTAATGGATGATTCATGGCATTCACCATTTTTCCTGAGATGGTGCAACTCCTGATTAGGGCAAAGAAGGAAGAGACCTAACGAGAGAGAGAGAGAGAGAGGTTTCTGTTCCAAGTTCAGTGTTTGCAGACTGTGATGCAGTAGGGACTGTCTGTGTGGGGAGTGGGAGAGCAGGGGAGGACTTTAGGAGATGGACGATGCCAGAGCCTGTAACCTGAGCTAGGTAAGGGAGGGGAAAGGTCAACACCTTTGCCCGGGAAGGGGAAAAAGGAAGGGAGTGGCAGGAGGGAAGCAGTTGGAGTTTGGGCTTGGGGCTGTGTGGGCGGAATTCAGGGTATCCTAGCTAGGATCCAAGCACCCTGAAAGCCCAGAAGGACTCGGTGGAGGGGTCCTGACTGTGCCTGCAAGCTCTGCTGTAACCTGTGTTCCTGTTGTCCAATAAACCTTCTGTTTTACTGGCTGGCCGAGAGTCACTGTGGGTCCCAGGAAGAGGGGTGCAGGGCCGGACTCCCCCACACTCCGTGACAACTGGTGGCAGCGGCGGGAGATACTGCACCCCGTGGACGGCGCTTCCTGCAGTAAGTGACTGGGGAGCAGTAAAACGAAGGGGTGGTTAACCCCTGGGAGTGTGTGCCCAGTGAGAAGGACTTTGCAGTAACAGGGTCCCCCGGGGGATTGCAGCGAGCGGTCCCAGGGGCGGAGGAGTCTGCAGCTCGACCCTGGCAGAGAGGTGGTGACCTCAAGAAGGGCTGGTGCAATAGGGGTCCCCCTGGAAACCGTGGGGAGCGGCGAGCACCCCGGCCTGTGAGTGGTCAGCAGGAAGATGTATGCCAAGCGGCGCAAGTGTGACCTGCTAGAGCTGTGCAAGCAGAGGGGGCTGCACCCAGGGAGACGCACCAAGGACCAGCTGATTGCCCAGCTGGAGGAGGGAAACCGCATGAATGAACGGAGCCCTGTCTCTGAGGGAAGCAGCCGAGCAGATGCAGCGCAGGCACCAGTGTCTGTCCCCGCTGGGAGTGGTCAGCCGGCGGACGAGGGCTTCCCGAGACCCCCCCTTCCTAGGCGTAGAGGAAGGGCGGGGAGGAGCCCAGTGTATACCGAGGGCACCGTGACACCCCCGGCCAGCAGGGGATCTGCCCGGCGAAGCCCACCCCCCAGCAGGGGATCCTCCTGGCAACACTCGGCATCCGTGGAGCGGATGCGGCTGGAATATGAAAGGGAGCTGAGACGGGAGGAGCTCGAGTTAAAGAGGCGAGAGCTGGAGGAGAAGGCGAACCAGCGTGAACATGAGGAGAACCAGCGTGAACATGAGGAGAACCAGCGTAAACATGAGGAGAACCAGCGTAAACATGAGGAGAACCAGCGCCAGCGTGAGTGGGAGGAGAAGGAGAAACAGCGTAAACATGAGCTGGACCTGGCCCGGCTGAGGAGCAGTGAGGCTCCAGCTGTGGTGAGTGAGGGGGGACCCAAGCCTACAAAGAGCTTTGATAAGCACTTGCTGCCCCGGCGTAAGGAGGGGGAGGACATAGATACCTTCCTGACGGCCTTTGAGAATGCCTGCGAGCTGCACAGGGTTGACCCTGCAGACAGGATTGCAGTTCTCACCCCCTTACTGGACTCCACAGCCGTGGAGGTGTACAGCCGACTGAAAGGGGCGGAGGCAGGGGACTATGAACTGTTCAAACAGGCCCTGCTCCGCGAGTTTGGGCTGACTCCTGAGATGTACCGGAAAAAGTTCCGGAGCCAGCGTAAAACCCGTGAGGTCACATACCTACAACTGGTCAACCGGGCGCAGGGGTATGCCCGCAAGTGGACAGCTGGGGCCCAAACTAAAGAGGACCTGCTTGACCTATTCATACTGGAGCACCTGCACGAGCAGTGCCCGTCCGACCTGAGGCTGTGGTTGATGGACCAGAAGCCGGAGAACCCGCAGCATGCAGGCCAGCTGGCCGACCAATTTGTGGACAGTCGGGCAGGGGATGGCAGGGAGGAGTCTCGAAGGAGCAGGCCTGCCTCAACGCAGAGAGAGAGTCAACATGGGACCTCCCAAAGGCGGCCTATGGAGAACCCCCTCAAAAGGGGAACATCCAGCGGCAGGTCCCTCCGACCCACTCAAGGGGACCCACGAGATATGGGCTGCTATCGCTGTGGCCAACGAGGTCACATACGGGCCCAGTGCCCCAAGCTCAGGGACAGACCAAGCAGACCCAACCCGCAGAGGGTGGACTGGGTAAAAACCCAATCGGAGGAGGGGCTACATTCCCAGGAAAGGGGGGTTGGCAACATACCACCTATGGATGCTCCCGGTTCCGGGTTTTTGGTTTACCGGGTGGGCGCGGGGCTGCCCCTCCGGAAAGAGTGCATTGTTTCCCTGGAAGTGGATGGGAGGAAGGTCACTGGGTACTGGGACACGGGCGCAGAGGTGACGCTGGCCCGGCCCGAGGTGGTGGCCTCAGATCGGATGGTGCCCGACACCTACCTGACCCTGATGGGCGTGGGCGGGACCCCATTCAAGGTACCCGTGGCAAGGGTACACCTGAAATGGGGGGCCAAGGAGGGCCCCAAAGATGTGGGGGTACACCAATATTTGCCCACTGACGTGTTAATGGGAGGGGACCTTGAGGACTGGCCTAGTAACACCCAGAGTGCCCTGGTCGTGACTCGTAGTCAGAGTCGGCAAATGGCACTGCACCCCGAAAACGGGGAAGGTACTCGACCTGAGGTGCAGGACCCTAACTCAGGGAGTGGGGAACGCCCAGGGGCACGGTGCAGAGAGGCTGCGGCCTCAGACCCAGCCAGCAAGAGAGAGCCGGTCCCCATTCCTGTCCCAGCTGCTGAGTTCCAGGCCGAGTTGCAGAAAGATCCCTCCTTGCGGAAGCACAGGGACCGGGCTGACCTTAGTGCGGTACAGACCATGAGGAGAGGTTGCAAGGAGAGGTTCCTGTGGGAGAAGGGGTTCCTGTACCGAGAATGGGCTCCCCCAGGGGAAGTAGAGTCATGGGGGATCAGGAGGCAGCTGGTGGTTCCCCAGAAGTTCCGTCACAAGCTGTTGTACCTGGCCCATGACATCCCTCTCGCAGGGCACCAGGGAATCCGGCGCACCAGGCAGAGGCTGCTACAGAACTTTTACTGGCCTGGGGTCTTTACCCATGTCCGACAGTACTGCCAATCCTGTGACCCCTGCCAGAGGGTGGGGAAGGCCCGGGACAAGGGGAAAGCGGCTTTGAGGCCTTTACCCATCATAGAAGAACCTTTCCAGAAGGTGGCCATGGACATAGTGGGACCTCTCAGCAAGATGACCCGGTCAGGGAAGAAATACATCCTGGTGGTGGTGGATTTTGCCACTCGCTACCCCGAGGCGGTGGCCTTGTCCTCTATCGAAGCAGACACAGTGGCAGATGCGCTGCTGACAATTTTCAGCCGGGTGGGGTTCCCCAAGGAGGTCTTAACGGACCAGGGGTCCAACTTCATGTCGGCCCTGCTCCGGTCCTTATGGCAGAAATGTGGGGTCCAGCACAACTGGGCGTCAGCGTATCACCCCCAGTCCAACGGGCTGGTAGAAAGGTTCAACGGGACGCTGAAGAGGATGCTAAAAACATTTATGAACCAGCATCCGCAAGATTGGGACAAGTACTTACCTCACCTGCTGTTTGCGTACAGGGAGGTACCCCAGGAATCTACCGGGTTTTCACCTTTCGAACTGTTGTATGGAAGGCGGGTGAAGGGGCCCCTAGACCTGATGAGGGACGAATGGGAGGGGAAGGCCTCTCCCGAGGGAGAGTCAGTGGTGGAGTATGTCCTGACCTTCCGGGAAAGACTGGCCGAGCTCATGGGCCTGGCCAGGGAGAATCTGGCCCGAGCCCAGAGGAGGCAGAAGGTCTGGTATGACCGCACAGCACGAGCCCGTGCCTTCGCCACCGGGGATCAGGTGATGGTTCTTATCCCCGTGAGGAGAAACAAACTCCAGGCTGCCTGGGAAGGGCCCTTCAAGGTTATCAAGCAACTGAATGAGGTAAACTATGTGGTGGAGCTGTCAAACCGGGCACATCACCGTCGGGTGTACCATGTGAACATGATGAAACCATACTATGACAGGGGGAATGTGGTGTTGGCCGTGTGTGGACATTGGGAGGGGCAGGGAGATGACCCCTTAGTGGATCTATTCCCTGGGACAAAAGCTGGTTCCCCCCTGGAGGCGATTCCCCTCTCTGAGCAACTGACCCCGGGCCAGCACGCTGAGATCAGAGGGGTGCTGCATCTGTACCGACAGCTGTTTTCCAACCAGCCTGGACGCACTAATTTGACTGTCCACCGGGTGGAGACGGGGTCACACCCCCCTATAAGATGCTCCCCTTTTCGGGTCACTGGTAAAACTGCCCAGGATCTTGAAAGAGAGGTCAGGGACATGCTGGCTTTGGGGGTGATCCAGCCGTCTTCCAGCCCTTGGGCCTCGCCAGTAGTGCTGGTTCCCAAGAAGGATGGGTCAATCCGGTTCTGTGTGGACTATCGAAAGCTCAATGCCATCACCGTATCTGATGCCTACCCTATGCCCAGGCCTGACGAGCTCCTAGACAAGCTGGGAGGTGCACGGTACCTCACCACTATAGATCTTACCAAAGGCTACTGGCAAGTGCCGCTGGACGCAGATGCCAGGCTGAAATCGGCCTTTATCACCCCTCTGGGGCTCTATGAGTTTTTGACCCTGCCCTTCGGCCTCAAGGGAGCGCCGGCCACCTTCCAGCGCCTGGTGGATCAGCTACTGAGGGGGATGGAGAGTTTTGCCATGGCGTATATTGACGACATCTGCGTCTTCAGCCAGACCTGGGAGGACCACGTGTCCCAGGTTAAACAAGTCCTGGACCGACTCCGAAAGGCTGGGTTAACAGTAAAGGCTGAGAAGTGCAAGGTGGGGATGGCTGAAGTATCTTACCTGGGCCATCGGGTGGGGAGCGGCTGCCTGAAGCCGGAACCAGCCAAGGTGGAGGTGATCAGAAACTGGCCTGCTCCCCAAACCAAAAAGCAGGTCCAGGCCTTTATTGGGATGGCGGGGTACTATCGAAGGTTCGTGCCCCACTTCAGTGCCATAGCCGGCCCCATCACTGAACTGTGCAAAAAGGGGAAGCCAGACAAGGTGATCTGGACTGAGCAGTGCCAGGAGGCTTTCCGGGCGCTGAAGGAGGCTCTGGTTAGCGACCCAGTTCTGGCAAACCCAGATTTTGACAAACCCTTTATGGTGTTCACCGATGCCTCAGACACGGGACTGGGGGCGGTGTTAATGCAGGAGGATGAAAAGGGGGAGAGACACCCTATCGTGTACCTGAGTAAGAAGCTGCTACCCCGGGAACAAAGCTACGCGGCCATCGAGAAGGAATGCCTGGCCATGGTGTGGGCCCTTAAGAAGCTGGAGCCATATCTCTTTGGGCGACACTTCACCGTGTACACCGACCACTCTCCCCTGACCTGGCTGCACCAGATGAAAGGAGCCAACGCCAAGCTCCTGAGGTGGAGCCTGCTCCTGCAGGACTATGACATGGACGTGGTCCATGTGAAGGGAAGTGCCAACCTGACAGCGGATGCGTTGTCCCGGAGAGGGGACCCTGAACTTCCCCAGGTCACTGGGCAGAGTGACCCCGCTCAGTTCAGTCTCGAAGGGGGGAGAGATGTGATGCAGTAGGGACTGTCTGTGTGGGGAGTGGGAGAGCAGGGGAGGACTTTAGGAGATGGACGATGCCAGAGCCTGTAACCTGAGCTAGGTAAGGGAGGGGAAAGGTCAACACCTTTGCCCGGGAAGGGGAAAAAGGAAGGGAGTGGCAGGAGGGAAGCAGTTGGAGTTTGGGCTTGGGGCTGTGTGGGCGGAATTCAGGGTATCCTAGCTAGGATCCAAGCACCCTGAAAGCCCAGAAGGACTCGGTGGAGGGGTCCTGACTGTGCCTGCAAGCTCTGCTGTAACCTGTGTTCCTGTTGTCCAATAAACCTTCTGTTTTACTGGCTGGCCGAGAGTCACTGTGGGTCCCAGGAAGAGGGGTGCAGGGCCGGACTCCCCCACACTCCGTGACACAGACTTCCCTTCCCTTCTGCCCCAGAGCCGCCTCAAGACCCTAGAGCCCGCATCCCCGCTGCTCCGCACAGATCCGGCGCGGTTTTCGCTCAGCTTTCCTGCCGGTCCGTGTCACTGTGTCGCTCGTGGCGCAATAATAGGTGGCGGAATCGCTCAGTTCGCTGGACTGTTTCCACAGCTGGAAGGTTTTTTTCTGCTCATGGTGTGTAGCACTGAACCCTTTCGCTATCCCCATATCCCCCTCTTCCCTTCCCGTGTCCCGCAGGAAGAGCTGGGGGGGCCCAATGGGGTACTGCACGTACCAGAAGGGGAAAGCCGTGAAAGAAGTCTTGTAGCTGCAACTCAGAAGCACCAGGTGCCCTTGGGAGATGATACGGCTTCCTTCAGTCTGGCTAACGGAGACTCCATAGGTCTCTTCTGTGGTGGTGGTGGGGATAGGATAATAAACACAGTCATAAATAACGGGTACAACATAATGACTCCCAGATATAATGGAAACATGACACACACAGATGTAACAGCATAATTACCACCTTTGCAGTCAGATGCACCCCAAACCATAAGATTTACAATCAGATTTTACAGAAATATGACAGATCCATACACACACACAAAATAGAAACACAATGTACATTATAATAAAAGAAAAATATTTGCACTAATATAGTAGAAACATACATAGTAAAAACATACTATGAACATTCAAATGAGAGTCATCTGTCAGATAAATATAGATTTAATATAAACATATACACTAAGCTACAGTAGGGACTAGAGAGATAATGTGTAACATATTTTATCTATCCAGTCCTTACTATTGCCTAGTGTTATATTATGTTTTCATTAAATCTATATGTATCCTAATGCATATAACATAATGCACACTGTGCGATAGTATAGATCTAATACATAACCATAAATCCATCATTCTAGCATAATATAAATACAACAGGAACACAACGTGCATACATACAGCGTAGACACTCAGATATCATAAAAGCCCACTAGATTTTAGATCCTGGAAGATTTAAAGGATTAAAGAAAAACGATTCACTTTAAAAGAGACATGATTAAAATAGCTTCGGACCAAGGTCAAGGTGTCGTTGGGTTTTATGATTCTGCAACAAAGCAATGATAGCTCCCTGAACCAATATAAACTGACCTGTCCTTGTGTCCGAAAGCTTAGAGAAGAATGGGGGCCACAGGGTGGCATCTTATAAAGAGCTAATGGAACATAACAAATACAGGAAGATATAATAGGCACACCACGTGATGACAGAAAGACAACAGCTACACTCAAATACACGGGAACCCTAACAGATGCAGGCAGTTGTAATAACCACATATTTAGAGACACGTCCAGCAAGAGAGACGGAGTTATCGCCTGGATCCATCACAGGTGAGCAGGCTGAGGAAGGAAATCTCACTCACTTAGAACAGACATGATGAAAACAGTTGAGACCCAAGACGAACGCATCCCTGGGATTCAAAGGGTCTGGGACAAAAAGAACCGTGGTGCCAAGTGCCAACTTTAGGCAGAATTAATTTGCTTTTGTATCTGGTATCTGCAGAGAAGAGAAAGAGTTTTGTCTGCCTCTCGATCTGGCTTTCTCTGCTAGGAAGAGGTTTCTGAATCAGGCTTTCAGAGATGGGGGCGTTGGCAGGGCAGAGGTGGGTGGGTTGACATCAGGAAAGTTCAGAGTTATTCAGAGAGAAGAAAGCTGTTTCTGGAATTTTTTCTCTGGCACAACCCCCCCCCCCACGTGGCAAAATACCTGCAGATGGGTAATGGATTTCAGAGGGATAGCCATGTCTGTCTGTATCAGCAAAAACAAAGGATTCCTTTTGGCACCTTAGAGACTAACATATTTATTTGGACATAAGTTTTCATGGGCTATAGCCCTCTTCATCGGGTGTATGCTGTGGAACATAGAGCAGGGAGGTATAAATACACAGCACACGGAAAGGTGGGAGTTGCCTTATCAAGTCGGAGGTTAATGCTAACGAGCCAATTCAATTAAGTTGGAAGTGGGCTATTCTCAGCAGTTGACAAGAAGGAGTGGAAATCTCTTTTGTAGTGCTAATGAGGCCAATGTAAACAAGGTGACCCATTTCAAACAGTTGACAAGAAGGTGTGAGTATTTATCAAGGGAATATTATTTTTTGTAAAAACGAGGAGTACTTGTGGCATCTTAGGGACTAACAAATTTATTTAGCTTTTGTAGTGACCTGTCCACTCCCAGTCTCTATTCAGTCCTAATTTAATGATGTCCAGTTTGCAGTGTGCAGGGTTATTACAGGGGCCTAGCGCGGGGGCTGTAAGGATTAGGTATGCCTTGAGGGAGCAATTCGATGCTGAAAGCCACCAGTAATGTCTGGTGCCCTGCACAGGAGTGAAGTGCAGTGCTTCCACTGTTAGTAAGAATCTGTGTTTGCTACATATGATACACCTACTTGCTGTGCCTGTTGCTTTCCTACAGTATCTTTTACTTAATGCGATAAGAAAGAATGTTTTCAAAGCCAAAAAATTCATTTATTGACAATAAAATTCATTTATTGAAAAGAAGCACAACTACTTGGGAAACAGAAAGGGCATGACACATCTGTGCTGCGTGGGATGAGGAAAGGGGGTGGGGTGGGGAACGGGAAAATCAGAGATTTGTTTATGTCCTGTTATCATACTCAGCCTTCCTGTCTGGAGTGCTGTGCAATGACTGCTGCACTTCAGGCTGGTTAAAATACATGGTGATGGGGGTTGAGTGCAGTGGGTAAGGGTCATAGTTTGCAGGGCTGGGTGGTGAAGCTACAGGTACTGGAGGCAATTGGTGGTGATAAGAAACGGGAAGTTGAGGAAAGTGGGTTGACATGGGGGCACAAGGGAAAGAGATTTGGGACAAGGGTTGCCGGGGAGGGGGGCGTGGATGTACTCTGCCTGCATCGCTTTGAGTGCATATATCAAGACGGCTTGACACTCCATGATGTTTAGCAGCTGCTCTGTGCTTTGGTGCCGGCAATCCGCATTCTGCTGGTGCAGACCCTCCTTTCAGTCTCCCACCAGTCCTGCACTTTTTGATTTTCATTCAGGGACTGTTGCATGACTTCATGCAGCATCTCCTCTTTGCTTCTTTGCGGATACTTCCTGATTCTTTGGAGTCTTTTGACCATTGATAACAAGGACGGCTGGGATCTCGAGGTTGCATCTGTAAAGCCAAAATGCAACCCTTAACAGAGGCAGCATTGTTCACAGTAGACGGAGCAATGATTCGGCTGTTTTAAAGACAAGCGCAGTATACACAATAGCAGAAATTGCCTATCCCAAAGCAAGTGCACACAACCCACAGGAGCCCCAAAATGGTGAGCAAGTTCAGGGAGAAGGAGGATTGATTGTTTCACTGCCATACTGTCCTCTGGGTTTCTGTGCCTTGGGGAGAGCCAACACCTGCAGGGGGTCCCTAAACTGAACACTGTCCCCACATTTTCCACAGGATGGGTTCATCCGAGAAGATACCTCACTGCTGAAGGTGACCTGGGAAACAAGGGAGGATCTTCTACTACAATGTGGCTTCTGCCCTGGCCCACATGCAGCTTGCCTGTGTGCAGCAATGGTCCCACTGCCCATCATAGCACAGTGGCACAGACAAGTTAGCCTTACTGGGACAAGGAGCACAGTAGCTCTGCCAAGGAAGCTGTGCAAGTGCATTGCCCAGCTTCTGGATGAGACCTTTGTAGAACTCCTTGTGGCCGATTACCACCATGTGAGAGAGCACATCAACACCCTAATCCGCATCTAGGCATGCATGCAGCCCTAACCCTCCTCGCCCCATGAGCCCGCATCAAATAACTTCCTTCCCAAATAAAAGCTACTTACTGGGCACCAACTGTGCTGTTTGTTTTTGCCCAAGCACAGTCTGCTGCAACTGGCTACCTTCCTCCTGGCTTGAAAACAGCTCCTGGCTGCATGCATCTTGGGAAGCTGTGCTGTCCCCCTCCTCCTCAGCACCTTCGCTCCCTCTTTCCTCCTCCTGCCTTGTTGAACTCTGTGCTGCTACCGCCTCTGAAATGTCCACGGTGGTCTTTGGAGTGGAGGTGGGGCACTACCAAGTATTATGTCCAACTCCTTATAGGAACGGCAGGTCACGGGGGCAGCACTGGAGTGATGGTTTGCCTCCCAGCTTTGTGGTAGACATTCCACAGCTCCTTCACTTTAAACCTGCACTGCAGAGCATCCCGGTCATGGCCACTGCATTTCCTCTCGCTGTGTCTTTCACGGCGCAGTAATACACCCCCGAGTCCTCCACCACCACCTTGGTGATGCGCAGTGGGGCGGACTGGCGGGAGGGGTCAATGGACAGTTCAAACCGCTCCGAGGTCTCTGCGGACTTGTAGCCAGAGTCACAGCTCGAGGGACAGCTCTGGGTCTCTGATAGTACCAAATAACTCTGTCATAGGCAGCGACACTGTGGTTACAGGGGAGGTCAGCCCTGCCCCTGTCAGGAAAGACAGTGCAGCTGTCTGAGAAACCTTCCCATCCACCGCTCTGCCTGGGAGGAAAAATAATAACAACAGAGCATGAAAAATCCCCCAGACATAGACAGGGAAACTAGCAGCAGCAGCAGAGTGAAGTGTCATCGAGAAGGACACTTGGACACAAGTAAAAATTAATTAATGCCCAGAAATGCCACCTGGGAATCTGACTCATTCGAAACAAGGATCAGCACAAGCGTGGAGACCCGGGTTTTAAGCATCTTCTCAATCAGGATTCGGTGTCTCTGCGCTTCTGCACCGAGCGGCTCCGTTTTCTCTCCACTCAGGCACCCCCTCCCCCAGCCGTGTCAGGAGAAACGAATTAGGCCCTTTCCCCGCAGAGGGAAGCCGAGCTCTGTCTTCTGAGGGCTGAAGGAATCCGGGAACGCTGCTTCTGCTCCGAATTCAATTGTGACTCCTGGCGTCAGGCATCAAATCTCTCTGTGCTTGGTTGGCAGCTGCCTTTCCGCTGCTCGGCTAAAAGTCTGGCAGGGCCCTGGAGGGGGCGGGGGCGGGGGCGCGGCGTGGGGAGGAGATGGAGCGAGAACTAGATGTCTAGAAACACCAGTAAGTGGTCTCGATTCTGGAGCGTTCCTGTCGGTGCCGCAGCGCCCTCTGTCGGGCTCTTGTGTGAACTGCACAGGGATACGGGGCAGCAGGAGTTCTAACTTCCACAGACGAGTAGGTTTCTAAAGGGTGGGGAGAGGGGCTAGGTTAGTTTTGTTCGTTTATTGTTGCTACGAAACGTGGATGATCTTACAACTTTCACGCAAGGGAAATTTTGTATTCGGTTTCCGTAAAGGAAGATGGTTTCCCTTTCCTTATGTTTAGTAGTAAACTTTGCTATAGAAGATGTAGGAAAAAAATAAATTTTCTCGGATTGTTAGTGATCTAGTCACCACAATGAACACATGTGGAATGACTCCGTATTTATGCTGATCTTCACACAGCTGTCCCAGGATCTGCAGACCTTGGCTCCAATCTCCGTGTCTTCAGGGTATGGCCCATTGATTCCACTAGAGCGGTGCCCATTTATAACAGCTGAGGATCTGTTCCCTTGGCTAAAATGGAGTTGAGCTGCTTTAAACCATCTGGGGATCTGCCCTTGCATCTCCTCCGCCAAGCTGCCTGTCAGAGGATGAGGGTTTTTGCCCTGAGCCCAGCTCTGCCTGCATCACTGTGTATCCACCGCACAGAGGTAGCTGCCTGAGTCCCGCAGCTGGGAGTCGGTGATGTGCAGGGAGCTGCGTTTCCCACTTTCCAAGCGCTCGCCTATGAACCGCCCCACAGTGGCATTCTCATTAGAGCTCACAGTCAGCAGATAGGTCGGCCCTTGCCCAGGCAGCTGCTGGTACCACTGGAAGGTTTGGTAAGCGCTGGTGAAGGAGCAGGACATGGTGGAGACCTTCCCTTCCCCAGTAACCAGCAACTCAGGACTCTGAACCACTTGGGCTTCGCAGCAGGAGACTGGAGGGAAACAAAATAATAGCAGTTAACATGAAGAACATGCGAGTTGCCTGTTTATTTGTGCCTGTTTATCCAGCCTTCCCTCTGCAGCCTCCATCCAACACTCTATTGTTCTATCCCCAGTATCTATATCTACATGTCTATATATCGATATAGATTGATATAGATCCTCCCATCAGTATCTATTTATTTTTCTCTGTACTCTCCCCGAATCTTAAAAAAAGCAGGACAAGAAATGCTAACAAATCAATATTACTGTTCAAATAGAACAGAGGCTGAGATATCTGCAGATCCCTCTGTCCTTATGGGTGCGTTAGCTCATAGATAGATAGATAGATAGATAAGAGGACTTGCCCCCCACGGACATCTAAGAGTCTGTATATTTTTACCCTTTAGAGGGAGAAAATATTTGTTTCACTCACAGAGAAACGCAAAGCTGAGGAGAAGGCTCCACAGAGCAGCTCCTCTCTCCGAGCCCATGGCGAGCTCCGTTTCTTCTCTCCCTGGCAGAGGAATATTCCGAGGCAGAGTCAATCCGTGGAAGGTCTGCAGGAGACCAGCGGAAACGAGAATTCTCCCTCCCCTCAGGTTACCCCCTTCTCAGGGGAAGGATTCTCCGCCTACAGAGGCTGCTGTGTCATTGTCTGCCCCGGGGCGGAACAGCAGCTCGGTGACCTGGGCTGGGCTGGGTCCAGCCCCGACCTCAGGCTGTGGGAATTAACCAGGGTTCGCAGGGGAGGTGGCGAGCACTCTAGCGCCGTCTGCTGGCCTGGCACACAAGGGGGAGGGGAAGAAATTCTTTGCTTCAGGGGGATCCCAGGTAGAAGATGGTAGGAATGATACAGACCCAGGCACCGCTTCACCCCTTTACTCCAATGGAGTTATAGCTGATTTACACCCCCTGAGCATCTGCCCCATTACCTACAATAGAGAGCGTCTGATTCGCACCAGATGAGGATCTGGCCCAGTGACATAAATGAAGATATTGCTGATTTTCACCAGCTGGGGGTTGATTCAGTGACTCCAGTGGAGCAACAGTCACTTTACACCAGCTGGGGATCCGTCCCTGCAGCTCCTCGGCCCAGCTGCCTGCCAGAAGCTGAGGGGTTTTGCCCTGAGCCCAGCTCTGCCTGTGTCACTGTGCTCTCACCGCACAGAGGTAGCTGCCTGAGTCCTCCAGCTGGGAGTCGGTGATGTACAGAAAGCTGCGTTTCCCATCTTCCAGGGGCTGTCCCACGAAGCGCTGCTCGGTAGCATTCTCCTGAGGGCTGACGGACAGCAGGTAGGTCAGGCCTCGCCCAGGGAACTGCTGGTACCAGTGGAAGGTTTGGTACTTGCCGGTGAAAGCGCAGGACGTGGTAGAGACCTTCCCTTCCCCAGTAACAAGCGACTGGGGGCTCTGATCCACTTGGGCTTTGCAGCAGGAGACTGGAGAGAAACAAAGCAAAACAAAAGAATAGTTGAAATGAAGGCGAGAGTGTGTTACTTTGCCTGTCTACCTATCTGACCATTCTTCCCTATGTGCTATCTCCCCATCCTTCCCTCTTGTCCCATGCACTCTATCTCTCTCTACCTAGAATCTTCCCAGGCCTTGAAAAGAGGTAAGAAATGCTAACAAAGAACCCCAGGGCAATATAACTCTTAAATAGATCAGAGACAGAGTTGGGTCCCATTGGTAGCCCCCTCTTTCCCATATATAGGTGCTGTAACTCAGATTCAAACAGAGCTGTGAACTGAATCAGATACGTCTCCAGTCGTTCCTAGTTCAATGTCCTACAAGAGAAGCAGCTGGCTTAGAAGAGCCCAGCGTGTTCTGAGCAGAAACTTAGGCTACATCTACACTACAAGATAATTTCGAATTAACATAAACCAGTTTTATAAAACAGATATTATAAAGTCGATTGCACGCGACCACACTAGGCACATTAATTCAGCGGTGTGAGTCCATGGTCAGAGGCTAGCGTCGATTTCCGGAGAGTTCCACTGTGGGGAGCTATTCCTTAGCTATCCCATAGTTCCCGCAGTCTCCCCTGCCCCTTGGAATTCTGGGTTGAGATCCCAGTGCCTAATGAGGCAAAAAACATTGTCGCCGGTGGTTCTGGGTACAGCCTCACCCCTCCCTTCCTGAAAGCAGCAGACAACCATTTCACGCCTTTTTAATGGGTGAACTGAGCAAATGCCATAGCACAGCAAGCATGGACCCTGCTCAGATCAATAGCGCGATCGTGGACGTTGTAAAAACCTCGCGCATTCTCGTGCTGTCTATGGTGAACCATGAACTGCAAACTTAGGCGAGGAGGAGGCAGCTACGGCAGCGCGGCGACGAGAGTGATGAGGACATGGACACTGATTTCTCCCTAATCCCGGGCCCCTGTGCTTTGGAGCTCCTGCTGGTAATGGGGGAGGTTCTACCCATTGAACGCTGATTTTAGGCCCAGGAAACAAGCACAGACTGGTGGGACAGCATAGTTTTGCAGGTGTGGGATGATTCGCAGTGGCTGCAAAACTTTCGCATGCATAAGAGCACTTTCTTTGAACTTTGTGACTTGCTTTCCCCTGCCCTGAAACGCCATTATAACAAGATGAGAGCAGCCCTCACAGTGGAGAAGCGAGTGGCAATAGCCCTCTGGAAGCTTGCAAAGCCAGACAGCTACCGGTCAGTCAGGAATCAATTTGGAGTGGGAAAATCTACTGTGGGGGCTGCTATGTTGCAAGTAGCCAAAGCAATCATTAAGCTGCTGCTATGAAAGGTTGTGACTCTGGGAAACGTGCAGGTCATAGTGGATGGCTTTGCTGCAATGGGATTTCCTAACTGTGGGGGGGGGGGCGATAGATGGAACCCATATCCCTATCTTGGCACCAGAGCACCAGGGCACCCAGTACATAAACCGGAAGAGGATACTTTTCAATGGTGCTGCAAGCACTGGTGGATCACAAGGGACGTTTCACCAACATCCACGTGGGATGGCCAGGAAGGGTTCATGATGCTCGCGTCTTCAGAAGCACTGCTCTGTTTAAATGGCTGCAGCAAGGGACTTACTTCCCGGACCAGAAAATAACAGTTGGGGATGTTGAAATGCCTGTCATTATCCTGGGTGACCCAGCCTACCCCTTGATGCCATGGCTCATGAAGCCATACACAGGCAGCCTGGACAGCGGTCAGGAGCTGTTCAACTACAGGCTGAGCAAGTGGTAGAATGTGCATTTGGCCGTTTAAAGGCTCGCTGGCGAACGTTACTCACTCACTCAGACCTCAGTGAAACCAATGTCCCCTTTGTTATTGCTACATGCTGTGTGCTCCACAATCTCTGTGAGAGTAAGAGAGAGACCTTTATGGCGGGGTGGGAGGCTGAGGCAAATCGCCTGGCTGCTGATTACACGCAGCCAGACACCAGGGCGATTAGAAGAGCTCACCAGGAAGTGGTGCGCATCACAGAAGCCTTGAAAACGAGTTTCATCATGAGCCAGGGTACAGTGTGACTGCTGTGTTTGTTTCCCCTTCATGAACCTCCCCCACTTTATTGACTCCTCCTTTAAGCAACCCACCCACCCCCTTCGATTACAGCTTGCTTAAGGAAATAAAGTAACTATCGTTTAAAAAGCATGTAATTATAAGAAGAGGAAGAGAATTAACAAGGTATCCTGGGAGTGGTTTGGGAGGAGGATAGGAGGGAAGAAAAAGGCCATTAAGCATATTTCAATGTAATGACAGCCTTTGGGTTGGACTGTCCGCGGGGCTGGAGTGGGCAGGTGCACAAAGCCTTCCCCCACGCGTTCTTACACGTCTGGGTAAGGAAGACATGGAACATGGTGAGTGGTGAGGGTGGTTACACAGGGGCTGCAGCGGCACTCTGTGACCCCGCTGCTCCTCCTGAAGATCCACCAGACGTAGGAGGATATCAGTTTGATCATGCAGCAGCTCCAGCGTTGCATCCCGCCACCGCTGATCTTCCTGCTTACACCTCTGATCTTCCTGCCGCCACTTCTCATCTGGAGCGTCTCTCCTATCCTCACGTTCACTGGCATCTTTCCTGTACTTTGCTACCACTTCCTTCCACTCCTTCAGATGAGCTCTTTCATTGTGAGTTACTTCCATGATTTCAGAGAACATTTCATCTTGCGTCCTCTTCTTCCTCCGCCTTATCTGAGCTAGCCTTCGGGATGGAGTAGGGAGGCTTGAAAAATTTGCAGCTGCATGAGGGAGGGAAAATAGGGAGAGAAGGATTTTAAAAGATACATTTTACAGAACAATGGTTATACTCTTTCACAGTGAACAACACTATTCACCTTACATAGCACATGTGATTTCACTACAAGGTCGCATTTTGCATCTTAACTTTGAGTGCCTGGGCTCTGGTGTTACAGATCTCACAGACGCAGGTCTGGGCATCACAATTCAGCTTGCATGCGGTCATGGTAAGCCACAGCTTCTCCAGCCTTTATATACACAGTGCCCTGCTTGTTTCCAGCAGACGCCAACCCCTCCCCTCCCCAATCCAATTCTCTGGGATTGCTTTACTCCTCCCCCCACCGCATGGCTGGTATCATGGAAGATCACTGCTAATCACCCCCCTTTCTCCTCCCCCCCCACCACGTGGCTGGTAGCTGGGAAGATTCCTGCTGGCCAAACGCTAAAAAGCTCAGCGCTATCCTTCCTCCCCTCCCACCGCTTTGTTACATGCAAGGAAGGCTTTCTTTTAAGCAACAGCCCATTAGGAAAATGGCCATCTCTCTGTCCCCTTAATAAAATTCCTTAATTTCAACCAGGTTACCATGAACGATATCACTCTGCTGAGGATAACAGAGCGAGACAAAGAACGGATGTTTCTTGAATGCCTGCAATCACCAGGACCATACGCAGCTAGGCTTTGTCAAGCAATGATATCCGATTACTTGCTACATGCATGGCGTGGTAAAGTGTCCTACCATGGTGGATGGAACAAGGCTGCCTTGCCCAGAAACCTTCTGCAAAGGCTTTTGGAGTACCTCCAGAAGCGCTTCATGGAGATGTCCCTGGAGGATTTCCGCTCCATCCCCAGACATGTTAACAAACTTTTGCAGTAACTTTACTGGCTGTGAATGCATCTCAAGCCCTCATGACAAATCAATCATTAAAAAAAGCTTGCTTTTAAACCATGTTTTATATTTACAAAGGTACACTCACCAGAGGTCTCTTCCATGACTTCACTGTCTGGGTTAGTGGTTTGGGAGGGTTGGGAGGGTAATTCCGTCTGGGTCACAAAAAGCTCCTGGCTGTTGGGGCTAACGGAGTGCTGTGTGCTGGCTACAAGGTCGTCCTCCTCTTCCTCCTCCTCCCCATCTTCCCCCTCCGCTGAATCCTCATCCATGGTTGAGATTATGACCCCCACTTTGGAATCCATGGACAAGGTGGGGTAGTGGTGGCGCATCCCCCTAAAATTGCATGCAGCTTAGCGTAGAAGCAGCATGATTTTGGCCCTGATCCAGATCTTCCATTTGCTGCTTTGGTTTTCTAGTAGGCTTGTCTGAGCTCCTTAACTTTCACTCTGCACTGCACTGAGTCCCTGGTGTGGCCTTTTCCCATCATAGCCTTGGAAATTTTTTCAAATATTTTTTCATTTCGTCTTTTGGAATGGAGTTCTGTTAGCACTGAATCCTCTCCCCATATAGCAATAAGATCCAGTACCCCTCGTGCGTCCATGCTGCTGCTCTTTTTCTATTCTCAGGAGACTGCATTGTTACCTCTGCTGATGAGCTCTGCGTGGTCACCTGTGCTGATGAGAGCTCCACGCTGGTCAAACAGGAAATGCAATTCAAAAGTTCGTGGGGCTTTTCCTGTATACCTGGCCAGTGCATCAGAGTTCAGATACCTGGCCAGAGCGGTAAGTGGTGCACTGTGGGATACTGCCTGGAGGCCAATAACTTCGATTTGCGGTCACACTAACCCTAAACCGATATGTTAATATCGATTTTAGCGTTACTCCTGTCGTTGGGGAGGAGTACAAAAATCGATTTAAAGAGCCCTTTAAATCGATATAAAGTGCATTGTAGTGTGGACGGGTACACTGTTAAAATCGGTTTAACTGCATAGGGTGGACCAGGAAGAAAAACTCAGGAGACTTGCAGTCTCGTGATTCTCGGGAGGAGGGGCGAGGTGAATTTCTGACACCTGTAGCAACCAGGCACTGAGATGCAGTGGATGCCTGGCTCATCTCTGCCTGGTTTTATTTTTCTTCTCAAAAACAGCATGTGACACACACACCAGCCTAGGATCCTGTAACTGCCACCGCTTGGTCCTGCACAAGGTCAACTGCGTTCTCGGAGCTGTACACCCCCAGCGTAGACAAAGGCACCCGGCATGAGGGGATTCCTTGGTGGTATCTGAGCAGCAGCAACCAAGATGCGGCAGGAGAACCAGTCGCTATAGCACCTCCCCCACAGATATTCTGGATGGCTTTCGGCAAGTCACTCAGGGTCATGTTTGTAAAGAGTGGCCCAGTGGGGTTTTCAAACCACCCAGGGCCCCTAACTTCAATTTGGCACTGAGGCACCGAAGTGGTTTGGCACTGAGGCACTTGTGAAAAATCCCACCAGGCACCTAAAGCCCTTTAAAAATCTGCCCCTCTGTTCCTCAGATCCGCATCCATAAAACGGAGGTAACAGCACTTTCCCACCTCTCATGAGTGTTGTGTGGACCAATAAAGTGATGACTGTGAGATGCACAGACACTCTGGTAATATGGCCAGAGAAATACCCAATGCAGGCAGTGTTAGGCTGGAATGGTCAAAGATTTCTGAGGGAATTCTTAGCCCAATTTCCCATTCATTCCACTAGGAGCTGAGCACCTAATTTCTTTGGGCTCCCTTGAAAATATTTTTAAAAGCGCCTTTGTCCCATCCCTCCCCTCGATCCAACCCCTGCAGTATCTCAGCACCACACAGACATGACTGGATTTAGCCTGGGATTTTCAAAGTAACCAAAAGGAGTTAGGAACCCATGTCATGTTGAATGTCCGTGATATTTGACCTCTTAGCCTTGCAATGGCACGTTTCTTGAGTTTTTGTGAAGTTAAGGAGTCTGGCAATTGTTATTATGAGTCAGAGGAAACAAGGGGGCAGATTTTCAAATATTTATGATATCAAGAAGGCCAGAAATGATTAGGTTGCCGCAGAGCAACAAATGTGTGTGTGTGAGAGAGAGAGAGAAAGAGAGAGTTTTTTGGGTGCAAGACTTTGAGAGTGCATTTATGTTTGATCTGCCTGTGAGTGAGATTGGGCTGTGTGCTAGTGTGTGAGTGTGTGCCCCTTTATGGTGTGTGAGTTAGATAAGTTGAAGGTTGTGTGTGAGTGATTGTGTGGGTGTTTGATGTATGTAAGAGAAACTTTGGTATATATGTTATTCTGGGTGTGCGTGACTTGTTTGTGAACGTGAATTGTGAATTCACTTATGTAAAAATGTGTGTGTGTATGAGAGAGAGAGAAGAAAGAGTAACTTTGTGAGTGTGTGTGACCGAGATTTTGTGTTTGTGTCTGTGTCTGTGAAATACATAAGTAGCTTTTGTCTAAATGACATTTCAATGTCCAGGCTGAAATAAGGATGTGCCTTTATATTTGGTAGTAAAACTAGTGGAAAACTCCTGCACCATTTCCTATTAATTCCTGCAGCTGTCAAAGTGAAACGCAGTGGCCACCAGATAGCAGCACATGATCACAAGCCTGTTTGCTTTCAGAACAGGGTAAAACACATTTTTATTACATTTTCTTTTCAGATCACTCCAGCAGGGCCTGAGGCAGTTCTGTTACTTCGCTCTCGGTTTTAGGTGATGGGGAACCATCTACTTTCAATGCAGTTTGTAGTTCTTGTGACTCGAACATGCAGACTGAGTTGAAACTAGTCTAAGAGAAAAAGATGCCCGATTCCCATTAAATTAATGCAGACTGAGCATTCACATTTCCAAAGCAGCCTAAGGGAATTAGATGCCCCAATCCTATTGATTTCAAAGGACGATGATCATCTAAATTCTCTAGGCCCTTCTGAGAATGCCTCAGTATAATTCTGGGAGCTCTCTTTCCAGGAATAACTGAGCTCTTCTGACCACACCATGATGTTTGCCCCTGTGCAGAGCCCTAAGTGCCAGTTCGGTCCAGAAGTGAGGGTTAAGTGTCCCTTCGGTTAAGTGTCAACCCAGGAAGGAATTTCAACGAGGAGTTTTTTAAAGGCACCTAGGGGAGTTAAATGCCCAGCAACCATTGGCTTTGAATAGACTCAGGGTCCCTAACTCCCCAAGGAATCCATCCCAGACTTTGCCAGCCCCCAGTGAGATATTAATAGATTGATTGATGGATAGATCCTAGAGTGAGAATAATAATGCATCCGACGAAGTGGGTATTCACCCATGAAAGCTCATGCTCCAATACGTCTGTTAGTCTATAAGGTGCCACAGGACTCTTTGCTGCTTTTAAAGTGAGAAGAGACCCTTGTGATTGTCTAGTCTGACCTCCTGCTTTAACACAGGCCAGAGAAGGATACTCAGGGATACCTGCACCCAGCCCATATCTTGTGTCTGACCTAAAGGAGAGACTCCCAGTCTTGATTTAAAGATTTCAAATGATGGTGAATCCACCGTTTCCCTGGGTCAGTTGTGTCAGTGTTTAGTTACCCTCATTGTTAAAAATGTGCACTTTCTTTCTAGTCTAGTGTTTTTTTTTAATTTTTTGTTTGAAGTATCGCTACTTTTAAATAGGACCAAGAATACTCTTCTGCAATATATTGGTAGTATATATGTTCTGAAGGATGTTGTCAAAGCACTAGCATACACTGGTTTCTTTTTGTGTTTGCTTCCCCTGAAGATTGATTTGATTGCATCCTTTTCTGGGATGGTGAGAAGAAATTTTATGACACGGATCCCCCTTTCGTTTCTTGGCCGTTTACAGGCATCCTTGACGAACGCTTCTGTTCAGCATGGCCATCTGGAACTTCACACAGGGCTGGGGATGGAACTTGCATCCTCTTGCTTCAAAAGCACAGTCCCCTCCCTCTTGGGCTGTGATGGGACTTCTGTTAGCAGTAGAGGCCCAAAGAGACAGAGCAGAGCTGTGCTCATACCATCCTGTACAGGGCAGTGGTGTGGACAAACCCAGAATACAAAGTGGGTATTCACCCACGAAAGCTCATGCTCCAATACTTGTTAGTCTAGAAGGTGCCACAGGACTCTGTCGCCTCATACCCAGAATAGTTCATTACAATAGTATCCACTGATATCTACAGAAATCTCTACTGCACAGTGGCATCTAATATGGAAATAAGAGGTCTATACCTTCAACGCTTTCTGAATATCCGTCCTAACAAGACCCTAGTGAGGTGAGTTAGCAGCTCTTTTCCCATTTCAGAGAGATGCTTCACTGAGTTGGTAGGTCTTCGGGCCAGATCCCCAGCAGATGTAAATCATCAGAGCTCCACTGACTTCCACAGAGCTCTGCCAATTCGTACCAGCTGAGGAACTGGCACCTTGTTTCTGATTTGGTACCAAAACACGAAGGCTGAGACTGCCTAGGGTTTCAGAGGGGGTCCGAGCTGGTGCTAGAGTTGGCATGTGACTTGTCCCCTATGCTGGGTTCAGACCACGAGATCCTATCTGACTCAAACACAACTAGGACATGCTAGGGCTGACTGTAGATTAAAGGAATTCCTCATACTGGGTCCTGCCAGCATTTGAGGTAAATCAGGCAGTCTTTAACATCCAAGTCTGCGAGGCTTGTTGTTTGCTCCTAAGGAGCAAAGTCTCTGTCTGAGCATAGATCTCAGCTTAGCATACTTCATAATCTGCTTTTCTCAGCTAGACAGGCCAATGGCAACAGATGAGGCTCTGGGGATCTGAACTGAACTTTTTGGTGTTTTTTAAGAAGAGAGAAATATAAATGAAAACCACTGGGAGCATTCAGAGTTATAGAACTTTGGGCTGCTATGAAATCATGAGATCACGGTCCTTGGTCTCCGGCCAGGCAAATCGTTATGTGGCTCCTTTGCAACCAGAAACCTCGGTGCTGTGGATTCATTGCGTTATCTCTTTTTTAGTCTCACGGTCAATTGGCAAACCTATAGTTGTCCAATGGAGTTTGAAGTGTGAGGTGGCCATTTATGTTTCTTTTGCACAGGATGGTTGTTGGTTTTTTCCTCCAGATCTCTGTCTACATGGGTCTCGTAAGAACAAAATTTGGAAAGTGTGTGTGTGTGTGTGTCATCTAGCACAATGGGCCTCCTAGCTCCGGCTCTGAGTGCTACTGGAATTGAAATAAAAAGTCACACTTCCGGCATTTCAAGTCGCCAGAGATGCACATCAATTCATATTTGGTTTAATGCATTGAGCTAGATGAATAATTCCCAGGATATTTAACTTTCTGCTGTGACCATGCTCCCGCTGATCCTCCACATATTGGGAAGGAATATGGCCCAACAGATGGGGTGTCTTTTTTGACTGGGATTCCAGACACCTGGCTTCCCTTCATGTCCAAGGTCACACACCAGGTCAGTGGCAGAGACAAGTTGCTTCACGGCTCTGTGCCTCAGTTTCCCTCTCAAGTGGAGAGAATACCGGTTTGCCTTTGGAAAGCACTTGAGGTTTGACTGAGCAGTGTTCTAGAAGAGGAGATTTATTCTATTAGGGGAAATTTTCAAAGGCACAAGCGGGATTTGGGCTCCTGATTCCCACTGATGTTCAAGGGGCATTAGGCAGCCAGTTTCCATTTGTGGCTCTTGTAAGCCTACAGGCTGTACTGTAAGCCCTTTTTGTAGCACATCTTTGCACCTTTAAAGACTCTTCTAGACCAATACAAATAAGTAGGCCATTGTAACCAGAGGATTATGACATTGGGTTGGGCGTAAGAAGCAGGTACTTAAGTCCTAAACCACGAGGGTCCTAGTGTCTTTCTTTTCCAACATAACTAGTAATACAATAATACAAATAGAGAAATACAGACTAACCTGGGCAAAACTTCTTGTTTCCCCATTGAGCAGCGTTGTGCCAAAGGGCAAGCAGCCTATTGCAATTAGAAGAAGGGAAAAGTGGTTCTTGGGCAGGAGAAACTTGCCTCCACTCCTAGATCTTGTTTCAAGTAGATCCTTTCCAGGTTCACTCAGCGGGGCTCTCTGTGTTGTAGGTGGGAAATCCTCTTATCCATATAAATTGTAAATGCTGGCGAAAAAGCTTTTAACAGCCATCTGAGTGGGAGAAAAGCCAGAGAGCTTCCAACACGTACATTCTTCCCTCTCTAGGGTGGTGGTGTGGGGCTAAAGAAGCTTAGCTGAACACAGAAAACCACAGGACTATTTTGATCTGAGATGGCTCCTGCAGCTTACCCTGGAAAGGATGAGTGCTCTTTAGCTGACTGGCTTTTTTACAGGGCATTTCCAGTACACGCACAAACTGCTTTATGTTTTACAAATAGATGAGGTACAAAATGCTGTGTATATATAGTACGCTGCTGCTAATTACTGTCCCTTCACCACCGTGCACAACTGTGTGTGCAACATGGATATAGACAGACAATGTAGCTAGAATTCACTTTATAGCACCCAGCTCTCGGCTAGAGGGAGGGCCCTTCATGCCACTTGGCAGCACAAATGAGCCCCCTTTGAATACCCATTCCTCGCAGCAATATATTGAGCCTGGGCAAAGCTCCTGGGGTAAACCTTCATTCCCACTGTGCTATGGAAATACCTGTTGTCTAAAATACCTACATTCTATAATAGTTTATTTCTTCTCAAAGTACCTTAAACTATAGAAGCTGCATAAGCTTTTGAAAGTGGGGAGGGCAGCGTGGCTGTATCTAACAGGAGGGGGAGCAGTCCTGGGGAAACCCTATCTCTTTAAAAATGAGATCTGAGATCTTTTCTGTCTGCGCCCAGCAAACAGGAGCTCCAATTTGAAAGTTGAAACCCTAAAGTGAACAACGTGAGAACTTTCTCTACCGCAGAAGAATGCACAGTTGAGCTGACTGTTGGGATTTGAACCTGTGACTGAAGGGGGGTTAGGTAGGCCAAAGGCTTCAGAACTTTTTTTTTTTTTTAAAAAGGGGAGCTGGGAACCAGCTGAGCTGCTTCTGAGGAAGGAGGGAGCTGGCATCTGGAACTGAAGCTCAGAATGCAAACGCACATCACTTTCCCTAGTGTGAAAAAGTATATCCTTGCAGGCACTATGTTAATAGTCCTTTCCTTGTCTGGTGGGGGAATAAACAAACTGGCAGACTTGGTTCTTAAAGCCAAATACCTTTTTCATTGATGGATTTTTTTCATATGAACATCCAAAGGCCTCTTCACTGTGCAGACCTGCTTTCTGAAACACAGCACGTGCTTTAACCATTTCAGCCAGAACTAAGGAATCAATACGTGATGTACACTTTCTGTACAGGCCTTCACTTACCACTGCAAGTATTTCCTGTACTATTCAACTAATCTGCACTTTTTATGGCCAGTTCCTTAATTAACTACTTAACCTTTCAAGTATTGGGCAAATCTATTTAATCCCCGGCTTTCCGACTCTAGTAGCATAGGCATTTCCCCTAAATATGGTGTGCTTTATATGTCAAAGGAAATTTGGTTGCCAACTGCCTGCGAGTCTGACTGCCAGTCACCAACACAAGGAAATGGGAGTGGAGGCTGAAATCCAGTCTGAGCTGGTAAATCTCAAACTGTACCAGTCTCTTCCTTTTTTTTTATTCTTCTTGCACAATGGTGGAGGTGTCATCTGGAATTTATGGCCTTAGCTGTAAATCTGCTTTGTTGTTGTGGCTTTCTAATTAAACCTCAAACACTGTTTAAATTAGAACTTTTTTTTTTTTTACATACTGAGGTCCTGCCACTCCCATTATCCCAAGGAGAGCTTTAGTAAGGTGCTTGATATTGTAAATAACTATAACTGGGGGTCAATGGATATTGATCACGATCCCAACACTTTGCTATCAGGCAAGGGCGTAACTTGTTGCAATACTGGCCCCAGTTGCCTGATATGGGGAAAGAAATAGAGGTTAAACTCCTCCCACCACTCCTTTGTGTGTCACTCAGTCACCCTAAAAATTGGAACTTGGTGCTTTAAGACTACCTAAAGCTGCTCTTCTCCAGGATGGGGAATTACACTGGAGTGTCAGGGAAGAGGGCTATTTGGGCATTGTTAACTTCATTTTCATCAGAGGAGTTCTGGGGCTGTTTGTTTCTCCTGTACTATGTCTGTTCCAAGTCACTTAATCTCTCTGTGCCATCTTCTGTAAGTTGGGGGCAATGCATCTTTCCTCCCACCTTGTTAGCACTAAGGAAATTATCTGTGGCCCAATTCTCCCCTGGGTGAAATTTTTAATGACCTGAGTACTGCTGCAGGCAGAATCAGGCCCTCGACCTGTGTCAGAATTCAGGAGTGGCAAACTGTGCTTTCAAACTCTTGTGTATATGACACTTCAGCCACCAGGAAACGAGCTTAATCATAAGAACCAGTATATGGTTACGGTATGATAAGGGTCAAGGACACATGCAGAGTCCTGCACTTAGGAAGGAAGAATCCCATACACTGCTACAGAATAGGGATCAAGTGGCTTGGCAGCAGTTATGCGGAAAAGGACCTCGGGGTTACAGTAGATGAGAAGCTGGATATGAAACAACAGTGTGCATTTGTTGCCAAGAAGGCTAATGGCCTTTGGGGCTGTATAAGTAGGGGCATTGCCAGCAGATCAAGGGACATTATCATTCCCCTCTATTTGACATTGGTGAGGCCTCATCTGGAGTACTGTGTCCAGCTTTGGGCCCCACACTACAAGAAGGATGTGGAAAAATTTGGAAAGAGTCCAGCGGAGGGCAACAAAAAATAATGGGGGGGGGGGAGGCGGGGCTGGAGCACATGATTTATGAGGCGAGGCTGAGGGAACTGGGATTATTTAATCTGCAGAAGAGAAAAATGAGAGGGGATTTGATAGCTGCTTTCAACTACCTGAAAGGGGGTTCCAAAGAGGATGGCTCTAGACTGTTCTCAGTGGTAGCAGATGACAGAACAAGGAGCAATGGTCTGAAGTTGTAGTGGGGGAGGTTTAGGCTGGATGTTAGGAAAAGCTTTTTCACTAGGAGGGTGGTGAAGCACTGGAATGGGTTACCTAGGGAGGTGGTGGAATCTCCTTCCTTAGATGTTTTTAAGGTCAGGCTTGACAAAGCCCTGGCTGGGATGATTTAATTGGAAATTGGTCCTGCTTTGAGCAGGGGGTTGGACTAGATGACCTCCTGAGGTCCCTTCCAACCCTGATATTCTATGATTCTATGATTAAATTTGTCTCACTCCGGCTTCCAGCCATGGGATCTCATTCTGCCTTTGTCTCGTTCCATCTCCTCTTTGCAGAGAATTTCTGAGTACCATTGTGATGCTGCCATTTCCCAGAAGTCAGGAAGAGGTTTTCATCTCCAGGAAGCCAGCTGTGGCAGGTCTCACCCCACTTCATAGCCTCTACCCCACACTCACCCGTTTCCTGCCCGTGCTCGCCTCCTAACTTCACCTGCAGGAGTCAGTTTCTTACAGTAGCGAAGAGGTGTCAGATTTTTGTTCAGGGCTCTATTAATTTCAACACTGTGTCTCTACTGAAAGCACAGAAGTATATGGCAGCGTCTCCCAATTCCAGAGCTGTGATCCTCAAACTGACGGAGCTTTTAGACTTCTCCAAATTGACAGAGAATCTGTCCCCGGCCTCATTCCTCTTTGTTCCTCCAGAATGTTGCCAAGAAAGGAAAATAAGGCTTTCCCTGTGGGGCTGTTTGTACCAATACAAATAATAGCTGCTAGTATCAGTTTCATAAGTGCAGTTCAGGGAAACGGATTCGCTCTCCACCCCGACACTGAAGGCTGGGTCTGAGTTACAGCATCTTCCATGCTGGAGCCTGGCACAAGGAGAAGGGAAAAGAGAGGTTAGTTGGAGGATGCTGTCACTGAGGTCAAGTTCTTGGTTCTGAGATTTTTAAAGGAGCCAAGGGGATTTAATGGAATCATGGAAATGTCAGGCTGACTTCAAGAGGTCGTGTAGTGCTTCCCCCCATGCTGAGGCCACAAGACAATCCCTGATGGGTTTTTGTCTAATCTGATCTTCAAACCCTCCAATGATGGGGATTCCACAACCTCCCTACTTAACGTGTCCAGAGTTTAACTCTCCTTATGGTTAGAAAGTTTTTCCTAATATCTAATCTAACTCTCCCTTCCTGCAAACTAAGCCACTTACCTCTTGTCCCACCCTCTGTGGACATGGAGAACAACAGATCACCCTCCTCTTTATTTAGACTCCTGGATTCCATTGAAATTCAATTCCAGTTGTATTTGGGCACCTAAATCCCTGCCTGAGAGCATCCCATCTTGCAGAGGAGGAGGAGGGGGAAGGTCTATTTAATTGCTCAGTGCCGGTAATGAAGGGGGAGGCACATGGAGAATCTTTCAGAAATAGGTTTTGGAATCTTACTCACTGAAAAGCAAAATCAGCACAATGGCTGAGTCCCAGACCGTGGCCACCACCTCAGCGTCTCAGCTCTTCTACAGGGCACTGCTGCTTTTCTCTCCAGCAGCCTGGGAGAGAGTCACGCAGGCGGCATCTCCTGTCCTCCACCTGCAGCCCTGGGCAGAGGGAGCGGAGAGCCCTTGTCTGAATGGTGAAGATTAGAAATCAGGCAGTGATGTCACAGATGGAGGTGTGAGTGACTCCTGTGGCAAAGTATGAACCTCCCCTCCTCTCCCCTCAATACCTGCCCTGCAGCTGAGCCCGTAGGTGCTGGAACTAAGGGTGCTGGGGAGGGCTGCCGCACTCCCCCAGCTTGACGTGGTTTCCATCATATCCAGGTTCACGGTTTGGTTCAATGGTTCCCAGCACCCCACTGTGCACATTGCTCCAGTGCCCCTGTCTGAGCCCCCCACAGGCCTCACCACATATGAGGGGGCTGCAGGGCCAGTGCAACCATTTAGGAGAACTAGGAGGTTGCCTAGGGCGCTGAGATTTGGGGGAGCCAAAAAGCGCCCCCCAATTTTTTTTAAATGGTTGACCGGCCGCTGCTGCTCTGACAGAGAGGGAGTCTGAGCTGCCAGCGGCAGCCCGCAGCCCAGGGGGTCCCCCGGGTCAGGGCGCCGCCACGACAGCCCGCAGCCCAGGGGATAGACTCATAGACTCATAGACTCCAGGACTGGAAGGGACCTCGAGAGGTCATCGAGTCCAGTCCCCTGCCTTCATGGCAGGACCAAATATTGTCTAGACCATCCCTAATAGACATTTATCTAATCTACTCTTAAATATCTCCGGAGATGGAGATTCCACAACCTCTCTAGGCAATTTATTCCAGTGTTTAACTACCCTGACAGTTAGGAACTTTTTCCTAATGTCCAACCTAAATCTCCCTTGCTGCAGTTTAAGCCCATTGCTTCTTGTTCTATCATTGGAGGCTAAGGAGAACAAGTTTTCTCCCTCCTCCTGATGACACCCTTTTAGATACCTGAAAACTGCTATCATGTCCCCTCTCAGTCTTCTCTTTTCCAAACTAAACAAACCCAGTTCCTTCAGCCTTCCTTCATAGGTCATGTTCTCAAGACCTTTAATCATTCTCATTGCTCTTCTCTGAACCCTCTCCAATTTCTCCACATCTTTCTTGAAATGCGGTGCCCAGAACTGGACACAATACTCCAGCTGAGGCCTGACCAGCGCAGAGTAAAGCGGAAGAATGACTTCTCATGTCTTGTTTACAACACACCTGTTAATGCATCCCAGAATCATGTTTGCTTTTTTTGCAACAGTATCACACTGTTGACTCATGTTAAGCTTGTGGTCCACTATGACCCCTAGATCTCTTTCTGCCATACTCCTTCCTAGACAGTCTCTTCCCATTCTGTATGTGTGAAACTGATTGTTCCTTCCTAAGTGGAGCACTTTGCATTTATCTTTATTGAACTTCATCCTGTTTACCTCAGACCATTTCTCCAATTTGTCCAGATCATTTTGAATTTTGACCCTGTCCTCCAAAGCAGTTGCAATCCCTCCCAGTTTGGTATCGTCCACAAACTTAATAAGCGTACTTTCTATGCCAACATCTAAATCGTTGATGAAGATATTGAACAGAACCGGTCCCAAAACAGACCCCTGCAGAACCCCGCTTGTTATACCTTTCCAGCAGGATTGGGAGCCATTAACAACTACTCTCTGAGTACGGTTATCCAGCCAGTTATGCACCCACCTTATAGTAGCCCCATCTAAATTGTACTTTCCTAGTTTATCTATAAGAAAATCATGCGAGACCGTATCAAATGCCTTACTAAAGTCTAGGTATATCACATCCACCGCTTCTCCCTTATCCACAAGGCTCGTTATCCTGTCAAAGAACGCTATCAGATTAGTTTGACACGATTTGTTCTTTACAAATCCATGCTGGCTATTCCCTATCACCTTACCACCTTCCAAGTGTTTGCAGATGATTTCTTTAATTACCTGCTCCATTATCTTCCCTGGCACAGAAGTTAAACTAACTGGTCTGTAGTTTCCTGGGTTGTTTTTATTTCCCTTTTTATAGATGGGCACTATATTTGCCCCCTTCCAGTCTTCTGGAATCTCCCCCGTCTCCCATGATTTCCCAAAGATAATAGCTAGAGGCTCAGATACCTCTTCTATTAACTCCTTGAGTATTCTAGGATGCATTTCATCAGGCCCTGGTGACTTGCAGGCATCTAACTTTTCTAAGTGATTTTTTACTTGCTCTTTTTTTATTTTATCTTCTAAACCTACCCTGTTCCCGTAAGCATTCACTATATTAGATATTCCTTCAGACTTCTCAGTGAAGACCGAAACAAAGAAGTCATTAAGCTTCTCTACCATTTCCAAGTCTCCCGTTACTGTTTCCCCCTCCTTACTGAGCAGTGGGCCTACCCTGTCCTTGGTCTTCCTCTTGCTTCTGGCCCAGGGAAACCCTGGGCTGCTGGCTGCCGCGGAGGCGCACTGACCCTGGATCAGCGCGCACCGCCGCGGCACCTGGCAGGCCCCCCGGGTCAGAGCGCCGCCGCGGCAGCCCGCAGCCCAGGGGGTCCTCCAGGTCAGCGCACCACGGTGGCAGCCGGCAACCCAGGGGATCCCCTAGCCCAGGGAAACACCGGGCTGCCGGCTGCCGTGGAGGCGCACTGACCCTGGGTCAGTGCGCACCGCCGCGGCAGCTGGCAGGCTACGGGCCTCCTGGGTCAGGGCGCCACCGTGGCAGCCAGCAGCCCAGGGGGTCCCCAGGCCCAGGTAAACCCCGGGCTGCCCACTACCACAGAGGCGCACTGACCCTGGGTCAGCGCGCACCGCCGCGGCAGCTGGCAGGCCAGGGGCCCCCTGGGTCAGGGTGCTGCCGCGGCAGCCAGCAGTCCAGGGGGTCCCCCTGGTCAGGGTGCCGCTGTGGCAGGCGGCAGCCCAGGGAGTCCCGCTGCGACTGCCCAGAGGTTCAGGCTGCCGGCAGTGCGCTGACCCAGGGGAATCCCTGGGCTGCTAGCAGAGGCTCAGAAATCAGCCTTCTCCCTCCCAGAGCAGGGGCTCCAGTCGATGCAATTTTTCTCATTGGAGAGGGGCGGCGGCGGCTGGGCAGAGCTGCGCAGCTCTGCTTAGCGCACGTGGTAGGAGCTCTGCCACGGCACGACACAAGGGCTTCTGGAGGAAAGCGGGGGCTTCCCCCTGGCTCAGCCTCCACATCAGCCCCAGCGAGGGGCAGGAGAAGAAAAGAGCCTCAGCAGTGGTCTGGTGGAGTGGAGGAAGAAAGAAGACCCTGACGCTCATGTGCTGGGCAAGGTAAGCAAGTGCTTCCCCACAGCTTGGCCTCAGGTGCCTGTGCTCGTGCCCCCTTGGTCCTTGGCTGGTCCCTGCTCCTGCTCCCCTTGTATGTGGGTGGCTTGAGAGAACAGCAGCCTGCAGAGCTGAGCTGCCCCAGTGCCCCCAGGCACCCCCCCTTGACCCCATCTCCCCCACAGCCCTGACCCCCAGCTCTGAGCCCAGCCCCTCTGAGCTGGACACCCCCCTGACCCCATCTCCCCACATCCCTGAGCCCAGCCCCTATGAGCTGGGCACCCCTGAACCCAGAGCCCAGCTCCCCACCTAGCTCTGGGCAACAACAGTACCACTCCCAGGCAGCGACAGCCCATTGGTACCAACCATCACAATCACCCATCATCTGCCCATTATGTAATTGCAAATGTATACAGACCATTACAGCTTTGAATGTTTTTAAATAATGTATTTAGTGTATTTTCAAATTATTACAAGTTAATTTTTGAATGTATTTCACTAGTTATTTTTTACATTTCCTAATATATGTTACTATAGTATTGCAAATGTTTTATGGAAGGGGCACCCGATTTTGCTTTGCCCAAGGCCCCCTGAGTCCTCTGGACAGCCCTGTCTGAGTTTTAAGCACTGCTGCTGTGTTTTGCCTGCAACAGGCAGGCCTAAGCCTGTGAGTGACCCCCATAGCAGCTGCCTGAAGAAGTGCTTGGGGGAATCATGCAGAAGGAGCGTGATATTTGTTTGAGTTCTCTCCTCATGGAGGCTGTGCTCCACTTGGTGCAGGACAGCAGTCTCAGCAGGACTCTAGGCCCAGCACCTTGCCTCAGTTTGTGGACTTGTACTGCACCCAACACCGGGCTCAGTCTGGCACCGTTACCCATCACCAGTGCCCAAGAAGCAGTCAAAAAAGTTGGATGGACTGGTTAGGTTAGTTGTGCTGTTGCTTGGTCAGTGTAGAGACCACTGAATGCATAGTATTCCTCTGTGATGTTCTGTCCTGAGCACAATTGGCATGTTATGAGGTAGTGCCTGTGAGGGACAGGTGTCTGTTTATGTCATCCAGCCATCATGTCTTAGGTCTTCTGGGGGGGAGCTTTTCCATCCTGCTTTCATTGGATCAAAGTCAAAGATTATTTTCACAAGGAAGTTAGTAGGCATTTAGAGCAGATGAACATACCACCACAGAGAGCACTTGGCAACCATTTGAGTGTGTGTGACCTATTTAGTTAGAAAATGGAATTTTTCATTCACATTGAGTTTGTACCATTTGATGTTTTTAATCATTTGGAGGTGCATGGCGAGTTAGGCAGAATGGGTTCCGCAGCACTCCCAGTCAGATTTTGATATGAAGGAAGGACGTATACGTGACTAAAAAAGGTGTATTTCTGATTACAATCAACATAGCTTAATTTTAAGGGAAAGTCATCTTGATCTCTTAATCAATATTTATGTCAAACAGTTGATGAAATTCAAATAGTTAATTATAGAAAGTGACATGCATTCTCTATCCTTTACTTTTAATAGTGAACAAGAAAAAGGACTGATCGAAAAAAAATGAAATTTTATTCCTTTTACAGTTGATGCAGCCTCATGGCAGATTAAAAAAAAAGGTCTGGGGCACAATTTCGTGACCGTGTATTGTGTATAATGCATGTGATTTTGGGGGGGGGGGCAAGATGGAAGTTTCGCCTAGGGCCCAAAATATCCTTGCACCGGCCCTGGGGGGCTGGCAGGAGAACTAGACCATGGGAAACCAGTGGCTGGAATAAACCGGTGCATCCTGTCTATAGAGAACAATGCTGCTTGTGCTGCGGCACCTTCTGGAGGACAACAGCCTGAACCGCAGAGAGACCCAGGGCCAGCAGAAAACTTACCCACCATCTCTTTCCCAAGTGAGCTGCTCATTCCAAAAGCTGGGAACTTTTTTCCCTTTGCTGCCGGTGGATTCTTCCATTGCTGCAAATGTTGGATGATGCCATGTGGTCCAGAGAAGGGACTTTTCCCTGTAAAATTCCATTTCCTAAAGAAAAATTCCCTCCAGGATTAACTTATCATTTTTAAATTTTGCGGCCATGTGTTTTAAGGAGTGTCAAGTGGGAAAGAACAACACTAGGGACTCCCAGCCCTATATCTCGTTACATCAGTGTAAACCCACAGTGATGCAAATAAAGTCAGTGTATTTGATAAGCAGTGTAGTCTGGTGAATAGCTAGCTGGTATGGGGTTTAGGGCTGTTAGGTTCTATCCCCGGCTGTGTAACCTTGGAAAAACCTCTCCCTATGACTTGTTTTTCACTTTCAGCCTGTCTCTCTCTTTCCCATATGGCTTGTGAGTTCTTGGGATCTGGCCCACTGACTCCAGCTGAGCTATGATGCATTTACACCAGCTGGGGACCTCTGTGCCTGTATCTCCCCCACCATGCTGCTTTGCAGAGGATGGGGGTTTTTACACTGACCCCAGCTTGAGTCGCTGTGTCTCCACCCCACAGAAGTAGAGGTCTGAGTCTCCGAGCTGGGCCAAGAGCTGCTTTTCAAATTCTCCAGGTGCTCGCCCAAGACCTCCTGTTAGTGGCTTTCTCCCTAGCACTGATAGTCACTGGGGGCCCAGCCCTCTCCAGGGGAGCTGCTGGCACCACCGGAAGGTTTGGTAAGCACCGGTGTAAGTACAGGTCAAGGTGGAGATGTCTCCTTCTTGAACAATCGGTGACTCGGGTCTCTGAACCAACAGGGGCTCACAGCAGGAGACTTTAGGGAAATAAAATGACAGCATTAGCACAATGTGTGTCAGAGGGATAGCTCAGTGGTTTGAGCATTAGCCTGCTAAACCCAGGGTTCTGAGCTCAATCCTTGAGGGGTCCACTCTAGGGATCTGGGGCAAAACCAGTACTTGGTCCTGCTAGTGAAGGCAAGGGGCTGGACTCAATGACCTTTCAGGGTCCCTTCCAGCTTTATGAGATAGGTATATCTCCATATAGTGTTAAAGTACCTAACAAATGTCTGTCTATTCACAGAAGCTGGGAATGGGTGACAGAGGATGGATCACTGGATGATTCCCTCTTCTGTTCATTCCCTTTGGGGCACCTGGCACTGACCACTGTTGGAAGACAGGATACTGACCTTTGGTCTGGCCCAGTATGGCTGTTGTTATGTCTCTCTCCATGTCTATCTGTGTATCTATTTACCTTTCTTTCTGCTGTTGCCTCTCACTAATTTCTTAACACTCCTATCTATCCATATCTATGTATCCTTCCATGTGCATCATCTATTCATACATCAATCTGTTGTAAAACGCACAGTTTCCAATAATAGCTAGCAGAAGTTTCATAAGCGCAATCCAAGGTCACAGACCCACTCTCCACGCCTGACACTGCCTGCTGGGTCTGCGTTACAGCATCTTCCATGCTGGAGCCTGTTACAAAGAGGGGGTGAAGGAGAGGTTAGTCTTAGAATGTTGCCCCTGAATCTATTTATGGAGAGCGTCCCTCATTGATTATCCTGAAGATGGCAACAATCTTCATCGTCATCTTGGATCAAGCACTGACACTTATTTTTCTTTGCACAGCACCTACTCCTAGGTGGAAATCATTCGCTCTTGCTGATGATTAATAATTGGTAAATATATATTAATTGTTTTATTATTAATTATTATTATTATTATTCTATTATATACTATTATTATTTATTACTATTCCAACCCCACCATCAGTTTTACTCAGATGCCCAGTGATTTCCATTGAAACTTCTTACCCATAGGAAGAATGTCCCAAGGACTGGGCAGCATCATGATATTTTCCTGATACATAAGAAGGGCCATACTGGGTCAGACCGAAGGTCCATCTAGCCCAGTATCCTGCCTTCCCACAGTAGCCAATGCCAGGTGCTCCAGAGAGAATTAACAGAACAGGTAATCATCAGGTGATCCATCCCCTTCATCCAAGGTTTATCAAAGCTTCATGTTGAACTTTTTCAAAGGAGCCTAAGAGAACCAGGTACCCAAACCCTCACTTTGAAAACCCCTGCCCAGTTCACCAAGACTCCCCAACCCTCACTTCTATTCTGGCTCTGAGTAAAGAAGATTCCAATTGTAGACTCTCTATTTACCAGGTAATACCAAAGCGGACACAGCCCACAGTAGGTTTTGTTCCTTCATAATGAAAAGGTTTTCCTCCTGCTCCAGTATCACACCGTCTTTCTTCTTCTGCACCACAAGTCTTGTTACCTCGCAGGCTGCTGCATGGCCCTCGACATGACAACTGACGTGTCTGTGACAGCTCTGCTGCAGAAAAGCAAATAGTGTTTCCTGATTGACTGTAGATTGGCAGCAGAGCCAAACTTCCTGGCATAGTTAACCACTGATTGAGTGATATCTCCACCCCACTGGCAGATTGCAATAGTTAACCACTGATTGACTGATACCACCACCCCACTGGCAGATTGCAATAGTTAACCACTGATTGAGTGATACCACCACCCCGCTAGCAGATTGCAATCAGAACTGGCTAAAGGGCGGGGCGGGGGAGGACTCTCCCGCCTGAGCTCCTCAACCTGCTCCCAGCGCAACAGCGCCCCCAGTGTCACATTGGGGTCAGCACTAGCTCTCAGGGACTAGAGCCCCATAAAGAGACCCCACCCTGCTGCCTGCAGCACAGCTACCCCTAGCAGCCTGCTAGGGCACTGAGGCCAGCCCTGAGTCTCTCACACCATCCCATGAATTATCAGGTGTCCCATCTAAATCCGAATCAAAGACTTCAAATGATGAGGTATCCCTCCCACTCCCAGGCAGGTTGTTCCTATGGTTAACCACCCTCACTGTTAAAAATATTTGTCTTATTTCTACTTGCCTTTGATCGGCGTTTGGTCACGTAGCATATATGCAAATAAATTACACATTCAGAGCTGCTGTTGGTGCCATTTATTGTCTTTTGATATTATAGTAGCACCTAGAAGCCCAACTGAGATCAGAGTCTTATTTTGCTGAGCACTGCCGTATATATAGAGACCAGTCTCTGCTCTACGAAACTTGCAATCCAACTAGAAAAGACAGAACAAGTATTATTAGCCACCTCCTTTATATAGATGGGGAACTGACACCCAGCGAGATTAGGGTTGGATTTTTTTCAAAGGTGCCTATGGGTGCTAAGCACCTAACACCTATAAAATGCTCTGACAACCTTGCCTCTGGCCTCCTAAGTGACCTTGCATGAGTCTCTTCTTTGTACAGCACCTAGCACCATTAGACCCAATTTAGCAATAATAAGAAGGTTTCAGCAGGGACTGGGCAGCTTTAAAGGCTGGCCAGCCCTTTGCAGCAAGCTAGCTTCGGCTACCAGCTCACTTATGAGCAAGCGTTAGTGATTCCTGCTGGGTGTTAGTTAGAAAGGCTGCCCCCAACCCCCAATTGTGGTGGTGAAGCAGGCAGAGCACTATTTAAATAGGGCAGGGCGCTCGTTAAAGGAGAGATTGTCCTAGAGAGAGGTGTGAGGGGAGGCCCTCTGTGGGAAGAGTATGTGGTTGTCACCCATAGACGGTAGGTTGCTCTGAGGACGGAAAGGATCCCTGAGATAGGGCCTGAAAGAAGCGAGGAGTTCCTCGGAGCTTAACTGCTGGAGTCCCTGGCGAAGGGAAGCAGCTGGACATTATGCTGGGCAAGAAGAGAGAGGAGGAAGCAGGGGCCAAGAAGCAGAGGGTTTCAGTGGATCCAGGCAGGGGCAGAAAAGCTGTTTGGATACTTGCTTTGGGCTTTACGTTGCCCCGTTTGTGAGCTCAGAAAGGGGAGTGAGCTGTTGAATAGCTTGATTGGCGCCTGGAGGCCATAGAACACCCAGTTGGGAGTGGACACGGCAGCCAAGAGAAGTCCCCTGCCACGCCAGACCCCGGACACGAGCGGGGAGGACTCGGGCATCTACCGCTCCCTGGGGCAATGCTGCCTTCATGGCCCAGGTCAAACCGCCTCTGGCAGAGCTGGGAACCGAAACCACGTTACCTCGGTCCCCTCCCATTGCCCTAACCAGGGAGCCAGCGCTACCCCCTCAGCAGGGCTATAAATGCCTGTTCCCGTCTCGCCATGGGGCTCTGTCCCACCTCTCCCTGCGCACCTAGCGCCCCGCAGCCCCTCCCGGGTAACACCCAGAGTTATTGGACAGGTTGCGCTGCGCCCTGTGTCACTGTGTCTCCACGGCGCAGAGGTAGCGGGCGGTGTCCCCCAGCTGGCAGCCGCGGATGTGCAGGGAGCTCCGCTTCTGCCCCGGATCGTGATCTGCAGTGAAATTCGGTTCTTGTGTCTCGCTCCCCTTGCCGTGCAGGATCAGCAGGAAAAGGGGCTGCTCCCCAGGAGCCTGCCGGTACCAGTGTAAACTGTTGATGGCGCTGGAGTAAGTGCAGGTCACGGTGCCATTCTGCCCCTCGAAGACACCCCGCCATTCCGGGCTCTGCTCCACAGAGAGCTGCCCGCTGGCCACTGGGAATGACAGAGACAAGGGGGAACCGAGTCAGATACTGCCCCAAGTCACCTGCCCCCGGGAACATCGGAGTAGGCTGGGAAGAAAGTAGAGCAGAGAGAGCGTATCAAATCCATCGGATTCCCTTCTTCCCCACTACACACAGGGGCCAGTCCAGCCCCAGCTCCCTGCTAGAAACAGCGGTTCTGTCTCCCCAGCCCTTACCCCACACGTGCATTAGCTGGATCACCCAGGACAGCCCTGGCGGCCTCCCCATTCCTGCGCTCCCTGACAGCCCAGGGCGCGGGACGCTGCTGGGTTCTTCTCTGGGTCTGGCCGTGTGTTGGGGTCTCCTGTGCTGGAGGGATCGGACACGTTCTTCTCGCCCGTCGTGTGCCCAGCCAATCAGCGGCCAGCTCCTTCTCCGCTCTCAGCCGTGTGTCACTGTGCACAAGCTTGGTGAGTTCGTTCCACTGCTACACGCTGACCCCTAGTGGCCAAATCCGTACCTCAACTCGCAGTAACGCATCCTCTTGGACTCTCCTCCAGCGTGACAGAAAATGCTTCCAGCTGGGTGATTTCCCCTCACAATGGAATTTAGTGGAAATCCCAATGGAAATATACCACTTGCTCCACAGTTCTCAAACTATCCTAAGGGAGTTAGGCACCCAAATCTCATATTATTTAGGCACCTCATTCCCATTGGATGCTCTGAAAATCACTTCCTCGTTTCCTGGTTCTGCCACTGTCTTCCTCTGCGACCTTGTCTGTACAGCACCTGGCACAATGAGACCCAACCACCAGGCTGTATCAGCCATCATCGTATACATTTGAACTAACAGGTCCATTCCGTAGTGCGTTGGGGGAACCCGACTTCCTTAAGCTCCTTGGGGAAAGTTCGTTTTAGTAGCTTGCCCAAGGTCACTCAGAGTTAAGAAAGAAAGAACATTGTATTGAAAGATGCCCAGGAGGATAGAAAGAAAATTCGTGTGTGGAGGGACAGATCCATCTATAGCCAGAGAGCTGGGGATGGGGAATATAGAGCGGGAAACGGACCCCTTGGGTTCTCGAGACCTACCCCGATCCCTTAACCAAAAGACCAGCCTCCCCCTCCCCAGGGCTGTAAATCCCTTTTCCCGTCTCCCCATGGGGCTCTGTCCCACCCCGCCCTGTGCCCCCAGCACCCCGCAGCCCCTCCCGGGTCACATCCAGAGTTATTGGACAGGCTGCGATGCGCCCTGTGTCACTGTGTCTCCACGGCGCAGAGGTAGCGGGCGATGTCCCCCAGCTGGCAGCCGCGGATGTGCAGGGAGCTCCGCTTCTGCCCTGGATCATGATCTGCAGTGAAATTCAGTTCTTGTGTCTCACTCCCCTTGCCGTGCAGCATCAGCAGGAAAAGGGGCTGCTCCCCAGGAGCTTGTCGGTACCAGTGTAAACGGATGATTGTGCTCGAGTAAGTACAGGTCACGGTGCCATTCTGCCCCTCGGAGACACCCCGCCATTCTGGGCTCTGTTCCACAGAGAGCTGCCCGCTGGCCACTGGGAATAACAGAGACAAGGGGGAACCGAGTCAGATACTGTCCCAAGCCACCTGCCCCCAGCAATCGCGGAATTGATTGGGAAGAGAGACAGGCTCTGGGGAAGAGACCGACCCATCTCCCCATTTCACTCCCTTCTTCCCCACCACACAGTCCATGAAATCCAGCCCCAGCTCCCTGCTAGTAACCAGCAGGTCTGTTTCCCCAGCCCTTACCCCACACGTGCATTAGCTGGATCACCCAGGACAGCCCCCGCGGCCTCCCCATCTCTGCGTTCCCTGACAGCCCACGGCATGGGACGCTGCTGGGTTCTCCCTGAGTCTGGCCCGTGTGTTGGGTCTCCTGTGCTGGAGGGATCAGACACGTTCTTCTGCCCCATCTTGTGCCCAGCCAATCAGCGGCCAGCTCCTTCTCTCCCATCTCAGCCGTGTGCCACTGCCTTGTGAAAGCTGCCCCCATGTTGCCAAGGTATAAGCGAGTGCAGAAATATTCAGTTCTTTTCAAAGGGGAATCAGGTGCCCAACGCCCATTGACCTCTACCAGAACTGCGTGTCCAAATCCCCTAGGCAGCCTCCATGAAGAAATGACTCCACTCAATCATCAATCTAAAGATGTAGGGAGAGATTTCTACAAAGTACCTAGGGGATTCAGGAGCACAAGTCCCATTAATACTGTCCAATTGATTCTTATTCATAATGTTTAAGTCTACAAGAGTATTTTAGTCTGGTGGCTGGCCCTTAAATTTCAATCTTGTTACCCATGTTTTGAGCCCAAAACTTGTGTTTCCCTAAAGTAGCTTCAAAGGATCACAGAATCATAGAGGGGTTGGAATGGACCTCAAGAATTCACCTAGTTCTTTCCCCTGAGGCAGGACGGAGTAAACCTAGACCATCCCTGACAGGTGTTTGTCCAACCTGTCCTTATAAACCTTCAGTAAAGGGGATTCCACAACCTCCCTTGGAAGCCTATTGCAGAGCTGATCTACTCTTTATACTTGGAAAGGTTTTCCTAATATGCAACCTAAAATTCCCTGTCTGCAGATTTAGCCCACTTGTCTCAGCTACCATGGACATGGACATCACTTGAACACCATTCTCTTTATAACAGCCCAAAACATATCTGAAGACTGTTAAGTCCATCCTCATCCTCTTCCCCCTCAGTCTTCTTTTCTTAAGACTAACCAGACCCATTTAAAAAAATCGTCATAGATCAGGTTTTCTAAATCTTTTATCATTTTTGCTGCTTTCCTCTGGACTCGTTCCAGTTTGTCCACATCTTTCTAAAAGTGCAGCACCCAGAACTGGACACAGGACTACAGCTGAGGCCTCACCAGTGCCAACCAAAATAGGACTATAACCTCCTGTGTCTTAGGGTACGTCTACACTACAGCATAATTTCGAATTAACTTAAACCGGTTTTATAAAACAGATATTATAAAGTCGATTTTATGCGTCCACACTAGGCACATTAATTCGGCTGTGTGCATCCATGGTCCTAGGCTACCATCGATTTCCGGAGCGTTGCACTGTGAGTAGCTACTCCGTAGCTATCCCATAGTTCCCGCAGTCTTCCCTGACCCTTGGAATTCTGGGTTAATACCCCAGTACCTGATGGGGCAAAAATCATTGTCACAGGTGGTTCTGGGTACAGACTCACCCCTCTCTTCCTGAAAGCAGCAGACAACCATTTCGCGCCTTTTTCACTGGGTGAACTGAGCAAACGCCATAGCACAGCAAGCATGGACCCTGCTCAAATCAATAGCGTGATCGTGGACGTTGTAAACACCTCACGCGTTCTCGTGCTGTCTATGGTGAACCATGAACTGCAAATATAGGCGAGGAGGAGGCAGCTACGGCAGCGCGGCGACGAGAGTGATGAGGACATGGACACTGATTTCTCCCTAACCCCCGGCCCCTGCGCTTTGGAGCTCCTGCTGGTAATGGGGGAGGTTCTACCCATTGAACACCTATTTTGGGCCCGGGAAACAAGCACAGACTGGTGGGACAGCATAGTTTTGCAGGTGTGGGATGATTCGCAGTGGCTGCAAAACTTTCGCATGCGTAAGAGCACTTTCTTTGAACTTTGTGACTTTCTTTCCCCTGCCCTGAAAAGCCATAATACCAAGATGAGAGCAGCCCTCACAGTGGAGAAGCGAGTGGCAATAACCCTCTGGAAGCTTGCAACGCCAGACAGCTACTTGTCAGTCAGGAATCAATTTGGAGTGGGAAAATCTACTGTGGGGGCTGTTGTGTTGCAAGTAGCCAAAGTAATCATTAAGCTGCTGCTACGAAAGGTTGTGACTCTGGGAAAGGTGCAGGTCATAGTGGATGGCTTTGCTGCAATGGGATTCCATAACTGTGGGGGGGGGATAGATGGAACCCATATCCCTATTTTGGCACAGGAGCACCAAGGCACCTAGTACATAAACCGCGAGGGGATACTTTTCAATGGTGATGCAAGCACTGGTGGATCACAAGGGACGTTTCACCAACATCCACGTGGGATGGCCAGGAAGGGTTCATGATGCTCATGTCTTCAGAAGCACTGTTCTGTTTAAACGGCTGCAGCATGGGACTTACTTCCTGGACCAGAAAATAACAGTTGGGGATGTTGAAACACCTGTCATTATCCTGGGTGACCTAGCCTACCCCTTGATGCCATGGCTCATGAAGCCATACACAGGCAGCCTGGACAGCAGTTAGGAGCTGTTCAACTACAGACTGAGCAAGTGCAGAATGGTGATAGAATGTGCATTTGGCCGTTTAAAAGCCCACTGGCGAATGTTACTCACTCAGTCAGACCTCAGCGAAACCAATGTCCCCTTTGTTATTGCTGCTTGCTGTGTGCTCCACTATCTCTGTGAAAGTAAGGGGGAGACCTTTATGGCGGGGTGGGAGGCTGAGGCAAATCGCCTGGCTGCTGGTTACAAGCAGCCAGACACCAGAGTGATTAGAAGAGCTCACCAGGAAGCGGTGCGCATCGGAGAAGCTGTCATAAACAGATAGCTAAGGGTTAATGTCTCTTTCACCTGAAGCACCTGACCAGAGGACCAATCAGGAAACCGGATTTTTTCAACTTTGGGTGGAGGGAATTGAGTGTCTAAGGTCTTTGTTTTCTGGCTGCCTGCTTTCTCTGAGCTTTGGAGAAGTAGTTCTACTTTCTAGTCTTCTGTTTCTAGTGTAAGGACAAAGAGATCAGATAGTAAGTTCTATGGTTTCTTTTCTTTGGTATTTGCATGAATATAAGTGCTGGAGTTCTTTGATTTGTATTCTTTTTGAATAAGGCTGTTTATTCAATATTCTTTTAAGCAATTGACCCTGTGTTGTATCATCTAATACAGAGAGAACATTTGTACTTATTTTTCTTTCTTTTTATATAAAGCTTTCTTTTAAGACCTGTTGGAGTTTTTCTTTACTTCAGGGAAATTGAGTCTGTACTCACCAGGGAATTGGTGGGAGGAAGAAATCAAGGGGAGATTTGTGTGTTGGATCGCTAGCCTGATTTTGCATTCCCTCTGGGGGAATAGGAAAGTACTTTTTGTTTTCAGGATTGGGAACAGAGAGGGGGAGTCTCTCTGTGTAGTTTCACAGAGCTTGTGTCTGTGTATCTCTCCAGGAGCATCTGGAGGGGGGAAGGGAAAAAGGATTATTTCCCTTTGTTGTGAGACTCAAGGGATTTGGGTCTTGGGGTCCCCAGGGAAGGTTTTTCAGAGGGACCAGAGTGCCCCAAAACACTCTAATTTTTTGGGTGGTGGCAGCAGGTACCAGGTCCAAGCTGGTAACTAAGCTTGGAGGTTTTCATGCTAACCCCCAGATTTTGGACGCTAAGGTCCAAATCTGGGACTAAGGTTATTACAGAAGCCTTGAAAACAAGTTTCATCATGAGCCAGGATACGGTGTGACCGCTGTGTTCGTTTCCCCTTCATGAACATCCCCCCCTTTATTGACTCCTCCTGTAAGCAACCCACCCTCCCCCTTCGATTACAGCTTGCTTATGGAAATAAAGTCACTATCGTTTAAAAAGCATGTATTCTTTATTAAAAGTCATTCCCTGTAAGCAACCCACCCATCCCCTTCAATTACAGCTTGATTCTGGAAATAAAGTTACTGTCGTTAAAAAGCATGTATTCTTTATTAAAAGTCATTCCCTGTAAGCAACCCACCCTTCCCCTTCGATTACAGCTTGCTTCTGGAAATAAAGTTACTATCAGTTAAAAAGCATGTAATTATAAAAAGAGGCAGAGAATTAACAAGGTATCCTGGGAGTGGTTTGGGAGGAGGATAGGAGGGAAGAAAAAGGCCATTAAGGACATTTCAATGTAATGACAGCCTTTGGGTTGGACTGTCCACGAGGATGGAGTGGGCGGGTGCACAAAGCCTTCCCCCACGCATTCCTACACTTCTGGGTGTGGAAGATATGGAACATGGTGAGTACTGAGGGAGGTTAAACATGGGTTGGAGCAGCACTCTGTGACCCCGCTGCTCTTCCTGAAGATCCACCAGACTTCGGAGGATGTGAGTTTGATCACGCAGCAGCTCCAGCATTGCATCCCGCCACTGCTGATCTTCCTGCCTACACCTCTGATCTTCCTGCCGCCACCTCTCATCTCGAGCATCTCTCCTATCCTCACGTTCGTTCCTTCTATCCTCATGTTGGTCCCTCCTGTCCTCACGTTCATTGGCATCTTTTCTGTACTTTGCTACCACGTCCTTCCACTCCCCCAGATGAGCTCTTTCATTGTGGGTTACTTCCATGATTTCTGTGAACATTTCATCTTGTATCCTCTTCTTCCTCTGCCTTATCTGAGCTAGCCTTCGGGATGGAGTAGGGAGGCTTGAAAATTTGCAGCTGCATGAGGGGGGGAAAATAGTGATAGAAGGATTATAAAAGATACATTTCACAGAACAATGGTTATACTCTTTCACAGTGAACAACACTATTCACCTTACATAGCACATGGTTGCATTTGGATTCTTTTAGTATTGAGTGCCTGCAGCTGTGGTGTAAAAGATCAACACAGACGCTGGTCCAGGCATCACTGTTCAGCTTGCATGCAGTCATGGTAAGGCATACAAATGGCTTCTCCCTGTGCTGCTTATTTAACAAGAAGAAGCAGATGCCAAACCCTACCCCTAACTCTGGAATTGCTTTACCTCTCCCCCCACCGCATGGCTGGTATAATGAAAGATCACTGGTAATCACCTCCCCTTTACCTCCCACCTCCCCCCCCCCCACCTGCGTGGCTGGTAGCTGGGAAGATTCCTGCTGAGCAAATGCTAAAAAGCTCAGCGCCATTAACCCCCCTCCCCTCCCCCCGCTTGGCTAACCTGCAAGGAAGGATTTCTTTTAAGCAACAGGCAAGCAGCCCAGTAGGAATGGCCATCTCTGTCCCCTTAATAAAATTCCTTAATTTCAACCAGGTTACCATGAACGATATCACTCTGCTGAGAATAACAGAGCGAGATAAAGAACGGATGTTTCTTGGATGCCTGCAATCACCGGGACCATACTCAGCTAAGCTTTGTCACGCAATGATACCCGATTACTTGCTACATGCATGGTGTGGTAAAGTGTCCTATCATGGTGGATGGAACAAGGCTGCCTTGCCCAGAAACCTTCTGCAAAGGCTTTTGGAGTACCTCCAGGAGCGCTTCATGGAGATGTCCCTGGAGGATTTCTGCTCCATCCCCAGACATGTTAACAAGCTTTTGCAGTAACTTTACTGGCTGTGAATGCATCCCAAGCCCTCATGGCAAATCAATCATTAAAAACGCTTGCTTTTAAACCATGTCTTATATTTACAAAGGTACACTCACCAGAGGTTGCTTCCATGGCTTCACTGTCTGGGCTAGTGGCTTGGGAGGGCTGGGAGGGTAATTCCGTCTGGGTCACAAAAAGCTCCTGGCTGTTGGGGCTAACGGAGTGCTGTGTGCTGGCTGCAAGGTCGTCCTCCTCTTCCTCCTCCTCCTCATCTTCCCCCTCCACTGAATCCTCATCCATGGTTGAGATTATGACCCCCACTTCGGAATCCATGGACAAGGTGGGGTAGTGGTGGCGCATCCCCCTAAAATTGCATGCAGTTCAGCGTAGAAGCAGCATGATTTTGGCCCTGATCTGGATCTTCCATTTGCTGCTTTGGTTCTCTGGTAGGTTTGTCTGAGCTCCTTCACTTTCACTCTGCACTGCACTGAGTCCCTGCTGTGGCCTCTCTCCCTCATGGTATTGGAAATTTTTTCAAAAGTTTTTTCATTTCGTCTTTTGGAACGCAGTTCTGATAGCACTGAATCCTCTCCCCATATAGTGATAAGATCCAGTACCTCTCATGCGGTCCATGCTGCTGCTCTTTTTCTATTCTCAGGAGACTGCATTGTTACCTGTGCTGAAGAGCTCTGGGTGGTCACCTGTGCTGATGAGAGCTCCAAGCTGGCCAAACAGGAAATGCAATTCAAAAGTTCACGGGGCTTTTCCTGTATACCTGGCCAGTGCATTAGAGTTCAGTTACCTGTCCAGAGCGGCCACTGGTGCACTGTGGGATACTGCGCGGAGGCCAATAACTTCAATTTGCGGCCACACTAACCCTAAATCGATATGTTAATATTGATTTTAGCGTTACTCCTCTTGTTGGGGAGGAGTACCGAAATTGATTTAAAGAGCCCTTTAAATCAATTTAAAGTGCATTGTAGTGTGGACGGGTGCAGCCTTAAATCGATTTAACGCTGTTAAAATCGGTTTAACAGAGTACTGTGGACAAGGCCTTACATATGACACTGCTCCTAATACATGATAGAATCATAGGACTGGAAGGGACCTCGAGAGGTCATGTAGTCAGGGCTGGCTCCAGGCACCAGCTTTGCAAGCACATGCTTGGGTCAGCCACTCTGGAGAGGGACAGCACATCTAGCTATTCCATGGCAATTCGTGGGAGGGTCGCTCACTCCTGGTTGGAGCGAAGGACCTCCCACAGAATTGCCACAGATCGCTATTGTGGCTTTTTTTTTTTTTTTTTTTTTTTGGCTGCTTGGGGCGGCAAAACCCCTGGAGCTGGCCCTGCATGTAGTTCAGTCTCTTGCACTCATGGCAGGACTAAGTATTATAGAACATGGGGGGAAATCAAATCAGTATCTTAGAAGTTTGTACACTCGTGTGAGAAGTATGGGGAATAAGCAGGAAGAATGTGAAATGCTATTAGTAAACAGAACTATGACATAGTTGGCATCACAGAGACGTGATGGGATAATACACATGACTGAATATTGGTATGGAAGGGTACAATTTACTCAGGGAGGACAGGCAGGGAAGAAAGGGAGGAAGTGTTGCCTTATATATCAAAAATGTATAAACTTGGGCTGAGGTTGAGACGGAAGTAGGAGAGACTTGTTGAAAGTCTTTGGGTAAGTATAAAAGTACTAAAAAACAAGAGTGATGTCATGGTAGGGGTCTACTACAGACTACCTAAACAGGAAGAAGAGGTGGATGAAGCTTTTTTTAAACAACTAACAAAAACATCCAAAGCTCAGGACTTGGTGGTGATGAGGGGCTTCAACTACCCAGACACCTGTTGGGAAGAATCATATTAGCCTTTTTCACAGCTGCATCCCATTAATGAATCATATTCAATTTGTGATCCCTTATAAAGCCCCAGCCCTTTTTCATCGTTACAACCACCCAGCTAGATATTCCCCATTTTGTAGCTGTGCTTTTGATTTTTCCCCCTTTCTAGGTGAATTACTTTGCACTGGTCTTTATTGACTTTTATCTTGTTGATTCCAGACCAGTCTCTATTCTGTCAAGGTCTTTTTGAATTCTAATCCTGTTCTCCAAAGTGTTTGTAAACCCTTGGTGTCATCTGCAAATTGTATAAGCATATTCTCCATTCCATTATCCAAGTCATTAATTAAATATTGAATATTACTGGACCCAGGACTGACCCTTGTGGGACCCCACTAGATATGCCCTCTGAGTCTGACAAAGAATACCCTTTTGAGTATGGTCTTTCAATCAGTTTTGCACCCGCCTTATAATAGTTTCCTGTAGACAATGTTTATCTAGTTTGCTTATAAGAATGGCATGGGATTGTCTCAAATGCCTTACTAAAATCACGATATATCATGTCCATAACGTCTCCCTGTCCACGAGGCCAGTAACCCCATGAAAGAAATGCAGCCAACCTTGGTCTGAAGAATGAAGAGACAGAGATTTTTTTAAAAATGCTTCATTTGAATTTGTCCGGCTTCAGCTTCCAGACATGTTGGTTCTTGTTGTGCCTTTCTCCACTGGATTAAACAGCCCATTTAGAACCAGGAATGTTCTCCCCAGGAAGGTATTTCTACACCATAAACAAGTCATCACTTGATCTTTTTGACTAAGCTAAACAGATTGAGCTGATTGAGATTGTCTCTCACTGTTAGGCATTTTCTCCAGCCTTTGAGTAATTTTCTGTGGCTCTTTTCAGCATTCTTTCCAATTTTTCAACATCCTTTTAAAATGTGGACAGCAGAACTGGCCACTGTATTCCAGCATTGGTGTCAGCAATGCCATACACAGAAGTAAAATCACCTCTACTCACTACTCCCCTGTGTATACACCCAAGGACCACATTAGCCCTCTTGTGCCACAGCTTTGCACTGGGAACTCAGGTTCAGGTCCTTTCTACTCCACATCACAAATTCCTCATGGGACTTCAGGAAGTTTCTACATCTCCAGTTTCAGGTCTCACACAGCTCTGCTTGGAGGAGGTTGTGTTTGTTTGTCTTCATTTAAGGGGAAAGCAGGGGTGGCTACAACTGTGAATGTCTTTCCCATTATCACAGGAAAGTTGAGTCAAAGGGGGAGCTTTTTCCAGAATTCCCCAATAAATATACTTTTATGATCATCTGGTCTGATCCCCTGCATAGCACAGGCATCTAGTACGAAGGACAACATGCAGGTGAGGTTGCAGAGAAGCAGCTGCTAAGTTTGCAAGCCCCCTTGTTAATAAATGTGCACCTCCACTTGGCAGCTCCTCCCCTGTGTATGAAAGAGAAAATAAATCCAAGATGTTACAGAAACCAAGGATCATCTCATGTTACTGATTTTGAACCACCTCCGAGCTGGGCTGGTGTCAGTTGGCCATAGCTCCATTGACAGGTCAACAGGCCAGGTACTCCGCTGGTGAAAATCATACATAGCTCCAATGGAAACTTGTACCGTTACTAAGGCCTGGTCTTCACTGGGGTGGGGGTGGGGGTGGGGGTGTGGGTGGGGGGAGAGGGATCGATCTAAGTTACACAACTTCCGCTATGTGAATAACATAGCTGAAGTCAGCATACTTAGATCTACTCACTGCGGTGTCTTCGCTGTAGTGAGTCAACAGCTGATATTCCCCCCATCTACTCCCCCTGTGCCTCACGTGCCTGTGGACTACTCGAGTAGACGGGAGAGTGCTCGGAGGTCAATTTTTCTTGTCTAGACTATAAGTGATAAATCAATCCCCACTGGATAAATCGCTGCCTGCCAATCCGGAGAGTAGCATAGACATACTCTTAAAGCTGAAGATTTTTTCTTATAATAAATAACAGGGGACATCCTCAGATATAACATTTATTCTATCACACTCAGGGCTTGTCTACATTTCAAAATTAGGTCAAATTTATTAAAGTGGACCTGTAGAGTCCGATTTTTCAAAATCGATAGTGTATGTCCCCATTGTGTACGTTCCGTCAGTGGAGCACATGCCCACTGCCATGGGTAGCATTGACTCATGGAGCAATGCACTGTGGGCACCTATCCCACAGTTTCTGCTCCCAATTGGAATTCTGGGTTAGGCTCCCAATGCCTGATGGGACAAAAAGAAAATTGTGACGTGTTTTGGGTGCATATCATCACCCTCCCATGATAAGAACTTAAGAACATAAGAACGACCGTACCAGGTCAGACCAAAGGTCCATCCAGCCCAGTATCCTGTCAACCGACAGTGGCCAATGCCAGGTGCCTCAGGGGGAGTGAAACTAACAGGCAACGATCAAGTGATCTCTCTCCTGCCATCCATCTCCACCCTCTGACAAACCGGGTCTAGGGACACCATTCCTTACCAATTCTGGCTAATAGCCATTTATGGACTTAACCACCATGAATTTATCCAGTTCTTTTTTAAATGCTGTTATAGTCCCAGCCTTCACAACCTCCTCAGGTAGGGAGTTCCACAAGTTGACTGTGCGCTGCATAAAGAAAAACTTTCTTTTATTTGTTTTTAATCTGCTGCTTATTAATTTCATTTGGTGACCCCTAGTTCTTGTATTAGATGCACTTGGCTCATACCTCCCTCCCTGAAAGCAACGGCAAACAATCATTTTTGCGCCTTAGTCTGGGTTACGTATTCAGATGGCATGGCACAGCAACCATGGACCCTGCTTAGCTATACGCTGTTGTTGTGAGCATCACAAACACCTTGCACATTGTCCTGTGGTATTGGCAGAGTCTAGCTAGGAGCCACCATGCGGAAGAATGTGATGCCATGCAAACAGCTGTGCTGGAAGCCATATAATGGAGTAATTCGCACATACTGGTAGTGGCAGACGTGCTTGTTGACATAGTGGAACGCCGCTTCTGGGTCTGGGAAACAAACACAGACTGGTGGGACTGCATGGTTATGCGGGTATGGGATGAGGAGCAGTCCCTGCATAACTTTCAAATACTAAGACCACTTTCATGGAACTTTGTGAATTGCTCTCCCCTACCCTGAAGCACAGAAATACCGAAATGAGACCTGCTCTGGCAGTTGAGAAATGAGTGGCAATAGCCCTGTGAAAGCTTGCAATGCCAGATTGCTACTAGTCAGTGAGGAATCAGTTTGGAGTGGATAAATCTACCGTGGAAGCTGCTGTGATCCAAATAGCCAGGGAAATCAATTCACTTCTGCTAAGCAGGGAAGTGACTATGAGAAATGTGCAGGGCATAATGGATGGCTTTGCCTCAATGGGGTTCCCTAAGTGTGGTGGGGTGATAGACAGAACACACTTCCCAATCTTGGCACCAGACCACCTTGTCAAAGAGTACATAAACTGGAAGAAGTACTTCTCAATGGTGTTACAAGCGCTAGTGGAACACAGAGCCAGTTTCACTGACATCAACATGGGATGATCAGGAAAGGCACATGATGCGCACATCTTCAGGAGCTCCGGTCTCTTCAGAAAGCTGCAAGAAGGAACTTTCTTCCCAGACAAGAAAATTACCATTGGTAAAGTTGAAATGCCAATAGTTATCCTTGGAGATTGAGCCTACCCCTTGCTCCCATGGCTCATAAAGCCATACACAGGCAGCCTGGACAGCAGTGAGGAGCAGTTCAACCATAGGCTAAGCAAGTGCAGAATGGTGGTAGGATGTGCCTTTGGACATCTGTCATAATATTTTTCCCAGATTTGGACCTTAGCGTCCAAAATATGGGTGTTAGCATGAAAACCTCCAAGCTTAGTTACCAGCTTGGACCTGATAAAGCTGCCACCAGCCAGGGATTTATACAGTGCCTGGCTCACTGTGGTCTCCACAAAACCTTCCCTGGAGGACCCCCAGACTCAGATGCCTTGAGTCTCACAACAAAGGGAAATAAACCATTTCCCTTCCCTCCTCCAGGTGTTCCCTCCCTGGGTTCCTGGAGAGATATACAGAAGCAAGCTCCGTGAATCTAAACAGAGGGACTCCACCCTCCCTGTTTCCAGCCCTGGAAAACACAAGTACTTCCCCCACTCACCCAGAGGGTATGCAAAGTCAGGCTTAGTAAATCTAACACAAAGAGATTTTCCCCCGACTTCTTCCTCCCACCAATTCCCTGGTGAGCTGCAAACTCAATTCCCTGGAGTCCCCACTAAAGAAAAACTCCAACAAGTCTTAAAAAGAAAGCTTTATATAAAAAGAAAGAAAAGGACATAAAAATGGTCTCTCTGTATTAAGGTAACAAATACAGGGTCATTTGCTTAAAAGAAAAAAATGAATAAACAGACTTATCCAAAAAGAATACAATTCAAAACATTCCAGCAACTACACACATGTAAATACAAAAAAAAAACAATATAAACCTTATTGTCTTACTATCTTGTACTTACAACTTGGAAACAGAAGATTAGAAAGCCAGGAGATAGAAAAATCATTCTCAAAGCCGAGAGGGTCAGACCCAAGACAAAGGACAAAGAACTCACACCCAAAACTTCCCTCCACCCAGATTTTAAAAAGTCTTGTTTCCTGATTGGTCCTCTGGTCAGGTGTTTCAGGTTACTCCTTTCCAGGTGAAAGAGACATTAACCCTTAGCTATCTGTTTATGACAACATCTAAAGGGGTTTACTGCTGCAGTTTACTCACTGGGTTAGACCTCAGCGAAAGCAATATTCCCATTGTTGTTGCTGCTTGCTGTATTCTACATAATATCTGTGGAAGTAAGGAGAAAAAGTTTCTAGTGGGATGGACAGTTGAGGCAGATCTCCTGGCTGCCAATTATGAGCAGCCAGACACCAGGGCAATAAGAAAAGCATTTTGAGGTCCACTATGTCTCTAAGAGGCTTTGAAAACCAGTTTCATGAATGATCAGACATTGATATGACAGTTCTCTGTGTTGTTCCTTACCAACCTGCCTCCTTTTTTGCATATACTGCCCTGTAAACTAAACTCCCACAAACCGCTGTGTGCACAGTGAATAGCGAGCCTCTTGACCTCAATTCTTGCATTTTTATTATGCTGACAAACACTGAACAGAGACAGCACAGAATAGCAATGACAACCGGGTAAGGGCCTGGTAAGACAGGGAGGAAGGGGCAAGGACACATAGCTTATTACCATTGCACTGTCTAGCAATCACAGCTGTGGGAATGAGAGCTTTCTTCTCCATGAACCATCCTCTGGAGTTGAGTTCAAGGAATAAAGGTACTATCTCCCCCACCCCAACCCCACCCCCACATTCTAGACTGTCTGGGAGAGGAGAAAATGGAGGTTGGTGAGGAGGGCATCATTGCCTGCAGCGGGACTCTAAGGTCTAGCCACAGACGCCAACTTTTTTCTGCCCTGATGGATGCTCATGCCCCCACTCCTACTCCACCCCTGCCTCAAACTCCACCCCTCCCTGCCCCTATGGGACCCCTCCCCAAATCCCTGACCTGGCCCTGCCTCCTCCCCCAGGCATGCCACATTCCCCTTCCTTCCCCCTCGCTCTCAGGCTTGCCACACAAAACAGCTATTTTGCAGTGCAAACGCTGGGAGGGAGGGAGGAGAAGCAGGATGCGGCGGCCTCCTCAGGGGAAGAAGTAGAGTGAAGGCGGAGATGAGCTGTTGCAGGGGGAAAGGGGAGCTGCCGGTTGGTGCAGAGCACCCACCAATTTTTCCCTGTGGGTGCTCCAGCTCCAGAGCACCCATGGAGTCAGCATCTATGGGTCTAGCTGCCTTTCCTGCAGTTCAGCCAGATGCTTCAACATGTCTGTTTGCTCCCTGATAAGCCACAACGTCCAGGGCCAATGTAAGGATATTTTGCACCCTAGGTGAAACTTCCACCTTGCGCCCCCACCCTGCCCTCCCCAACCTCCAAAAACTAGTAAACTTAGCATTATGAACAGCCTGTCAGAACGGGTAAGGGCTTTGTAATGTTTCTTTTTTACCTTTAAGGTGTTTCAATTGTTTGCCATTGCCTCCAATGGTGTCCCATTCAAAGTCTTCCCTTTGTGCAAAGCTAAACACCTGAGCCAGGTTAGGCAGGGTGACAAATCCCCCTTGCCCCAAAGGGCCATTATCCCTCATGACTAATTTCTACTCCAAGTCTATAAAGCACTTTTACTGTAAATACATTATTCCTTCAGTATTACCCATGCACACATCTCACAAAGATTCTCACTCTTGACAAGTTACCAGCCTTGTGTAGATCCCTTCCACGTTCCTCTTCCTGGGTAAGTGCCCTGTAAGACACGTGTGGGGTGAGTGAGTTTGTCAGGCCTGTGGTGACAGCTGTTTGTGAAGATCAGGGGGCCCTTTGCCAAGAGGTGCTGGTGTCACAGTGAGCTTGGGGTGGCTGACAGTATGAGGCAGGGCACTGAGTCTGGTGGGGCAGGTAACACTCACTGGGTTGGGGGGCAGGCGATGTCTGGATGAGGCAGGGGCAGGTATCTGTCAGTCTCCAGTGCTAGGGCCATGCCAGCAGCCTCTTCACCTCAGAGTCTCCCCTGGCTTGCCAGGGGCCACTCCTCCTCTCATGCTCCCGGGCTGCTGCTGCCGTGGCTGCCCGGGAGGACATGGGCGGAGGGGGTGCCTCAATGGAGGAGATGCAAAGGGTCTGGGCTTGGCTGGAGCTCCGCACCTGCCAGCTGAGAGCAGCAGGAACTGGGACCCACTCAGGGGGTGCCGGACGACCCAAGCCCGTGGCAGTGGCATCCTCCACAGCAGCAGGGGCAGGTGGGGAGCATAGCTCACCATAGGGCAGGAGAGGCCGTGCTGCTGTTTCCCACCTACAGCCATCCTTCTCCTACACCTGGGAGCTGCAGAACCCGAGCATGGTGAGGAGGGAGCCGGGGGGCATGCCTGCTAGGGCTGCAGCCTGATGCACACACCCCCAGGGGGGGTCCTGCAGAAGATCCATGCACCCCCCGGCTCCCCGCTCACTGTGGTCAGGCTCTTTGGCTCCCAGGAGTGTAAGCCGCTGCCACCGCTGCCCCTCCAGGAGCAGGCTCAGGGCCCCGTGCCCCGACAGTGTCTCATATGCCCGGGAGCCACACAGCCTGACTGCAGTGAAGGGGGAGCTGGGGGACACATGGGGGCTGCCACCCTCATGCATCTGCTGTAGCCTACAGGAGCCCCCTTGTGGGGGGCACCGGGCAGCAGCCCGGGCAGGAGGGGCAGGGGGCACAGCTGCTCCCCGCTAGTGGTGCCGCCACCTTTGCAGGGCTGCTGCCCCCCCTGTGCAAAGCCGGCTCCTCCATGGGTGGGGCTCGCTGCCCCCACAAACCGATGCTCTGGTTTTCCAGTTCTCCAGAAGGCAACTCCTCCCTGAAGAGCCAGGGCACTGCTTTTTGGCGCCTCCAACCACTTGGCGCCCTAGGCAATAGCCTAGTTCCCCTAGTGGTTGCACCGGCCCTGACAACATCTCCCCTTGCATGTCACGCTCTTGTTCCCTGCCTGCTTTTCTGCCAACTTGGTCGGTGCACATGCTCTCTGAGGGTGTGAGCCTCCATGCATGGAGCTTGGTCGTGTCAGCCTCGGAGGAATGCATCAAATCACAGAACATATCTTCCCTTCTCTGCTTCTTTTGCCTTCTAATCTGGGACAGCCTTTGTGCTGGAGTGGAGGAAGGACCTAGAGAAAATGTTGTAGCTGCAAGAAAAGCATCCATTGTTGAAAACAAAAGGTTAACTATTACAATGAATGAAACAATTCACAGCAGTACATTCCCTGAGGCACTTGGCCAATTTTGTGTTTTAAAAGGGGATCCTACCAGTAAGGTACAACACATGGCAGAGTGCTGGGCAGCAGATTTTGGTTTGCAGGCAGGCATGGTGAGCACACACGAAAGGGTAGGCGGTGTGAGGGAACACCTGGCACACCCAGGGAAATTTTTTAGTGTGGAAACCTATGGCACATAAACAGGCTTTCCCAGGGAGCACTCTTTGCATGGCTGCACTGGCTGCCCCTGCATCCCAATTGTTTACCTCAGATTAAACATTAACTACAATTGCATTTAACCCCTGTACTGTTATTACAGGTGTGCACTCACCAGAGGTGCCTTCCCGCCATCACAGTCCCGCCAGCAGTGGATCCTGGGAGGAGATTGGCTCCAGACTTAGGAAAAGGTCCTGACTGTCAGGGACAGGGAGAATGGATCCTCGGCTTGCCTGCTGCACATTCTCCTCCTACTCCTCTTCCTCATCAACAATGTCCTCCTCGTTGTTGCCCATGGCTGTCTGGGTCCCCTGGGAGGTATCCACGGAGAGTGTTGGGGTGCTGGTGGGGTTCCCACCTAGAATCCCATGCAGCTGCTCATAGAAACGGTATGTCTGTGGCTCCACACCAGAGTGGATGATCTGCTCCCTTGTCTTCTGGTACACTTGCCTGAGCTGTTTTATTTTCACATGGCACTGCTGTGTGCCCCTGGTGTAGTCTTTCCCCTCCATGCTCTCTGCCATTTTGGCATAGATGTCAGCATTTCTTTTGCTGGTTCAGAGCTCTGCCTGCACACTGGGCTGGCTTTAGCAAGTGCGGGCCCAATTTGTGGGGCTTGTACTCACTGGGTGTTGCTCCGAGCTTTCAGTGGTACTTCAGATTACCGCGCTCTGGCTGGGCGCACAGGGCCATGGGCTTGCCGTGCTCTGGCCAGAGTTGCAGGGCCGCAGGGCTTGCTGTGCTCCACCTGGTGCTCCAGGGCTGTGGGGCTTGCTGCACTCTGCCTGGTGCTCTGGCCAGTGTGGTGCGGCCGCGGGGCTTGCCACGTTCCACCTAGTGCTCTGGGGCCGAGGGGCTTGCTGCGCTCTGCCTGGTGCTCCAGCTGGGGTTGCAGGGCCACGGGGCTTGCCTCACTCTGGCTGGGCATGGGACCCTCTTAGGTGTGGGGCCCGATTCAGGGGAATCAGAGGAACTGGCCTAAAGCTGGCCCTGCCTGCACAGACTCTTCTCCCCACACAGCAGCCAGATCTGGTGTCTCCTATATGCTCCATGCTGCAGCATGTTTGCGTACCTGCGCAGCCATGGTCAGCTGTGGTGGTGAGTTCTCCATGCTGATCAAACAGGCAATGAAATTCAAAAGTTCCCAGGGCTTTTCCTGTGTGCCTGGCTGAAGTGCAGTGGAGTTGAAAGTGCTATCCAGAGCACACACATTGGAGCACTCTGGGACATATCCTGGAGGCCAAACATGTCGAAATATACTGTGCTGTGTCTACACTACTCCTAATATGACCAGGGATAGTTCAATCTAGAGCTACTCCTCTCGTTGAGGTGGAGTACAGACATCAATTTTAAAAGCCCCTTAGGTAGGTGGGAAAGGCTCTGTAGTGTGGACAAGATAATTATAAATTCAACCCAATGTGGAGAATGTCAATCTAATGATGTAGTGTAGACCAGACAAGGGCTGGTGTACACTACTGCATTGGGTCAGTCTGAGGCCTGGTCTACTCTACGGGCTTAGGCCGAATTTAGCCACTTTAGGTTGATTTAAAAATGAATGCTTCCATACAACCAACCCTGTTCTGTCAACCTAAAAGGCTCTTACAATTGACTTCTGTGCTTCTCTCTGGCGAGGGGAGTAGTGCTAAAATTGACTTTACTGGGTCGAATATGGGGTAGTGTGGATGCAAGTCGATGGTATTGGCTTCCGGGAGCTATCCCAGAGTGCTCCATTGTGACCGCTCTGGAAAGCACTTTGAACTCCTGTGCACTAGCCAGGTACACAGGAAAAGCCCTGGGAACTTTTGAATTTCATTTCCTGTTTGATCAGCATGGCAAACTCAGCAGCACAGGTGACCATGCAGTTCCCCCAGAATCGTAGAGTGTAGAATGTTTCTACGCTCCCCCTATTATCTCTGTCCCTGAGGTTAACGCAGATTAGAAGGCAAAAAAAAAGCAAACACGATGACATGTTTTCTGAGCTCATGCAATCCTCCCGCACTGATAGGGCACAGCTTAATGCATGGAGGCATTCAGTGGCAGAGGCCTGGAAAGAATTAAGTGAGCATGAAGAGTGGAGGCAGGATGCGATGCTGAGGCTAATGTGGGACCAAACAGACACAATGAAGCATCTGTTGAGGGAGCAAATGGACATTATTAAGTGTCTGTTGAGCTGCAGGAAAGCCAGCAAGAGCATAGACCCCCGCTGCATCCACTGTATCACCCCCGGCCCTCCTCCCTATGTTCCATAGCCTCCTCACCCAGACGCCCAAGACTGCGGGGGGAGAGGAAGGCTCTGGGCACCCAGCCACTCCACTCCAGGGGATGGACCAAGCAACAGAAGGCTGTAATTCAAACAGTTTGATTTTTAGTGTGGCTACAATAAGCAATGTGGCCTTGTCCTTCCCTCCTCTCCACCCCACCCTGGCTACCTTGTCCGTTATCTCATATTTTATTAATTAATAAAGAAAGAATGCATGGTTTCAAAACAATAGTTACTTTATTTTGAAGGAGGGAGGGTGGTTGGCTTACAGGGAATTAAAATCAGCAAAAAGGGCATGTTTGCATCAAGGAGAAACACACGCAACCATCAGACCGAGGCCTGGCCAGTCATGAAATTGGTTTTCAAAGCCTCTCTGATGTGCAGAATGCCTTGCTATGCTCTTCTAATCGACTTGGTGTCCAGCGCAAAATGATTGTCTGCCATTGCTTTCACGGAGGGAGGGGTGACTGACTACATGTGCCCAAAACCACCTGAGACAATGTTTTTGCCCCATCAGGCATTGGGAGCTTAACCCAGAATTCCAATGGGCTGCGGAGACTGCAGGAACTGTGGGATAGCTACCCAAACTGCTCCGCTCCATAAGTCGATGCTAGCCACTGTAGTGAGGACGCACTCCACTGAGTTAACGCACTTAGTGGGGACATATGCAACCGATTGTATAAAATCAATTTCTAAAAATCGACTATTATAAAATCGACCTAATTTCATAGTGTAGACATACTCTAAAATGTGTGTCAAGGTTCCTTCCCCACTCTGAACTTTAGGGTACAGATGTGGGGACCCGCATGGACACTTCTAAGCTTAATTACCAGCTTAGATCTGGTATCGCTGCCACCACCCCCAAGCACTACCTTTCTCCCCTGGGTAGTCTTGAGAGACTTCACCAATTTCCTGGTGAACACAGATCCAAACCCCTTGAATCTTAAAACAAGGAGAAATTAACCATCCCTCCTCCTTTCTCCCACCAGCTCCTGGTGGATCCAGATCCAACCCCCTTGGATCTAAAAAACAAGGAAAAATCAATCAGATATTAAGAAAAAAGGCTTTTAATTAAAGAAAAGAAAGGTAAAAGAAAACCTCTGGGAGAGATTAGCATACCAGCTACTCTCACAGACAACAGATTCCAAACACAGAGGATGTTCCCTTGGGCAAAAACTTTAATACACACAAAAATACCCAAATTTGATAGTTCCCTTAATGGTACCAAGACAAGTTACAAAGAAAATAAACATAAACCTATCTATCCCTTTCTAAAACTTACTACTCTGAATAGAGGCTGGTTCCTTGATCTTTTTCACTCCGGCTGAAACTGAAACTGACTAAACAAAGGAAAACTTCCCTCCTTCCTTTTGAAACATCTTATTCCCCCATTGGTTCCTCTGGTCAGGTGCCAGCTAGGCTAGGTGAACTTCTTAACCCTTTACAGGTAAAAGAGGCATTAACCCTTAACTATCTGTTTATGACAATACGCAACTTCATCTATGTGAATAGAGAAACTGAAGTCGACGTACTTAGTTCTACTTACTGTGGAGTCTTCACTGCGGTAAGTCAACAGCTGACACTCTACCGTCGACTCTGCTTGAGCTTCTTGTTCTGGTGGAGTACCAGAGCCGATAGGAGAGTGTTCAGCAGTCGATTTATTGAGTCTATACTAGAGGTGATAAACTGACCCCTGCTGGATCGATCGCTGCCCGCCAATCCAGTGGGTAGTGTAGACAAGCCCTCATGTCTGGTTTCACTGGTGCCACCCGGGCTTAGAGCGTACATCCCTACCAGCAATGCACCAATCTCCTGTGGCTCAGCAGAGCAACTGGACAGTGAGGTTCCGAGAATCAAAACCCCCCCTGCAAAAAGTTCAAGACTTCTAACCATGACCTGCAAAATTTTTACTTATTAGTCTTCCTGAGATCAGAGGAAAGTCTAGGGTGCAATCTATTCACTGCTTCTGCACATAGGGTAACATTTTCAAAAGCACCTAGGTAATTTATCATCCTAAATCCCATTGACTATTAGAGGCTTAGGTTGCTAAGGGACAGGTTTTTAAAGTATTTAGGCCCCTTAAGAAGCAGATCAGCATTTAGTGGGATTTTCAAAAGCATGTATTAACCTTATTAATGGGAGTTAATCACCTAATCACTTTTGAAAATCCCACTAAGCACCTATCTCCATCTTAGGCAACTAAATACCTTTAAAAACATGCCCCTAAACCCTTTCTGAAAAGGGGCTCCTAATCCACCTAAGCACTTTTGGAAAATGTACTCTTTGATCCGTCTGCTGGGATTTTCAAAGGATCCCAAGGAGTTAGGTGCACAACTCTCACTGAATTTCAATGGGGTTTGGGTGCCTAACTCCCTTAGGCACCTTTGAGAATACGAGCTTACAGTTTTTGCACAGGCTGGGGTGCCCTTTGTGGCATTGTGCCTCCACTGCACAGAGGTAGGTGGCTGTGTCTTGCAGCTGTGCCTTGGTGATGTTCAGGTAGCTGTGCTTCTCTGTGGTATGGAGCTCAGCTCTGAGATTCAGCCCCCACGTGGGACGCTTGTCCTTGTACAAAATCCCCAGGATGGTAGGGCTTTTCCCTGGGGCCTGGCGGTACCACTGCACATTTCTCTCCATGCCGGAGTAACTGCAGGTCAGGCTGGAGTCCTGTCCTTCAGAGCCTCTCAAGGACAGCAGGCTCTGCGCCACATTAACCTGGCAACTTACACCTAGTAGGAGAGGAAATTTATATTTATAAATAGAATGATCAATGAATCAGGTCCCTCCATCATCCCTAAATCCCAGGAGAAAAGAAGCACGCACCATTTTCACATTATTCTGGCATTAGTCACTCTGATGAAGTGAGGGGTTTCTTGGGGTTTTCTATGTTTTCCTGTGGTTTGCATGCACAGGGGGTGGGACTCAATGTCCCTGGGTGTTACTGGTTTAATGAGGTGGGGGGAGAGGGAGTTTGTTATTACACAGGACTGGAGAGGGCCTTGAGACCCCAGCCGATGGCCTGGAGGATGGAGACCCCGGTGACTGGTGACCAGGTGACCCGGAGACACAGCTCAGGAGACACAGCTGGTTCTGGCCAGTGGGAGGACAATGGGCTGCAGAGAGAGGACCCTAGCGACCTGACCAGCTGGTTCCAGCCAGAGGAGGGCTGAGAGGAGAGGAGACTCAGGCCTTCCTGTTTACGACTCTGTATACCTGGAGAGAAGACAATGGACAGAGCCAGGGCTTGGGGCCGAGTATATCAGAGGCCCAGCTGGGAAGCAGGGGGGCTCGGGGCTGCAAGGGGAACCAGGCAAAGCCCACCTGGATGCAGGGGGACTGGGATGTGCTGCGCTGAGGGAGGCCAGGCCTGAGGCCCTGAGAGTTTCCTGTGCTGTGTTCAACTCTCAATAAACCCTCCTGTTCTATGCTGGCTGAGAGTCCCTTCAGTCTAGAGAACAGGGTTGCACCAACCCCTTCGGGGGTGAGGAGGCCCAGGGGGTCCAGAGAGAGAGCACTCCCGGAGGGGGCCCACGGCAGAGACAGACATGCTAAGGCTCAGAGAGGTGTGGCTCCAGGAGGTGGAGGGGCCTGACCCGAGAGAGAGTGGACCCCCGAGAAGAGCTGTCTCACTGAAAGGGGCACCCCCCATGGACCGCACGGGGCCATGAGTGAGCATGATCTGTGAATCCGTGACAATCACCTCCCCTGGGTTAAGATTTACAAAAGTGACTCATGATTCTTGGGTGCCCAACACGAGACACCGTAAAGAGTCAGATTATCAGAGGCTGTGTCTCCAGCCAGCCAGAAAAGAGCGACAGGAATGAAATGAGGTAATTTTAAGACTGTGATGCCAAGAATGACGTGTGCATGGGATTTGAATGCCATCTGTAGTGTAGTCTAATTAGCCTATAAGGTCTCTGGAACAAGGAATCTCCTGTCCCCTGTTTGGGCCTCAGTGGCCTCCTGGTTCATGGCTCGGTCTCCTGGACACTAGGGTAATACAAATACTAGTGACATCTGATTTCAGCTCAGGAACATGAGTTATAGGACAATGCTCTAGCGTGTGACTACAAGAATGATTCAAGCCATTCTTGTAATAATTCTTAAAACGTAACTTTATCCCAGTCTCTCTGCATCTAGGTGAGAAGGAGATTTCTGAGTAACTGGCTCTTTAATATAGCAGACAAAGGCATGACAAGAGCCGATGGAGGGAGCTAAAGCTAGAGAAATTCAGGCTAGACATAAGGTGCCACCTCAGTAATGGTGATTAGCCATTGGAGCAACTTACCTAGGGAATTGGGTGGATTCTCCAGCTTGGAGTCTTTAGATCAAGACTGGATGTCTTTCTCCAGCTCGACACAGGGCAGAGCCAGAGGCCCAATGCAGGAATCACTGGGGACATTGCCTGGGGTGCAGGGCGTCAGACTAAATTATCACAACCTTCTCTTCTGCCTTAAAATCTATGAAACGAGGGCACCCAGAATCACTCGTCACTTCTGAGAATCTTGGCTCCCGTTATTATCAAGGGGTTTAAACAGCCCCGGGACTTACAGTAAAGACGAATGACCAGGATCATTAGTAGGGCCCCAGGACACCTCTTCCTTGCACTGCCCCTCATTTCTGTGACCCAGGACCTATAAGGGTTCCTGGCTCCTCCTGTATTTATCACCTGCAGGCTCCTCCGTCCTCTCCTGGAGCTTTCTTAATCTACTTGCATTTCTCCTGCTTGAGAGGCAAGACACCTCCGTTCTCGCCCTATCAGCAACAAAGCCCTTCCCTCCCAGACAAAACACAGACTCACTGCAGAGACCCATGCAATTACCATCCTCTCCAACACACGTCTTTCAAGGAGCAACGCTGCCCCCTAGCAGGTAAAGGTTTGTACAGGGGGGCGGCCACTTTGTTTCACTGTCTCCACAGCACAGAAATAGCCGGCTGAGTTGGCGAGCTGAGAACCGTCAATGTGTAGATGGCTCCATCTCTCCCTTTTCTAGAGCTTGGCTATGAAATTTGGCCCGTGGGTAACATTCCCATCCTCATACAGGCTCAGCAGGAAGACAGGACTTTCCCCAGGAAACAGCCTGTACCACTGTACATAGGACACTGTTGCTGAGTAGCTGCAGGTCAGAATGGAGATCTCCCCTTGGTATCTGGTCAGAGACGGAGGACTCTAACCCACTTCAATTTGGCAGCTCACCCCTGTAGACAAAGGCAAATGGAGAAGCAACAGATGAGCTTGTTCTGTTCTCATCAGCCCCTCATGTTCCCCAGTGGTTGCTTCTTATCACTGTTCCTTCTTCAGCCAAAATAAATCAGAATCTCTTAATACCATGGGCCTTGGTGTAAATCTATGTGGCTAAATCAAAGTCAACAAACCTACCCTGATAAGCAGCAGCTGAGTGCCTGCTCCGTTCCTGTGATGTTCAGCACAGCATCTCCTGGGGAATGGAGAGGCCTCTTGGGTCATCAGGGACTAGAACTGCTGGGTGAATTCAGCTTCCTGCTCTGGGGAACTGAGGCACCGGGCGATCAGGAAGGAGGTTTTCATAGGAGCCAGGCTCTCAACGCATATTGCAGTTTCAATGGGATTCGGGCACCTGACTCTTGGTCTCCTTCCAAAATCCAAGCCTAAGTCACTTGCCTAAAGTCACAAAGTCTGTGGAGTAGCCTGAAAATGAGATCACTTCTCCTGAGTGACAGTCTAGTGGCTAAAAAAGCACCAGACCTTCCTCGTCCCCACATTATTATTATCTCAATACTGGAGTAATTCAGTGCAACTCTGTGACCTGTTGGGTGCACAGGAGGTCAGATTAGAGCCTTGCCGGCTTTAAACTCCATGAGTTATCATTATAGCACCTGGGGACCCAGCCTAGATCAGAGCCCCTTGTGCCAGGCGCTGCAGAGACACCGAATACAAGACAGTTCCTGTCCCCCAGAGCTCAACAGACAAAACCTCCACAAACATACAACAGAACTGAACTGAGCTGGGGGAGAGGCATTGTGCCGGACGCTGCAGAGACCCCCAGGAACTGAGATCCTGTTACTCCGGGCACTGCACAGACACTGTGGGGAAAAGCCCCCGCCCTGACACACTCACAGTCTAGACAGACAAACTTCCCCTAGACTTACAGTAGAACTGAACGGACAGTATCACCGACAAGGCTGTCAGCTGCCTCTCCATTGCTGCTTCGGGTTACCCCTCAGCGCACTGAGGCCAAGGGATGGTGCTTTTCCCCTGCTTCCAGGAGAGCAATGCAAAATCTGTCCCTCTTTTTTGGAGGGATCAGACACATTAATGAGCCCAGCCAATCAGGGACAAACCCCTAATCTCAGAAAAACAGAACCATGCCCCGGAGTAACCCTTTGCCTCTGGTGTCTTAGGGGAAAGCTGCCCTCTGCCGGGCACAGACACAATAGACAGGTGCAACTGTATTGACCTCAATCTCCTTCCTCTTCGTCAGAAATGCTGCCCCCTCCTGGCCAGAGACGTACACACTGAAGTGAATCCCGCTGTGGTTGTCACCGTTGGTACATTTCGTCTCTCTGCTCCATAGTTCCCTTGTTGCTGGGTTTAACAGTCTGACTTGCCTCCCCCTGGACAAAAGGGTGATCCCCAGAGCTGGACTTCATGGGAGTGGGCAGTGCCAGCTATGCACAAACACTCTGACGCTGTCTCAGCCTTGTGTTGTTGAGCCGTGTAATGGAAGGCGAAGCACTCTCAGAGATGCACTGTGTAAGAAGTAGGTGGTGGTGGTGATAGTTACCCTCTAGCTGGGGAGTTTTTGCACAGGCTGCCAGTGCTCCTGTGTCACTGTGTCCCCAAGGCACAGAAGTAGGTGGCTGCATCTCCCAGCTGTGATTCTCTGATGTGCAGGGAACTCAGCTTCTTCCCCTTGTCGAGCTCCGCGGTGAGGTTGGGCTCCTTGGTTTGTTTCCCATTGGACACCAGAACCAGCAGAGAGACAGGCTGGCCTCCTGGTAGCTGCCTGAACCACTGCAAGCTCCCGAAATTACTCGTCTTGTAGTGGCAAGAGATGCTGCCGTTCTGCCCTTCCCGAGTGACCGCAGACAGATTCTGGTGCACCTCGGCCTGGCAGCTCCCCCCTAGGGGCAGAAGAGAAAAGACACAACCCCTAGATGACAGGCCTCTGCCCCGTTCACACACTGACCGGATGCAAAGCCCAGGGGAGTTTCTCTTCTTTTCCGGGGTCTTTGCATCTGGTCCACCACTGCTATTTTCCTATATTGCTGTATTTCTAGATAACCATAATCTGGGGTTAGGGGTTGGGGTTAGGAGGTTAGCCCTAGATTATTGCTGGCTGCGAGATTCCCAGAGGCACAATAATAAGAGACAGCCCCTACCCCAAAGAGTTTACAAATTAAATAGCCAAGCAACAGATGGAAGGGGAAACTGAGGCACAGAAAGGGGAAGGAACTCCATCCGGCCAGAGCTGGGAATTGAACCCAGGAGTCCTGTAGCCCCATTCAATACAGAGAACGATGCCTGGCTAGCAAAGCAAAGGGAGAGTCAGGGAATTAGTCCTTGTCTCTTAAATCCACCAGCACCTTCAGCATCTGCTGTCGCGTCTCCTGCCCCCAGACCCAGACTTACAGGGAATGTTCACCAGCAGTAGCAGCAGGCGTGGAAACAGCTGCCAGGGTCTCCTCATTGTCCCTCAGCAAAGAAGCTGTATCGCCGGGTGTTCCCCGTTCAGTACAAAAGGTTCAGCCCCCTCACAGGTAGATTTACTTCTCCCTCTGGGGCAAATTTACCAGTTCCGCCTCCTGAACTAGGAGCCTCTTTGGTACCCACAGCCGACAGCTCTGGGTAGCCTAACACAGCTGGGAAATGAATCCCAGGGGGTCACTTTGTAGAACTGCTCTGAGCAAGTGGGTGCTGTGGGTGGGCGGAGCCTGGATTCCAGACACAGACGGGTTGTGGGGAAGAGCGGGGCCCCTTTCAGATTTGCATCCTTGCTGAGACTACACCGCTTTACAGCGCCATGTGAATGGCCCACAGGACTACAGACAGACCTGGCCACATTGCTTATTATAATGATGGCACAAACTGCTGAAGAGGATGAATCTTTTCCCTCCCTTGAAATGTAACCTGTGACAGGGGATGGGTCACTTGATGATTCTCTGTTCTGTTTATTCCCTCTGGGGCACCTGGCACTGGGCCCTGCCCGGAGACACTGGGCTAGATCGACCTTTGGTCTGACCCAGCATACGCCGTTCTTATGTTCTTAAATAGATTTCACTTGCCTAGATGAATAATCCGCAGGCAACTGATACACAAGGAAGTGATGTTTCCTGCTGTGTGGGAATGACCGCGATTTCTTGAAAACGATCTTATAGTTGAGTGTTTGGTTATTAGAATATGGAGGAAGGAAAAAATGTCTCTTTTAGTTCTCTGCAGTCTTCATGCTTCATTATTGAGCTCCCTCGCTTTCCTGACCCAGTATCTAAATAGCTAGCTAGATTTCCTGCTGCACGTCTGTCTATACAACCATTTAGCCACCCAGCCCCAGGGCCGCCCAGAGGATTCAGGGGTCCTGGGGTCTTCGGCCGCGGGGCGGCCCCCACTTCAGCGGTAATTCAGGGGCGGGGCATCCTTCCGTTCCGGGAGCCGCCGCCGAAGTGCCTAGAAGACCCGCTGCCGGGACCCCCTGCGCCAAATTACGGCCGAAGACCCGGCATTTCGGAGGCGGGTCCCGCTTCGGCAGTAATTCGGGGGCGGGGGGTTTAGGGGCCCCGAAAAACTCTAAGTGGGGGCCCCTGCGGGGCCCGGGGCCTGAGGCAAATTGCCCCACTTTTCCCCCCTCTGGGCGGCCCTGCCCAGCCCACTGCTTTGTTCGTCCCTCCCTCTTGCTGCACTATCTGTCTGTGCTGACACTCATCTCCGTGGCATGTGAGCGCTGAGAGTAAAATCATTTCCCACACAGGCCCGAGGGCTCTACAGGTCTTTGCACGCACGCACGTACCCACCACCCTGACAGGCTGCAGTGGGTTTTGTACTAGTATAAGTACACAGCTGAGGGCCCAGGCTGGCTGCTGGGGAAGCTGAGCGAGCTGCACCGCTGGGTGGTTTCCAAGGACCTGGTGAAGGAATCTCCCTGTTCCCAGCCACCTGTGATCCTTAATATCATGAACTGCGGGGAACCGCCTGGGACCTGCTGGTGTTGGTGAGAGTCAGGCTGTAGCATTCGCGTTTTAGTTACAGTCAAGAGTAAGTGTGAATTACAGGGTTAGGTTTATGGTGCAATGGGAATTAAGCGTCTAGCTTCCTTAGGCTTATTTGAAATCCCAGCCCATTGACCTAGGGGATTGAATAGCCAGATGTTGAGAATACAACACGTCCCCATAGTATCTTCTCTAATTACCAAATTTCAAACGCTCAGATACTGCTACTGCCTTAGAGGTGTGTAAATTTCACTTCTGTAAGGGCAGCTACAGCTGTGGAAAATTCATTAGAAACCGGCGGAGAGGAAGAGGGAGGGGTTTCGGGAAACGCAGTAGGCTCAGGTCAAATCTACCCAAAATGCAAATGTCTCTGCAACAGGAGCATTGACTTGACTACGGGAGAGCTGGTAACTGCAGCTTTACCCCACCACTCAAAACCGGGTATTTCTATTTCACCCCTATTTTAACTAGCGTATTTTATCCCCATTTCACCATAAATGAGTAATTTAACGGTATATTGTCCATGTGTAAAGGGATGTTTTCATTTGCATTTAATCTCAATTTGTATTTCAACAATAGGTCACTTCGTCTACATTTGTACTCACCTTTAACCCTTACTACAAATGATTCCCACACACACACCGATATAAATCATCTCCTAAACTAAGTAAAACGTATTTATAGCTTCCTAATTAAAGATCAGGCCTATATCTTATCCAAGCGTGATGTTTAAATCAGCTCTTTAAATAAACATACAGCTGTTATGGGGAGATGTATCTTTAAGCAGCGTCAGTACTCAAGTCTTTTTCGAGGCGCTGCACCCCTTTTTAATGCCTGTGACAGCCCCTGCAGCAGGGCTGGGAGGTTTTTGTACAGCTCTGCTGTGAGGCTCTGTCACTGTGCTCTCTGCAGGGCGCAGAGATACACCGCTGTATCTGCCAGCTCCAGGGCTGTGATGTTCAGAACTGTGGAGCTGTCATCAGTCTGGGAAGAAAACCTCTCCTGGGCGAAACCTGCAGTATCACTGAACGTGCTTCCTTTTGCGCCTCTCCGGAGGATGTACTGCAGGGCTCGGTTCGGATACTGACGGTACCAGTAGAGATAGACAGCCCCAGTGTAGCTGGTATCGTAGGAACAGCTGAATGTCACGGTGTCTCCTTCTGACCTGGACACCTCGGGTTCACTGGACCGGATCGAGTCACCCACCACCGCACCTACAACAAGACACTCACGTTCAAGGACAGCCAGGTGCATTGGCAAGTCTAGGCTGGGAATTTGAAAAGAGCCCAAGGGGTTTATCCGCCTAATTTCAAACAAATTAAAGTTAGCGCAAAAATTAAGTTTAAGGATAGCTGGGGCGTTCGGATCTGGGTCAGGGTTAGGATCAGAGTTCGGGTTCTGGGTAGGAGGGGAGTTGGGAGCAGAATTCCCTGACACGTTTTCCAAAAACCCAGAGCCCGGTTACCTAGTTGTCTAAAGACCCAAAGGCTGAGAATGAAACGCGTCTCCATGGTGTTTAGACAGCGGCGGCCGGACACGCTGAGAGGTCGCTGCGAGAAGAATTTAAGGGAGAGGTTAGTGCGAGACCGGCCTAGCAGAAGAGGGAGGGGTTTCGGAAATGCGCAACGGACACAGGAAACGGGCTGGGTTCTGCAACGGAAGCGCAGTTGAGAACGCTTGTGAGATGTTCCTTCCTCTGCACTTCCTGGAAGATCGATTTCTTTCTTATGTTCATGTTTATTGCGCTTCTTGTCGCTACTCGGTGAGAGGGAACCTAAGGACATTGTGGGAAGACTAAGTTCTGTGTGCTGGTTTTGTGGATGTGGATTTTGTGTGTGTGTCTGTCTCTGTGTTTGCATGTGTGTCTCTGCATGCTTCTGTGTGTTGTGCCTTTGTGTATCTATCCCATTTGCCCCATGCTGGTTTACTCCAGCTAGGGGAATCCAGCCCCAGTGGAAGTACAGCTGATTGATACTTGTGGTGGACCTGGCCCAGTTGACTCCATCTGCCCCACAGTGATTCACCTCATTGAAGTTCAGACCCACTTGTGGGTAAACTGACATTAGTCTGGGATAACACAATGGTGAATGAGGCCCAAAAGGCTTCAAAGGTGTCGGTTGTGTGGTTTATACCAGCCCCATCATCTGGTTTAATCATCTGTGTGGGCCTGGGCATACTACTCTGCAGTTGTGATTCTCATGAGAAAGCCCAGGGGGTGGGTTATTGTACAGGGCTCCCTATTAAACGCCTCACAGTGTGTTCCACGAGAGCACAGAAGTATGTCGCTGAGTCCATCAGTTCTAGATCCTTAATGGTTAAACTGAAGAATTTTGAGGATTTCCTGAATTCTGCAGAAAACCGTCTCCCAGCTCCATTCTTTTTAGCGTTACTCTCATCGATTCGGAAGAGGAAATCCATTGTCCCTGATCGTTGCTGTCTGTACCAAAATAAGTAATAATACTGGTTTCCAGTGGAGAAACTACACTCCAGTGTGACAGTCTGGCCCCCCAACTTTTCCAGCTGCCCTTGTGTTTGCGTGACACTGCCTTGTCCCTGGCTGAAACCTGCAGGGAAGGAAAGAGAAAAATTTCACCCTAATTAAGAATGTAAAACTATTGCACATCTACAGCCAGTCTCGTATGAGGAGAACAGAGGCCTTTTAGGACTCAGGGTCTCTCAGAAATGGAAAGGTTCTTAATGCGCATCTCGTACAAAGAGACCAACTCAGGCCCAGAAAACAGGATTGGTTTACCCCGCTTCTAGCAAGGGAGCAATGAAGTTAGGAATAGAACCCAGGAGTCCTGAGTCCTAATCGTCCATGTTCTAGCAAGGAGACTTTGATCCCCACTCAGAGCTCGGTATAGGACCCTGGAGTCCTGATGCTCAGTCTAACTGCTCTCAACCAGTAGACTCTATTCCTTTCTCTCCCAGAAGTGGTACTAGAAGCGAGAATTTCAGACGCCCTCTTTTAACTTGCTAAACTTCTGCTCTGGTCCCTGGAATATGAACAGAACCCAGGAATCCTGGCTTCCAGTTTCCCCCATTCAAATCCATTAGGTAACAGAAGCTCTAACTTTCGTTTTCCCTTTTAGCGGACACTTACTCAAAGATAGAAATGCTGTTGCTGTCCAAAGCAGGATTTCTGGAGCCTTCATGGATAAATATATTGTTTCCAGACCTTCAGGGGATCAATCTACCACAAAGATAGGTGAATACAGGAACCTGGATAGAATAGAATCTTATGGTGAAGTTTCTCTCACAGAATCAAACCAGAGAAATGAAATCTGTGGCAAGACCATTTCGTCCTCTCCTATAGACCCCAGTTGAAGGCTATTTCCCTCACCATGTAACACAGCTAATACCCTCCGCTAGCGTTTACCCTGCCCACGGTGGCTTTGGCTTGTTCCTGTCACGTGACACATTTCTGGCCTCCAGATCTCTTTAGCAGCTCAGTAGAAGCAACTTTGTTTCTCATCTTCGGAGAGTAGAGCTCAGCAAGAATCACAAGGTCGAGCAGGGTTTTACTTGTTTAAAAAGCTAACACCACCCTACCCCACCCGTCCCAGAAAGAAACTGTACATGGATCCCATTTCCACAGATCTGGTCAGAATCTCCCTGCTGACACCCCAGAGAAACATTGTGAGTGGGGATCTTTCTCCACAGTGAAGTAAAATTAAGCCCATTGACTCACGACCTGGGGACCTGGGCCATTGACTCCAATGGCAAGACCTCTGATTTATGCCAGTTGGGGTCGGGCCACTGAATCCAATGGAGCAACCTTGATTTACACCAGCTGATACTTTGCCTTGTTTATGCTACTGGAGTGAGGTCTGATTCCTACCTGCTGGGATCTGGCCCCAAAAGCAGACTGAGCTATTCATGGGAATTGCGGTGTGACAGTTACTGACATCTGGTTCATGAGGTTCTGGGTGTTTTGGGGGGGCGGGGATGGAGGGATGGTTCCTGGAAAAGGGTAACATTTCCACACAGTTAGTGCCCGTGTGGTTTGTTTCTCTTTATACTGATTTCTATCTGGGCAACTTTTGTCTCCGAGTCAAGAGAAAACTGAGCACTGGATTTTGTAAAAGCCCCTCTATTAACCCACCCGCAGTGGTAACCTAAGGCCCTGTTAGCTATAGCACAGAAATACGTCGCCGAATCGCTCAGTTCCAGCTCCTCAATTCTCAGACTCACGTATTTTTCCTGTTCCCTGAAGTCCAATGAGAACCGACTCCCATCCCCGTTGTGCTCGATCCTGGCAGACCTTTGGAAAAGGTACTTCGTCTGCCCTCTGTTGCCCTGATTGTACCAGTGTATGTCATAACACGCATCTTCAGTAGAGAAAGTACAGCCCAGTGTGACAGAGTCACTTTGTTCCCCGGTCAGCTGTCCTTGTCTTCGTGTGACACTGTTCTTCTCAGTACTTAGTCCTGCAAAAACAGTAGAATTGACTATAAAAATTAGCACAGCTGTGTCTGCTGTCCACTGTGGCTCTCAAAGGGCCGCTCTGCAATGTATAATTATTTCTCCCTCTGTCACGGTATTTTTTCTCAATCATTTTTAGAAAGCCTCAAGCGGAGATTTTCAAAGCTGCCCACGAAATGCAGATGTTTTAAAATTAATGGGATCTGGCTGTCCAAATCCAATAGACCCAATACAGAACGACATTTTTTCTTATATTAAACAGCATTCCCATAAATTTGTAATTTAAAATATTTAAATCTGTATACATTGATATAACATTTTCGTCACTTTTTAGTACAAAATTTGTCTGTTTTAACTCATCAAACCGCTATATGGCCTTTGGAAGCTGATTTAAGCTGATTTATTTTATAGCCCAATAGCTTTCTTTAGCGGGAATACAAGTATTGTGGATGAGGGGAACTGGTAGATCTATCAGGATATCTTGACTTTCGTAAATCTTTGGCTACTGTCTTGTGAGACCTTCTGGTTAACAAAGGAGAGCAATAGAGCGTAGATAGAGCTGCGGTAAGTGAGTAACTGGTTGGAAAACCCTTTCCAGAGAGTAGTTATCAGTGTTTGACAATCATACTGGAAGGCAGGGCAGGCTTTAGGCCAATTCCACCAATTCCCCCGAATCAGGCCCCACACCCAGTGGCAGTGTCGCCGGGGGGGGGGGGCAAGTGGCCAAGAATCTCTTCCCTGGCTAGAGGCTCCTTTTTAATTTTTACTCACCCTGCAGCGCTCTGGGTCTTCGGCAGCACTTCGGCGTCGAGTCCTTCAGTGTCCTTAAGGACCCGAAGAGAGTCAAGGATCCACCTCTGAAGACCAGGAGCTCCCCCTGGTGAGTACAAGCCCCACGTGTTTTATTATTGTTTTTTCCTTTTCAGTCATCCCTGCTGGGACCCCTTGAAACTGTTCGAATCGGGCGGCTCTTGCTAAAGCCGGCCCTGCTGAAAGGTCATAACAAGTGGGGTCCCTCAGGGATCAGTTCTGCATCTCCTTCTTTTCAATATCTTCATCAATGATTTAGATAATGGAATAGGTCAGTGCTCTTCACTATTTTTGAAGTCGGGTGCACTTTGGAAAAAAAAAACAACCCTTCAGTATGAGAGCCAATGTGTGGGATGCGCGTGAGGGCTGGGGATGAGAGATTTGGGTGCAGAGTGGCTCAGGGCTGGGGCAGCCGGTTGGGATGGGGTGGTGAGGGCTCTGGTTGGGGGTGCATGATTTGGGCTGTGGCCAGGGATTAAGAGTTTGGGTTGCAGGCAGGCTGCCCTGGGCCTGGAGCCGGAAGGCCCCCCGGCAGCCCTCTCCCTGCCAGCTGCAGATAGCTCCGGTGAAAGGGTCTCTCTCTTCCCCTGCTGGCAGGCAGCAGGGAGTTCCAGGGGAGAGGGGCCCTCTCTCCTAGAGGGAAGTTATGGAGCGGCACTGAGGGTAGACGGTAGCCACTGCTGGCTTGAGGGCCTTGCAAGGAAGAACAGTGACAAGAAAGCACACTTATAAATTTTGTGGATTCCACGAATCTGGGAGGGGTTGTGAGTGCTTTGGAGAATAAGATTCAAATTCACAATGATCTGGGCAAACTGGAGAAATGGTCAGAGGTAAATAGGGTGAAATTCAAAAAGGAGAAATGCGAAGTATTCCACTTAGGAAGGAACAATCAGTTGCACACATACAGACTTGGAAATGACTGCTTAGGAAGGATGTGGCAAATAAGGGATGCGGGGAGCACCCTTTTATGGACACCTCGTCACTCAGTTAGCTATAAAAGTCATTCTTAGTAGTGATATTCTACTTGCCTTACCGTTCAAGGGTTAAGAAGTCTCACTGAAATGCTTAGGTAAGAGGAAATGAGTCGGCACCTGGCCAAAGAAACCAATGGGAAGACTAGAAACTTTTATATTTGAAAAAAAAGTCCTCTCTGTGGTATGTTTGATTTGTTCTTTCCACTGGAGAGCCAGAGCCATCAGGAATACTGTAAGAAGCTTGGGCCAGGTATGAAAATTCCTCAGAATTCATACCTAGAATTACTCGTTTGGAAAGTAAGTAGGACTGGAAATGTTTAGTTAGACGTGATCAGGTTTATCTCCTTATTTTGGGCTTGTGGATTCCTCTGTACTAAACGGAGGTACTTTTGTTTTCTTTTGTAACCTTTAAGCTGGACCCCAGGGAAGCCATTCCTGGTGTTCAATCCTTTTCAGTTGCTCTTCTAATATCTAGCAACAGCCTGATTTTCCATATTTTCTTTCTTCAAAAAAAATAAAAATTATCTTTTTATGAACATGATCGGATTCCTGTGTCTTGGAAGGTAAAGAGGTCCCTGTACATGTTATTCAGTAAGCTGCTAAGAGGAACAAAGGTTTCCAGGTTCAGCTGGGGGCAACAGCTGATTTCATTTTCTCTTTTCTTTGCTGGCTCTTCCCCGAAGGAGGGTTGAAAGAGCTTGAGGTTACCCCACAGGAAGGAATTCCCAACTGCTCCTTCCTGGGCTCTCAGGGAGGGTTGCATTTGGGTGGTGGTGGCAACGATTGGACCCAAGGCCAGAGGATCTGTAACCTTGGGAGTTTAATACAAGCCTGGAGTGGTAAGTGTTTTTAAGGTATTTGTGGGCCCCCACCTTCTGCACTCAAAGTCCCAGAGTGGGGAATCAGCCTTGACAAAGGAGTACTGCAGAAAGGGACCTGTGGGTCGTAATGGATCACAGGCTAAAGCTATGAGTCAACAGTGCAATACTGTTGGGAAAAAAAACACACACACATCAGTGTGGGATGTATTAGTAGGAGTGTTGTAAGCAAGACAGGAGAATTAATTATTCCACTGTACTGCAAGGCCTCAGCTGGAGTGCCGTGTCCAGTGTTGGGCACCATACTTCAGGAAGGATGTGAACAATTTGAAGAAAGTCCAGGGAAGAGCAACAAAAAAGATTAAAGGGCTAGAAAAACATGACCTATGAGGCAAGATTGAAAAATATTGGGTTTGTTTAGTCAAGAGAAGAGAAGACCATGGGGAGACATGATAACAGTTTTCAAATACTAGAAAGGTTGCTGTACGCAGGAAGGTGAAAAATTGTTCCTATTATCTTCCGAGGATAGAACAAGAAAGCAACTGGCTTAAATTGCAGTAAGATTTCAGTTTAGGTTGAACATTAAGAAAAAACTCCCTGTCAGGGTCGTTAAGCACTGACATAAATTGCCTGGGGAGGTTGTGGAATCTCCCTCTTTGGAGGTTTTTAAGGGAGGTTCACAAACAACGGTCAGGGATGGTCTAGAAGATAATACAGTGCCTCCCAGCCCTACAGTTCTATGATTCTATAGGAGCGTCATTTTAGTGGAGATGCTTTAAGTTAATCACGCCAAAATCGCTGTTTTTAGTGATCATCTCCTCAAGAGAGCTACTGGGCAGCCTCCAGCGCTGTAGGGAAGGTGTGTTTTGGTGCAGGTCTCCTGTGTGGCTAGCCAGAAAAGGTGTAGTTGGTGTGATAAGAACAGCGGAAGTTCACGGAGTCTCCTTTTATTCCAGACACTTGGGGTTCTTTGGACTCAGTCCAGTCACCCAGAGCAGCACCTGCAACAAGACCGTCACATTCCAGGACGTCATCTCCGCTGGGCTTGGCCCATGGACGCAGCTCACAAAGGACTCTTTAAAAGATTCGGGTGCACAACAAGACTTGAATCAGGGTGATGGTGAGGGTTATATGCAGGATCAATGTGAGGGTTTGGCTTAGGGCTAACATTCGGGTTTGGGGTTAGAGTTGGGGTTAATGTTCCATGGAATTTAGGAGTCTTAAACTGTCTCAAATGTCTTCGAAAATCCCGTGTAATTACCTAGAGGAGTAAATACCCGACGGGTGAGAAGAAAACACGTCTCGATGGCTTCCCCTAGACGGGACCCGGTCTGATACCCTCCCCCACTCCTTCTGCGAAGAGGAATCTAAATTTCATGGAAAGATTTCCAATGATAAAATATATTCATATTTCCCGCCAGTAGGTAGCACTGCTCGCCTATTGATTTTCCACAACTTGCAAAGAGTCCCAGACTGTACTCATGTTTTTAAACTCATACAAGTTCTCTAACTAATCACACGCAAGTATAATTTTATTTGATGTTCGGATAGAGATTTGACTCTAGTAAATTGGAAACCGGTAGCTGAACCACGCTTTACCCAACCACAAATAAGATACTTTTTATTGCCGTAGTGTTATCCCACATATGTCAGTAAACTGAGGTTTTCACAATTAGGATTTCTCATAAACTGGCCCCAGTTTATAATGAGAAAAGTATTTCTACGATGTTTTCTGATGACAAAGCCCATGCACTGTTTTAATGGATCTGTTTGAATGAGGATTTGAGGTTTGGGAGGAGTAACTTGTAACCAACATTCACCAGTATGTTTTCAAAAGCGCTTTCACGTCCCGTGCAGGATGCTGATTCCCGCCTCGGTGTGCTTAAAGTCTGTCTGCAGCAAGGAGAGGAGGGATTTTGTACAGCTCTGCTCCGTGGCTCTGCCACTGTGCCCGTTGCAGGGCGCAGTAATACACCGCTGTGTCTGCCAGCTCCAGGGCTGTGATGTTCAGAACTGTGGAGCTGTCACCAGCCTGGGAAGAAAACCTCTCCTGGGCGAAACCTGCAGTATCGCTGAGATCTCTGTAGGACTTCGCTCCTCTCCGGAGAATGTACTGCGGGGCTTGGTGCTGATACTGACGGTACCAGAACAGATAGATATCACTAGAGCTGGTATCATAGGAACAACTGAGCGACACAATGTTTCCTTCTGATTTAGAAACTTCAGGCTCCCTGGACTGGACCGAGTCACCCAGAGCAGGACCTGCAGAAAGATAATCAGATCCAGAGGCAACATTTCAACTACACTTGACCCATAGAACTGGCTCTGGGTGCATTGCAATGTAAGGTTTGGAATTTCAAACAGAACTAAGGGGTTTAGGTACTTTGCACCAGAAGTTTTAAAAGTAATAGAGTAGGTTAGAGTTACGTGAAAGTTAGAGAAATTGTTTGGGGATAGGTTTAGGTTCCGGTAGATGTGCATATGAATTTGTTAGGCGCCTTTGAAAATGAGCCCTTTTACCTAGGTGATTGAATATCCAAATAGAGAGAATCAAACCCTTGTTCATGATGTCTCCCATAGCGACCGAGTTTGACTCTTTCAGATGTTGCTGGGAAGAGGCTTGTAAACTTCTGGTCTCTGAAAGCAGCTACAAGTGGGCCAGGTTCATCAGAAACAAGCTTAAAGGAAGAGGGTGGAGTTTGGGAAGCAGACCTGACCCGCTGGCTCCCCGTTACTCCGCAGTTGACATCGTGCGAAGACTGATGAAGAAGGATTGATTTGTGGGTAAGGATCTGGTCTGGGACTCAGAATACCTGGCTTCTGTTCTCAGTTTTGCAACAGACTCCCGGTGTGACTCAGTGCAAAGCAATGAACTCCTTTGTGCCTCGGTTCCTCTATCTGTAAACTCGACCTCTTACTATTCCCTTACCTCGGGTGGAGATTGGCAGGATAAGTATCTTGAGCTGCTTAGGTATTAAGGTAGGAGAGATTTCAGTACATACCCAGAGCCGTTAAGAATGACAAATAGGATTTTCGAACGAGAAATTTATTGAGTTAAATATCGGATTCAGGTAATGTCCTTTGAAATTCCCATTCAATGTTCCTGGGGTATTTTTTCTGCATTTTTGTTTCCCCACCGCAGAAAGCTAAAATAAAGAAAACGTGGAAGGTGTCAAATGGCCAAACAAACATAATTTTCACCATCAGATGTCGCTGCATTCACGTTATTTTTCCACACTATACACAGAGAGCATTTGATATGTAGCGCTTCTATAAAAATAAGTCAAGGTAATAACACTTTCCAAACAAGCCAGCTAAAAATCCAAGTTTTCAATTAGATTTTTTATTACACCTTGAGGGAGTTTGAAACCAGAGATTTACCTCATCACAGTTATCATTAAAGGGTATTTTGAGGGTATATTGTCCATATATTTAATTTTAGTTTATGTATTTTACCCTAATTTTTCCAAAAATGAATTTAACAGTAGTTTCAACCTACATTTTTTTCAGCCATTCTTGTTAGCCATGTTTCAGTTACAATCTCTCTTGCTTTTTTTTTTATTATTATTATTTTACGCCCACCGCGGTATCTGGCCCATTAAGACATGAGAAAAGATGCCCAAAATTCTTCCTGATATAAGTTCTTTCCCTTTATATTCTCCAAAGCAAAGGCTGTGTTTTAATGTTGCTATTTCGAATAAGCACTTAATTTGGCGGAGGATAGAGCGTGGACTAACTAAACCGACAGCTCCATAATCACCCACAAATGTTTGTACTGAATGGGGTTTAAAACATTCAAATGTGCTGCTTGTGGTTTTTAATTTCTGCAACCTCCGCTGCAGCAAGGCGAGGCGAGTTTTTGTGCAGGTCTCCGGTGTGGCTTTGTCACTGCAGGGTGCAGTAATACACCACTGAGTCTGCCAGCTGCAGGGCTGTGATGACCAGAACTGCGGAACTGTTATTGGCCTGAGAAGAAAACCTCTCCTGGGCGAAACCTGAGATATCACACAATGTGAATCCCCTTGCTCCACTGCGGAGAACGTACTGCAGGGCTTGGTTTGGATAACGGCGGTGCCAGTACAGACAGACGCGGGTATCGCTGGTATTGTAAGAACAGCTGAGAGTCACAGAGGAGTTTCCTTCCATTCGGGACACGTAGAGTTCCCTAGGCTGGACCCAGTCTCCTAGCACTGACAATCACATCCGAGGGCATCACCTCAGCTGTACTTGGCACATGTAAATGACTCCAAGTGCATTGCACTTTAAGGCTGGGGATTGCAAAGAAGTCGAAGAGATTTGGTTGCCTCACTCCAAAGGAAACGAAGTTGGCATTAAGGTTAATTTTAGGATTAGGGTAAAATTAACTCCAAATATTGGGGTTAGGGTTAGAGTTGGGGTGTGGCGGTGGGTGCTGGGCAGGGCTAGGGTTAGATTTACAAAGTATTGGGAGCTGGTCACCTAAATCTCTTGGGCTCCTTTAAACATCTCAACCTGTTTACCTAGCAGATTGAACATCCAAATTCTGAAAATGGAAGAGTTTTCAATGATTTATTTTAAAGCAGCCAGGTTTGATTTTCCCCAGACGTTGCTGCGAACAGAATCTGCAGTTACAACTGGGGAACAAAGATCAGAAACCAGGCTGGGGGAAGAGGGAGGAGTTTGGGTGGGGAAGTGTTGATAGACCCAAGCAATAGACCGGGTTCAGCTTACTCTGCTGCGGACGTTAGTGGCGGTAAGAGGGAGGGAAGAAAGCTGATCTCAGTTTCCCATTTCTGCCACAAATTCCCTTAGCAAATAGGGTAATTGACTTGAGTCTCTCTGTGCCTTAGTTCCCCCTCTGTACAGAGGAGTGATAACATTTCTCTCCCTGACCATGGGGATTGTGGGGTAAATCCTTTTCAGTCACTCGGATATTAAAGTGACGAGGATCATGTAGTATTGACCAGTAATATAGACCAGGATGTAGTCGGGCTCCTAACACTCCTCCTAACTCTCTCCATCTCTCATGAAATCCCAGGAGAGATTCCCGGGAAGAATTGTGTAAAATTATTAGTGTGTTTCTTCAACAGCCTTTATTGTCAGTCCGGCTGCAATGGGAGAACATTCAAATTCCGTAGAACAGTGAAAGGGTTTCAACCGGCAACAAGTATTTATTCTATTCACCAGCCGATGGCGCTGCTTTGACATTAGTTCACCACACCACACTCATAGAAAGCACCGTTTTTATCGTGTGGGAACAGTACTTAAAAAAATAAAGTAATACAAAGGAATGCCAGTAACCAGGGCCGGGCCCGATTCGTGGTGCATGTTGTCTCCGGGCTGCACTTCGGATTTCCGCGCTCCGGCGGTGATAGCGGGGCCCGGTGGTACAGGGGCCGCGAGGTTGCGGGGCTTCGGCCTGGAGACCAGGGCTGTGGGGTTGCGGGACTTTGGCCGCGGTAGCGGGGCGACAGGACTTGCCGCACTCCTCCGGGAGAGCGGGACCTCGAGGTTGCGGGGATCCAGCCGGGGTAGCGGGACCGCGGGGTTGCAGGGCTCTGGCGGGGGTAGCGGGACTGCGGAGCTCCGACAGGGGGAGCCACAAGGCAAAAGCTGACATTAACATTGTTTCAATCTGTGTGTCACTTGACATGGTGTATACATTGTCACCACAGAAGGGAAGGGCTCTGCATAGACGGGAAATTGCCCGGGCATCAGTAGAAAATGTTAAGTAAAATTTGCTTTAAAAATTAAACCTGGAGCTTTGTCATCTTGTGTCATCATTTCTATTTCTTAGCTTTCAGCTATTTCAGTGAACTCTAAAGCTTTCAAACTGACTGTTTCCTATCTAGTATCAGAGGGGTAGCTGTGTTAGTCTGGATCTGTAAAAGCAGCAAAGAGTCCTCTGGCACCTTATAGACTAACAGACGTATTGGAGCATGAGCTTTCGTGGGTGAATATCCACTTCGTCAGATACATGCATCTGAGGAAGTGGGTATTCATCCACGAAAGCTCATGCTCCAAAACCTCTGTTAGTCTATAAGGTGCCACATGACTCTTTGCTGTTTCCTATCTCACATTGTATCTCTCTAATCTCCTTCATAACCATTATTGACTTTTTTCCATTTTAATACTATCCCATAGTATCAGAGACAGTGAGAAAAATAGCAAATAAAGGTACATGACGATCTTTCCTGTCTCTATAGAGAATGACAACTATACATGCATCTGTCTCACATAGAGAGATATGATGTATTCCCTCCAGCCACAGCCGGCTTTAGGAAGTGCGGGGCCCAATTCGAACAGTTTTGAGGGCCCCCTGACAGGGATGACTAAAAGAAAATGTAAAAAAACATGTGAGGCTTGTACTCACTGGACAGTGCTCAGAGTCTTGGGCAGCACTTCAGCGAGGAATCCTTCACTCGCTCTAGGTCCTTCGTTGCACTGAAGGACCAGCAGCCTGAAGAGCCAGAGCAAGCGAAGGACCCACCACGGAAGTGCCTCTGAAGACCCAGAGCGCCGCCAGGTGAGTCAAAATTAAAAAAGTGCCTGTAGGCGGGAAGGGATTCTCACTGGGCCCGATTCGGGAGAATTGGTGGAATAGGCCTAAAGCGGGCCCTGCCAGTAACCAGACCAATCAGCCCATCATATGATTTTTTCTTCCTTTTGAATACTCACTTCACTTTGGTAGCGTGGTACACCATAGCGTTATCCCAACACAAGCAGCCCAACATATGAGAAAACAACGGGGAATCCTGTAGCATTTTAAAGGTTATCAGATTAATTTGGGCATAAATTTTCATTGTTTTTGTGCATACAGATTACCTCTGATACTTGCCAACATACCCATTTTCACATCATTTTAAAAATATTTCACCCACATTTTCCCACAAATGGGATTTTAAACAGTATTTTTTTCATATTTTACTCATTCATTTTCACCCTGATTGTACCAGAAATAAGGATTTCAATTTTATTTGTTATCTGGATTTTTATTCTCCTATTTGTACACCACAGTTTAGTACAAATTAGCTTTTTCCTTGTCCCACACTACACACGTAGAGCCCTTTATATTCTCCAAGCCTGACAGCTGAATGTATCTCTTTAAATACTTAACTCTTGGAAGGAGCTAGAACAAATAAATTGACGTCCCCTAGTCATCCGAAAATATATGGTATTCTGTATATAGCAGAAGGAGTCCCCTCCAGAGATCTGCAAGCAGCATTAATCTCTGAAAATTTAGTGCACCAGGGAAGGGAGGGTTTTTGTACGTCTGTCCTATGTGGCTCTGTCACTGTGTCACACCCAGAGCGCAGTAATACACCGCTGTGTCCGCCAGCTCCAGGGCTCTGATGCTCAGAGCTGTGGAGCTGTCAGTAGCCTGGGAAGAAAACCTCTCCTTGGCGAAATCTGCGGTATTACTCTCATCTCTGGCTTGCTTCACTCCTCTAAAGAGAATGTACTGCGGGGCTTGGTTGGGAAACTGACGGTACCAGAAGAGATAGACGTAGCCGGTAGAGCTGGTATCATAGGAACAAGTGAGGGTCACAGCGTCCCCTTCTCTTCCAGAAAGGTGGGGTTCCCTGGACTGGACCGAGTCCCCCAGCGCAGCACCTGCAACAAAACAATGAAATTTAAGGGCATCATTTCACCTGTACCTGGCCCGCAGAGGCTCATTGCGGTGAGAGACTGGCAATTTCAAAAAATCTTAAGGGATTCATGTTCCCGATGGCGTTTAAAATAAGGTTAGGCCAGGGTAAAGGCGTTGCCGTTCGGTTTATGGCTAGGTTGAGGGTGTAAGGGTGAAGTGGAGAGTTCCGTTCCAGATAAGGTTAAATGGTAAGTAGGATTTTCAAGTTCCTTCGGCTATCAGAAACCCCAGCTTGTTTACCTAGGCGATTAAATAGCCAAATGCTGAATACATAATAAGTCTCCATGATTTTTTCCTATTGTGATTAAGTGAGAAGCTGCAGATACCGCTGCCAAGAGGAATCTACACTTCATGGCTCTTCAGTGAAGGCTCTCGTGAAGGCGGGAGGGGTTTAGGGAAACTGAACAGACACAGGAAACGTGGTGAGTTGTGTTCAGTCTGCAGGTGACGAGGTGGTGACACTGAGGGGAGAAGAGTGAGCTGGTGGCTAAGGCTCTGGGCTGAGATACAGGAACCCTGGCTTCGATTCCCTCCCTGCTTTGCTACAGACCCACTCTGTGACCTCGGGCAAGACAGTTAATATCTTTCTGTGGCTCCCTTTCCCTACCTCTACAAGACAGGTATAGGACCATCTTTCCCTCACGACTGCATCGTGAGGCTAGATAATTTGAGGCACTCTGATATCATTCAGAAGAAGCCCATGCAAGTAAGTAGATTTTTTTAAAATTAAGTCTGAAATGTTCAGAGAAATTAAGAGTTGGGTGCCTAATTCACCTGGTTTCCGTTGAACTTCCCCGTCGCATTTTAAAACAATTATTGGAATGTCCCCCCCCCTCGCTGTGTGTCTGTGTGTCCCCGTGTCCCCTCCTGGTTAAAATACTTTTGCCAAATAGTTTTCGATTATCAAACCTTTGTTTACCCCAACATACATACAAAGCATTGCTTTAATCTAGGTTATTATTTAAAAGTAATGCAAGGAAACAATAGTACTCTAACAAACCACGCTAATATACAAGTTTTCTTGTAAGTTACCTAGAGAAACCTAAGGCTGACAGAAGATGGGTGGGGATGGTGTCCCTAGAGCCTGTTGGTCAGAAGTTGGAACTGGTCAACAGGGAATGGATCACTGGATGATTACCTGTTCTGTTCATTCCCTCTGGAGCTCCTCCATTGGCCGCTGTCGGATACTGGGCTAGATGAACCACTGGTATGACCTAGTCTGGCCCTTCTTATGTTTGCACAGGAATTTGCTTTTGGGAGGAATCGGAAGATATCCCTTGACACCACCAAAATTACTACAGATGATGAGTTTCTTCACAGTATAACAAAGCTGCCAAAGGCCCCTGCTTCTAAATCCATTTACAGAAAGGAGAGAGGGTTTTTGCACAGATCTGCTGTGTGGCTCTGTCACTGTGCCCTCTGCAGGGCGCAGAGATACACCGCTGTGTCTGTCGGCTCCAGGACTGTGATGTTCAGAACTGTGGAGCTGTCATCGGCCTGGGCAGAAAACCTCTCCTGGGCGAAATCTGCAGTATGATCGTATGTGTTCCCCTTGGCGCCTCTCTGCAGAATGTACTGCGGGGCTTGGTTGGGATACTGGCGGTACCAGTAGAGAGAGAGGGAACTGGAATAGCTGGTAGTGTAGGCGCAATTGAGAGTCACAGAGCCTCTTTCTACTCCGGACATTTGGGAGTCCTTAGACTGGACCGAGTCACCCAGCACCGCACCTGCAACACAAGGATTAACCTAATGGCATCAATTCAATTGCACGTGGCCCAGGGAAAGAGTTTCGGGTGCTGCACTTCAGGCGGGCACTTCAAACGCGCTCAAGGGATTTCGGCGCCCGACCCCAAGTGAATTGAGGATAAGGTGAGGGGTAGAGTTGAGGGTTAGGGTAGAGGTTTGGGTTAGGAAAAGTTTTAGAATTAGAGATGAGTGAGAGTTGGGCGCCTGGTTTCCTTAGGATGCTCTGAAGAGCCCTAGACACCTTACCTACGTGAATAAACAGCCAAATGCTGATAATGAAACTCGCCTCCATGGTTTGTCCTCTAGCGACCGAATCTGAGGTTCTCAGCTGTTGCTGCTCACAGGAAAATTAACTTCACGCCTCTGAAAGCAGCTGCAGGCGGGGAAGGTTCATCAGAAACCAGCCCAAGGGACGAGGGAGGGGTTTGGGATTTGGAACAAGCTGGGTTCAGGCTGGTCTGTAGCTGACAGCGGACTAGTGAGGGTTTGTGGTTAGAATGCTGTTTAAAGCCCTGGTTTCTTGTTGCACTACAGACTCTCTGCATGACAATGGACAAGTCTCTTAATAGTTCTGTGCTTCTTTTCCCCTGTATGATGATCGTCATGTTTTTCTAGCCCATTTTGGCATTGTGAGTATAACTGTCTGGAGTGTCTCCAATTCTGTTGTAATTGAGGGTGACATTAGCACACACAGATCGAGTAGAAATTAAGTCTGGGGTTTTCAAATGAGAAATTTAATGGGATTTTCTTGCATAGCCCCCTTAGCCTCCTTTGAGATTCCCAGACAAAATTCTTGGAAAAATTGTTTTCAATTGCTTTTGTTGACTTCTGATTTAAAACTGAAAATAAGGATATATGGAAGGATTTCACATTACAATGTGTATTTATACTTATCGCTACTAGATGGCGGAGACACAGAAGCTTGCTTTAATTATATTTTTCAACATTGAGGGCAATTAGCAAGTGGAACAATTTACAGAGGGTTGCAACTTTTCAAGCAAAGTTGGATTCTACCCCCGAAAAGATGCTTTGTTAAACAAACAGGAATTAATTCATGGAAGTACCATGGCCTGTGTTGTGACAGATATGGTGAATTCTTTCAATATCCTTGAAAAACATTACTGATTTCAGTTTAAATATCTCAGGGGGTTCCATGTATTAAATGCAAATTTTACTAATTATTGTGGACGATGATTGTATATAACCTATGTAGGGGAGAGATGTGATATGGGAACTGAGTGTTCAGAGGTTTGTATGGAACAAAATGCCAGACCAAAAAGGACTTTGGAAACAAAAAATGTTGAAAGTTTGCCTGGGAAACATCTAGGGAAAGGTGAATGCAAATTCCTCAAACAGAAACTCAGCCTTTTAAAGCTCTAGTCTGAGGAGTAAGCTTGTGTTTGATGAACTATTAGCCAGGCTGGATAGGGAGAGTGTCCCGAGCCGCAGTTTGCCAGAAGCTGGGAATGGGCAACAGGGGATGGATCACTTGATGATTCCCTGTTCTGTTCATTCCCTCTGGGGCACCGGGAACTGGCCACTGTTGGCAGACAGGATACTAGGCTAGATGCACCTTTGTTCTGGCCCTTCTTATGTTCTTATCACTTATGACATGCGAGTAAGATTAAAGACCCAAGCTATATAAAGGAAAGACAAAATTATTTGTTCTGGATCTGTGGCAGGTATGACCCATGTGGAAAAACCCAGTGGTTGTGGGGTTAGAAGGACTGACACTTAGGCTGGAATCAGGGACTACTCCTGAGAAGCCTTTTCGCATGTGGGTGAGTTGTTTGTTCTAATGTGGTTTTTTTCAATGTTTGTTGTTGTTTTTCGTAATGCTTTCACCCTGGAAATACATGTGCTATTAGAAACAGCTGCCTGGCAACTTTTAAGTGTGGCAAGTACGATGTTCGTTATCTCTGGAGAGAAAACAAGGTACAGGAGTCTGGCCTCTTGGGCTGTCTGTCTTGCTTGGGGTAATACAGTCTAGGCAGGGAACTGAACCACTGGATCAGGCAGAGAAGAGAGAGGTGGATCTAGGTGATCAGTGGGTCCCTTCTGGCTTTATAATCTATGGTTTAGGATTTCTGTTTGGGGGTTTTATGGAAAGAGTCCCATCAAACCAAGACCATCCCCCCTCCCAAAAAAAAGTCTCTGCTGAAATGTTGTGACATGTTCTGAGGGGCTTCAGGGCGCTCCTAACCTCCGCTGCGGCTACGCCTGGGAAAGGTTAGTCAGAAACCCGCCTAGTGGAAGAGAGAGGGGTTTGGGGGGCTCTTAACAGACACAGGAAACAAGCTGTGGTCAGGGAAGGTTACAGTTGAAGTCGCAGGTGATGCATGGAACAAAAGTGGGTTTATAAACCAGTTTCTGCTCGGGGACTGAAGATGCGGTTCGGTTCCTAACTCTGCCACCGATTTCCTGTTTGTTTGCTCTCCGACGAGCCAGGAAATGGCTCTGTGCCTCTTTTTTTTATATATATATATGTGAAATAGAGATTGTAACTTCTCCTTGTGCTAGGGGGAGTATGAGGATAAATACGCTGCGGCGCTCAGTAGCGACTGGGAAGAGGGTTGCACAACTACAAAGGTTGTTTTTAATTGAATGAAACCTGAAATTGTCCAAGGAGCAGTGCGAGCATCTAAAGTCTCCTTTCAATGTTTCAGACTAAATTATTGAAATACTTGTTTCCCTTTGTTTGGCCTGTTGTTCTCCCACCGTTGTTGTCTCCCTTGCTAGATATTAAAAGGAAGACTACCTAGAAGGATTTCAAATGATAACAAGCCTTCATACTTTTTCAGCAGTCCATGCAGCTTCGTTCACAGTCCTTTTCACCATTCACGTGGAAGGCATCGTTAATACTATAGGGACTGTTGAGATTTCTTGACGCACTCATATATCCTTGGGGTTGGGCATGAACATGTTTATCAGCAATCAATGCCTGGGCCTATCATAAAAAAATGTAATGGGATGAGGATTCCAACTCCGTTAATCTCCTTTAAATTGCCCAAACAGAATTCCTGAAATAATTATTTTAAATTATTTTCGTCTTTCCCCTGCTGCCTTTGCCCTCAGCCTCAGTTTAAGCTGAGACGTATAGAGAACGGAAATGTTTCAAAAGACAGCCTATGCATCCGATGAAGTGGGCTGTAGCCCAGGAAAGCTTATGCTCAAATACATTTGTTAGTCTCTAAGGTGCTACAAGTACTCCTGTTCTTTTTGCGGATACAGACTAACACGGCTGCCTCTCTGAAACCTGTTTACATTTCTTCCAGCAGATGGCGACGCTTTGTCATGTTAAGAGTTCGTGTTTCTCAGCATATAGTCTCGGAAACAGTGTCTTGCAATTAAGTAGTTTCCAAGCAAATTTATTCCAAAATGCACCTGCCTTTGCAACAGGAGCATTGATTTGACTCTGGAAGAGTATCTTCAGTTTTACCCCCACTACTCAAAAATGGGTATTTCCAACAATTCCCCCCTCATTTTAACTCTCCTATTTTACCCTCATTCTTCATAAATGAACAATTTAACAGCATATTTTCCTTTTTTAAAGGAAAATTTTCATTCGCATTTTATCTAAATTTGTATTTTCAGCAATAGGTAACTTCATCTACATTTGTACTCACCTTTAACCCTTGTTTTAGTACAGATGATTCCCACACACACACTACACCGATATAGATCAACCCAGGAAAAGAGGTGTTAATAGTTTCCTAACAAAAGATCAGGCCCATTATCTTACCCAAGGGCGATGTTTAAACCAGCTCTTTAAATGAACATTTAACTTTTAGGGGAGTTGTATATTTAAGCAGCGAGAATACTCTCTCTCGTTCACGGCGCTGCTGCCCGTTTCAATGCCTGTAACATCCCCGCAGCCGGGTTTTTGTACCGCTCTTCTAGGTAGCTCTGTCACTGTGCCAGACGCAGAGATACACCGCTGTGCCTGCCAGCTCCAGGACTGCGATGTTCAGAACTGTTGAGCTGTCATCAGCCTGCGAGGAAAACCTCTCCTGGGCGAAGCCTGCGGTATCATTGACAGATCTGACTTCCTTCGTTCCTCTCTGGAGGATGTACTGCGGGGCTCGGTTCGGGTACTGACGGTACCAGTATAGATAGACACCAGCAGTGTAGCTGGTTTCATAGGAACAGCTGAGGGTCATGGTGACTCCTTCTGATCCAGACACCTGGGGTCCAGACACTTGGACCGGATCGAGTCACCCAGCACCGCACCTGCAAAAAAACACTCACGTCCAAGGATATCCAGGTGCATTGGCAAGTCTAGACTGAGAATGTTAAGAACCCAAGGGGTTTATCCGCCTAATTTCGAACCTATTAAGGTTAGCGCAAAAATTAAGGGTAAGGCTAGTAACGGTGTTCGGATCTGGGTCAGGATTAGGATCAGGTTCGGGTTCTGCGTAGGATGGGAGTTGGGAGCCGAATTCCATGACGCTTTTTCCAAAAACCCAGAGCCCAGTTACCTAGTTGGTTAAAGACGCAAAGGCTGAGAATGAACCGCGTCTCCATGGTGCCTCAGACCGCGGCACCCGCACAAGCTGAGAGGTCGCTGCGAGAAGAATTTAAAGACAACTTCTCGGAAGGACTGGGAGAGGTTAGTGCGAGATCAGCCTAGCAGAAGAGGGAGGGGTTCGGTAAATGCGTAACAGACACAGGAAACGGGCTGGGTTCAGATTAGTCGTCAGCTGAAGCTCAGATGAGAACTCGTGGGACAAATTCCTTCCTCTGCACTTCCTGGAAGATCGGTTTATGACTTTGTCTTTGTTTATTACTGATTTTCCTTTTTATTGTCCTTCTTGTTGCTACTTGGTGAGACCTGAATTAAATACACTGTGGGAAGGCTTAAAAGCTCTGTGTTGTGTGTGCTGGTTTTGCGGGAGTTGGTGTCTTTCTATTTGTCTGTATGTTTGTGTTTGCACGTGCCCGTGTGTCTGCATGCTTCTGTGTGTCGTGCCTTTGTGTATCTGTCCCATTGGCCCCACGCTGGTTTACTCCAGCTAGGAGAGTCCATCCCCAATGGAAGTACAGCTGATTGATACCTGTGGTGGACCTGGTCCAGTTAACTCCATCTGCCCCACAGTGATTCTCCGCAGCTGAGGAGCAGATCCACTGTCGGTAAACCGGCATTAATCTAAGGTAACACAACGGTGAATGAGGCCCAGAAGGCTTCATAGGTGTCAGGCCGTGTGGTTCATACCAGCCCCACCATCTGGTTTAACCATCTGTCTGTGGCCTCAGGATTAAATTCTGCAGTTGTTAATGGTGATGAGAAAGTCAAGGGAGTGGGTTTTTGTACAGGGCTCCCTATTAAACTCCTCACAGTGTGTTCCATGAGAGCACAGAAATACATCGCCGAGTCCGTCGGCTCTAGCTCTTTAATGGTTAAACTGAAGAAGTTTGAGGATTTCCTGAATTCTGCAGAAAACCGTCTGCCAGCTCCATTCTTTTCAGCGTTACTCTGAGATATTCGGAAGAGGAAATCCATTGTCCCTGATCGTTGCTGTCTGTACCAAAATAAGTAATAATACTGGTATCCAGTGGAGAAAGTACACTCCAGGGTGACAGTCTGGCCCTTCAGCTTTTTCAGCTGCCCTTGTGTTTGTGTGACACTGCCTTGTCCCTGGCTGAAACCTGCCGGGAAGGAAAGAGGAAAAGTTCACCCTAATTAAGCATGTAAAGCTATTGCACATCGATCGCCATTCTAGTGGGAGGAGAACAGAGGCTTTTTAGGACTCAGGGCCTCCCAGAAACTGAAAGATTGTTTATGTGCATCTTGTACAAAGAGACCAACTCAGGCCCAGAATACAGGATTGGTTTACCCCGCTTCTAGCAAGCTAGCAGGAAAGTTGGGAATAGAACCCAGGAGTCTTGAGTCCCAATCGCTCACTATACCTTGCTCCCCACTCACGGCTGGGCACTGGACAGAGAAGTCCTGATGTTCAGTCTAGCTGTTCTCAGTCACTAGACTCTATTCTTCTCCCAGAGGTAGGACGAGAAACCAGAAGCTCAGACCCCTTCTTCTAACCCGCTAAACTCCTGCTCTCCTCCCTGGGCTATGAACAGAACCCAGGAATCCTGGCTTCCAGTTTCCCTCTGCTTAAGCCCACTAGGTAACAGAAGTTCTAACATCTGAAGAAGTGGCTTTTTACCCACGGAAGCTTATGCCCAAATAAATCCGTTACTCTTTCAGGTGCCACCGGACTCTATCAGAAATTCTAACATTCGTTTCCCCTTTTAGCGGACACCTACCCAAAGACAGAAAGGCTGTTAGTGTCCAAAGCAGGATTTCTGGAGCCTTCATGGTTAAATACATTGTTTCTAGACCTTCAGGGGCGAAAGTCACCACAATGACGGGTGAATACAGGAACCTGGACAGAATGGAATCTTATGGTGAAGCTTCTCTCACAGAAGCAAATCAGAGAAATGAAATCTGTGGCGAGACCATTTCGTTCTCTCCTGTAGACCCCAGCTGGAGGCTGTTTCTCTCACCATGTAACACAGCTAATACCGTCCGGTAGCGTTTACCCTGCCCGCTGTGGCTTTGGCTTGTTCCTGTCACGTGACGCCTTTCTAACCTCCAGATCTCTTAGCAGCTCAGCGGGGGCAGCTTAATTCTGTTCTCCTTCATCTTGGGAGACGGGAGCTCAGCAAGAAACACGAGGTCGAGCGGGTTTTTACTTTTTTCAAAGGCTAAAACACACACACGGAACTGTATGGATTCTGTTGCCACAGAATTGGTCAGGACTCTCCCTGCTCACAGCCCAGAGAAAAACTGCGAGGGATTCTTTCTCCAGAGGGAAGCAAAGTTAAACCCATTGACTCACGACCTGGGGATCTGTCCCATTGACCTAGGGTGATTTACACCACCGAGGGTCTGGCCGTTGAATTCAATGAGGCAACTCAGATTTACACCAGCTGATACTTTGCCCCGTTTACACTACTGGAACGAGATATGAATCCTACCTGCTGAGATCTGGCCCCAAAAGCAGACGGAGCTATTCGTGGGAATTGCGGTGTGACAGGTACTGACATCGGGCTCGTGAGGTTCTGGGTATTTTGCGGGAGGGGGGGGGGACGGTTCCTGGAAAAGGGAAACGTTTCCTCACAGTTAGTGCCTGTGCGTTTCCGTCACACCTGCACCGTTTGATTCAAACCCCTGCTTGTGGCTTGTTGTGTCTCTTTACACTGATTTCTATCTGCGCCTGTTTTGTCTCAGTCAAGAGAAAACTGATCACTGGATTTTGTAAAGGCCTCTCTATTAACCCACCCGCAGTGGTAACCTAAGGCCCTCTCAGCTACAGCACAGAAATACATCGCCGAATCGCTCAGTTCTGACACCGCAATTCTCAGACCCACGTATTTCTCGGCTCGCCTGAACTCCAGTGAGAACCGGCTCCCAGCTGCGTTGTGCTCGTTTCCAGCAGACCTTCGGAAGAGGTACTTCGTCTGCCCGCTGCTGTCCTGTTTGTACCAGTGTATGTCATAACCTGCATCTTCAGTGGAGGAAGTACAGCCCGGTGTGACAGAGTCACTTTGTACCCCGGTCAGCTGTCCTTGTCTCTGGGTGACACTGTTCTTCTCGGTACTTAGTCCTGAAAACACAGTAGATGCAAATTCACCATAAAAATTACCACAGTTCTGTCTGCTGTCAGCTGAGGATCTCAAAAAGTTTTCCAATAAATATGATCGATTTGTCCCCATACACTCCTTCTATCTAATCTATCTATCTATCCCCATATACCCCCCTCTCTATCTATCTACCTATCCTCACATACCCTTTCTACCTATTTCTCTTTCCCAGCTCTGGATATATAACCATTTGTCTATCTCTGTATTTTTGTCATTCATTTTTAGAAAGGCACCAGCTGAGATCTTCAAAGCTGACCAAGAGATGAGGATACTTTAATTTAATTCAAAATCTGGGTGTCCAAATTCGATAAGCCGCTCTGCAAATCCCAGCCCGAATACAGAATGGCGTCTTTTTCTTTATTTTAAAAAATGTGTGAATTTATTTGTTCTTTCCTTGATCTATTTTTAATGACTGTGCAGGATGTAAAAATGAGCCCTGCTTTTTCTGTAAGCCTCTCTTCAATTTCCTTCCAGCCCTGTGACGTTAAAGGTATTGTACTGTACATATCAACAAAATACAAAGTCAAAGGTGGTTAATATGCCGGTCTGGAGCGCCCCCTACTAGACCAATACAACTATCAGAGACTACCCAGGAGGTGAAAATGCGCATGGAATTTCAGGTGTGATGTTTCTCCAGAGGAGAATTTTTGGAAAGGCTGTGACTACTCACATCCTTCTTTTTCTGAGCTGTGAGTGTGAGGAAAACGATAGCTTAGCACATTTTAAAAGCGTCTCACTGTCCAGTCATTATTTAAAATCCCCCTGGTGTACAAATTTCAGATTTGCACGAATAGTTCATGTTTGTGGTATTTCTTGGCTGGTGATTCGGACGGTGATATTCAAAAGAGCCTAAGGACATAGAATTTCACTGGAATTTTTAAAGGAAACTGAGTGCTTAACTCTCTTGAAAATTCTAATCATAACTACAAGTGGCTCATTAAAGGATTCAGTGTTAAGAGAAATACTGATATGAGGAGTAGGTATTTTTAACCTACAGCCAGGTATTGCTACTCTAGCAGCAGCTACTATTGCCCTCCTGTCATAAACAGATAGCTAAGGGTTAATGTCATTTTCACCTGGAAAGGAGTAACCTGAAACACCTGACCAGAGGACCAATCAGGAAACAAGACTTTTTCAAATCTGGGTGGAGGGAAGTTTGTGTGTGAGTTCTTTGTCCTTTGTCTTGTGTCTGACCCTCTCGGCTCTGAGAGTGATCTTTCTGTCTCCTGGCTTTCTAATCTCTGTTTTCAAGTTGTAAAAACAAAGATAGTTAGACAATATGTTTATATGGTTTTTCTTTTGTATTTACATGTGTGTAGTTGCTGGAATGTGTTAAATTGTATTCTTTTTGGATAAGGCTGTTTATTCATTCTTTTCTTTTAAGCAAATGACCCTGTATTTGTCACCTTAATACAGAGAGACCATTTTTATGTCCTTTTCTTTCTTTTTTTATATAAAGCTTTCTTTTTAAGACTTGTTGGAGTTTTTCTTTAGTGGGGACTCCAGGGAATTGAGTCTGCAGCTCACCAGGGAATTGGTGGGAGGAAGAAGTCAGGGGGAAAATCTCTTTGTGTTAGATTTACTAACCTGACTTTGCATACCCTCTGGGTGAGGGGGGAAGTACTTGTGTTTCCAGGACTGGAAACAGGGAGGGTGGAGTCCCTCTGTTTAGATTCACGGAGCTTGCTTCTGTATATCTCTCCAGGGACCCAGGGAGGGAACACCCAGAGGGGGGAAGGGAAATGGTTTATTCCCCTTTGTTGTGAGACTCAAGGAATCTGAGTCTGGGGGTCCCCCAGGGAAGGTTTTGGGGAGACCACAGTGTGCCAGGCACTGTATAGATTCCTGGCTGGTGGCAGCTTTACCAGGTCCAAGCTGGTAACTAAGCTTGGAGGTTTTTCATGCTAACACCCATATTTTGGACGCTAAGGTCCAAATCTGGGAAAAATGTTATGACACCTCCCCTCTCCCACCTCTGAGCTGGGGAAATGAAGCCGTCCAGTTCGAGCTGCGCTCCAGTAGGAATTATGATGCCTATGGACAGATTTCATGATGCATGACAGAAAGGAGCCATGACTGGGACATACTGCAGTGCAGGGTTAAAGTAAAGGAGCTGTGGAACCTACCACAAGGTGCAGGAGGCAAACTGCCACTCTGGTGCTGCGCCCAGGAGCTGCTGGTTCTACAAAGAGCTGGAAGCGATACTTGGTGGTGACCCCACCTCCACTGCAAAGGCCCCTGTGGATACTTTGTTGGCTTACATGCTAGTTGACACTAGAGTAGACTGAGACTGGAGGAGGAAAACTTGGATGAAGAGGGGGAGGAGGACCCAGAGGCAGAGTACGTCTTGGAGGCCAGAGATGCAGGCAGTCAGGTGCTCTTTTCTGCCCGGAAGGATCCTAGCCAGTCACAGCAGCAGGGCCGGCTCTAGGCACCAGCAAACCAAGCACGTGCTTGGGATGGCACATTTTCATGGATGGCATTCTGGCCATCTTTTTTTTTGGTTGGGGCGGCAAAAGCCTAGAGCTAGCCCTGGCAGCAGCAGCGCATCCTGCACAGGGGTGCCCTGAGGCCACTGTGGTTCATGCTGAGGGGGAGTAGAGCCCGCACCTTGTGGCTGGGCCGGGCAGGCTCCGAGAGGGGGACATTTGGGCTGAGGGCCACCCCACGAGGCACACGGAACTGCCTGCAGATGCCGCAGGGTGGCCATGCCCCAGCACCACAGCCAGGACTGGGCGAAGCGGCCCGACCAGCCCAGGGACAGTGGCAGGGTGGCCAGGAGCAGCAGCAGCAGTGGAGCCATAGAGGGCGGGGCTCTGCCATGCGGGGCCAGCATCCCTCTCACCGGGGCTCTGCTCCCTCTAGGACAACCCTGCCCTGGCTCCTCAGCCCACTGCCAGGGTGGTTCCCCGGTTCTGCCTTCCCGGGTCCCAGCCAGTCCTGGAGGCAGGATCCCTGGGCTGAGGTGCAGCTTGGGAGCCCTGCTGTTTACCCCAACCCTGCCAGTGCTGGACCAGAGAGCCCAGGACTGGGGCAGCAGAAGATGCAAGTGGGGGAGGTGTCATAGCATTCCTTCCCAGTTCTGAACCTTAGAGTTCAGGAAATGAGATACTAGCACCTGAATCCTCTAAATTTAATTACCAGCTTAGATCTGATAGCACTGCCACCACCCAAATTTATAGTGATTTGGGGCACTCTGACCTCCCCAACCTTCCCTGGGGACCCCAAGAACCCAGATCCCTTGGGTTCTTAAAACAAGGAGAAATAAACCATTCCCCCACCTTTCCTCCTCCCAGAATCTCCCTCCGTGGGCTATTCTGAGAGATACTGATCCAACCTCTTAAATCACCATACAGAGAAGCATCTCCCTTCCCTTCCACAAAGAGGCAAAGAGATTCAAGGAAAACAGAGAGAGATTCTATTCCTCCCCCCCTCCCGTCTCCCCCACCAGTCCTGGTGAGTTATCCCAATCCCCTGGGATAACAAGGGAAACAAGAAAAAAAAATCAGTCAGGTTCTCTAAAAAGAAATCTTTTAATAAAAGAAAGGAAAAAGTAAAGAATTATCTCTGTAACTTCAAGATGTAAATATTACAGGATCCTATAGTTTACAGACACCAGAAAGAGACTTTTCTCCCAGTACCAATAACAATCAAAATATTCCCAGCAACTACACATATAAAAGTTAACCAGCCAGATCCACAATTGCAAATAGAGTAAAACAATTAAAAAGCCTAAACCACCTGTTTTTACTTACTATGAAAAGAAACTTAGAGAGCCTGTAGTAATGTCTGGTCTCTCTTAGACCCCCCGAGAGAAGAACAAACAATGGACAAAGAACACACACAAAAGCTTCCCTCCCACCCAAATTTAAAAGTATCTTGTCTTCTGATTGGTCTTCTGGTCAGATGTCCAGTTTCCTGCTTGTAACCCTTTACAGGTAGCAGAGACATTAAGGATCCCTGGGCTGAGGTGCAGCTTGGGAGCCCCACTGTTTACCCCAACCCTGCCAGTGCTGGACCAGAAAGCCCAGGACTGGGGCAGCAGAAGGTGCAAGTGGGGGAGGGCACTGGTGAGGGGGTTGAGAGTCCAGGGCTGGGGTGGGGTGCAGTCACATTTTTTTTTGCTTCAGGTGGCAAAAAACCTAGAGCCGGCCCTAACAGCAGTCAGAGCTTGACAATGCACAAACAGGAGAGGAGGCCCCTCATAGGTGGATCTAATTTTTTGGAATTTCTGAAGCGAGTTGAGGGCAGGAGGGTTGCAGGAAGCTGGCTTGTCTCCCACCTCATATGTAGCCTGGGTGGTGGAACAGGCTGTTGATTGACTCCATAACTTCAAGTGATTCTCCCTCAGATCTCCAGGAAACTCTCGTGGAGATCAGGGCCGCCTAGAGGATTCAGGGGGCCTGGGGTATTCGGCGGCTAGAAGCTGCCACTTCGGCGGCAATTTGGCTGCAGGGGGTTCTTCCGCTCCGGGAGCCACCACCAAAGTGCCTCAAAGACCCACAGCTGGGCCCCTGCCACCGAATTACCGTCATAGTGGGACCTAGCACTTCGGGACCTGGCACTTTGGTGGCGGGTCCCACTTTGGTAGTAATTTGGCAGCAGTGGGGGGTCCTTCGGGGCAGAGGGACCCCTCTCCACCTAAGATCCAGAGTGGAAGAAGCTCCAGGAGGCCCCGGCCCTGCCAGAATTTTCCAGGGTCCCTGGAGTGAGTGAAGGACCCCACTCCAGGGACCCAAAAAAACTCTTGTGGGGGCCTCTTCGGGGCCCAGGGCCTGGGGCAAATTGCCCCACTTGCCCCCACCTCTGGGCAGCCCTGGTGGAGACACAGGGCAATCCACTACTTCAGGTTCCTCGGCAGAGCTGCTTTGTTTCTTGCCCCATTAACGGTAACTTTCCCGTGCCATTTTGCCGTTATGGCGGGGGGGGCGGACACCATAGCTGCACACATGTGAGCCACGTAGGTTCCAGGGTGGAAGCGGCAGGCTTGGAGGAGACCCTCCCTTAATTCTCTGCTCATCCTCGGCAGTGAGATACCTTCCAAAATGGTCACAGCCTGTGGAAAGTGTGGGGACAGGAATGATTATCAGCCCCTCCCCTCACAGTGCTAGCTCTCCCCAAGTGCGCAAGAGCCACATGTCCAGTGTACAGCAGGGTCCAGGAAGAGTGATTTACCCTGCCCCTGTGGCTACTCACCAATGTGGGGGTCTTTTGTCTCATGTGTGCTTGCCTGGGGTCAGCCAGTGACAGGTGTGTGAGTACTGGCTGTGTTTTAAAGCACTGAATAAGTGTTGTCTGTGTTGCAAACAATACTGCTTCTGTAAAATGTTGCATTTAAACTTCACAGAGATGACCTTGGGAGCCCAGCCTCCCTCTTTGTTGTTGGTGACAGAAAGGCTGTGCAGAATTAGGAAGTGCCCAAGAAGAACTAAGGAGGACTTTATGTGTGAGGTTATAATGCACTCCGCCACCAAGAAAAAGGAATTGAAGGACTGGTGGGATGGTGAGAAGAGGGACCAAAAGGAGAATGCAGCACACCAGAAAGAAGCCACAGAGTGGCTCTTAACAGTTATGGACAGGACCGGCGCTAGAGTTTTTCGCGCCCTAGGCGCACGGCCATTTTGCTGCCCCGCACGCCGCTCCCGCACTCCGCTCCCACAGCTCCGGTGGAGCTGCCGCAGCCATTTCTGCAGAGGGTCCGTTGGTCCGTGGCTCCGGTGCAGCTGCCACAGCTGTGACTGCGGGAGGTCCACCGGAGCTGCGCGGGACCAGCGGATCATCCACAGGCATGTGTGTGGCAGCTCCACTGAAGCCACGGACTAACAGACCCTCTGCAGGCACGACTGCAGCAGGTCCACCGGAGCCGCCTGCCACCACCCCCCCGGCAAAATGCAGCCCCCCAAAAATCGTGGCGCCCTAGGCAATTGCCTAGTTCGCCTCAATGGAAGCGCCGGCCCTGGTTATAGAGCACCGAGTGGACAAGTTCCATGCGATAATAGCTCTTCAAACCGAGCAGCTCCGTTTCCGCCCTCTCCTGCAGCTGATGTTGCAAAACTCTTTCCCATGTGCACCCCACACCCTGCCAACACACTGTTATCAACGTCCTGGCTCCAGTCTCTACCTGCAGCATTCCACTCCTCCCTCCTCACAGGCCATCAGTGTGGACTCCCACCACCCACTGCACTCAACACCCATCCCTCTTCAGTTTGGCCCTACTGAAGTACAGTACCTGCTGCATTGTACTCCAGAGAAGAAGGTTAGGTATGATCCCTGGATATACACAAACCTGTAGCCATCCCAGGACCCCTCCTCCTCTTTAGACCTTCCCTTCCCCCATATGGTGTCCCCCTCCCTGCTGATGAATTTTTTCGTTTGACTCTTTCCTGTGGTTGTTATCTTTCAATAAAAGAACTGTCTTTGTTTGAGAGCAATCTTTATTATATTAATGAAAGCAAATAGAGCACTGCCAAGGAACATACAATAATGTTAAGGTCCCTTCTTGCATCATGTGCATCAATCACCTCCTAGCATTACAAGCACTGCAGTCCTGAGCAAAGCAACAAATATTAGTGGCTTTCAGATTCAAATTGCTGCCTCAAAGCATCCCTGATCCTTAGGGCCCCACGTGGAACCCCTCTAATAGCCCTGGTCTCCAGCTGTTCAAACTCAGCCTCCAGATGCTGAGCCTCTGTGGTCCAGCCCTGAGTGAAGCTTTCACCCTTCCCTTCACAAATATTATGCAGCATACAGTGCACAGCTATAAGCATAGGAATATTGTCATCAGCTATGTCCAGCTTCCCATACAGGCATCACCAGCGGGGTTTTAAATGGCCAGATGCACACTCCACAGTCATTCTGCACCTGCTCAGCCTGTTCAACTGCTCCTTGCTGCTGTCAAGTTCCCCCGTGTATGGCTTCATCATGAGCCACGGCATTAAGGGGTAGGTGGGGGCTCCCAGCATCACAATGGGCATTTTGACTTCCCCTGTGGTGATCTTCTGGTTCAGGAACAAAGTCCCTGCTTGCAACATCTTGAACAGGCCAGCGTTCCAAAAGATGCAGGCATCATGCACCTTTTCGGACCAGCCTGTGTTAATATCTGTAAAATGCCCATGATGATCCACAAAGGCCTGGACAACCATTGAGAAATACTCTTTGTGATTAATGTACTCAGTGGCTAGGTGGTCTGGTGCCAGAATTGGAATGTGTGTGCCATCTATTGCCCCTCTGCAGCTAGGGAAACCCATTTGTGCAAAGCCATCCACAATGCTATGCACGTTGCCCAAAGTCATGGTCTTTCGGAGCAGGATGTGATTAATGGCCCTGAGCACTTCCATCAACACTATCCAATGGTGACTTTCCCACTCCAAACTGGTTAGCAACCAATCGGTAGCAGTCTGGAGTAGCCAGCTTCCACCGTGCAATCGCCATATGCTTCTCCAGTGACAGGGCAGCTCTCATTCTCATGTCCTTGCAGCGCAGGGATGGTGACAGCTCATCACACAGTCCCATGAGTGTGGCTTTCCACATGGGAAAATTCTGCAGCCACTGCTCATCATCCCAGACATGCATCACGATGCAATCCCACCATGCAGTGCTTGTTTCCCAAGCCCAAAAGTGGTGTTCCACTGTGGTCAGCACCTCCGTAAATGCCTCAAGCAATCTCGTGTGGTAGCTACTACTCCTGGCAAGATCAATGTCACACTCCTCTTGCCTTTCTAGTTTAAGGAATAACTGAACTGCCACTCGTGAAGTGCTGGTCAGATAGAGCAGCATCCTGGTCAACAGTTTGGGATCCATTCCTGCAGCCAGAAAGAGGCAGGGCAGGGCCCGCAGAACACAAACTATTGAAAGATGGCACCCAATGCAGAAGGAAGCACAGAGATTGCTGAGATTCAAAGCAATGCATCACGGGGCATTGGGAGGCCCCACAGCATCCTCTGCCTTCCCACAACTGTTAGTTGCAGAAGAGGAAGAGATGCTCTATGGGATAGCCAGGGCCGGCTCTGGCTTTTTTGCCACCCGAAGCAAAAAAAAAAAAAAAAAGAATGGGGGCGGGTCCACGGAGCAGCAAAGCTGGAGGGGCACACAGCTCGCCGGAACAGCAAAGAGGGGGAAGGGGGGAACAACAGCACAGCCGGCAAAGCAAGGGGAAAACAAATCAAAAAAACCTACAGGGCGGTTGGAGCCAGGGGGGTCCCTGTGCTGCAGAATGCGCCCTGGTCTAATGGGAGGGGAGCGGGGCGGGGGAGAGAGAAGGGAGGTGGCCAGCGCTTCAGGGGGGCGCTCACCCTGGGGCCCGACTGCCGCGCCGCCTGCCGGGAGGGCTCCGAGCAGCTCCGGTCGGCTGGGAGGGAAGGAAGCGGGCTGCCCTGCTGGGCTTGCTGTAGGGCGCTCCCCTCCTCCCCTAGCCCCCTACAGGGCGGCCGGAGAATGGGGGGGAAAAAAACCCCCGTGCCGCCCTAGGTTTAGGCGGAAGCCGCAGTAGAATCTGCCGCCCCAAGCAGGAACTTGCTCAGCTGGCCGCCCTGCGGGATAGCTGCCCAGAGTGCACCGCTCCGAACAGCGGCGCAAATGCTGTAAGCGTCAACACACTATTGCACAGGAAGCTGTCAGTGTGAACACACAACAGCGGTTTTCCTTCTGTGCTCTCTGAGCCGCGCTGTAACTGTCGGTGCTGAAGCTTTGCCAGTGTAGATGTGCCCTCAGTCTACATTTGCAAATGTAACAGCTCCCCTCAGAGAGCTCTGCAGGAAAGCGCTGCTGTGTGTGTTCACACTGTCAGCCCAACGGTGTGGCCACACTTGCAGCAGCATTGGGAGCAGTGCACTCTGGGCAGCTCTGCCGGTTTTGTAACTTTGCAAGAGTAGACGTGAAAAATCAGCAACCCGACCCTCGAGAGCGGCAGGTTTGCTCCCAGCGCTGGCGCGAGACCACACTCACACATCAAAGCGCTCCCTCTGCACCGCTTGGGATTCTGTTCCATTTTCAAAAGACATTTCTGAAAATATTCTCCTGAAAGCAGGAATTGTGAGATGACGCTCTCTGACCTGTGCTACGCAGGAGTCAGAGTCGATCAGACAGGTGCCTTCTGTTTTTTTTAAATCTGTCAATCTATTATATCAGCCCATGTTCATTTTCAGTGGGAATCTGGTGTTCAAACCCTGAAATCAGATTAAAATGCTGAGACCAAGTATTTCCTAGCACACAGTTGGAAATTGATGGTCATGGAGGATAAAACTGAGATCTGGGCTGGGCCTGCCAGGCAGGGAGCTGCACAGACACCTAGTGAGAAACAGCTGCTGCGTCAAAGGTTTTTGAAACTCAACACCCAAGACAGACGGCGAAGAATGCACGTGAGGGATGTGGGAGGTTTTCGTGCAGCTGTCTCCAGGGACTCTCTCATTGTGTTTCATTCAAGGCACAATAATACACAGCTCTGTCTGCCGGCTCCAGGTCTTTGATGATCAGAACTGTAGCAGTGGCGTTAGTCTCAGAAGTGAATCTAGTCAGGGCAAAATCTGCGTGGTCACTGATGGTGCTTCCCTTCGCTCCTCTCTGGAGAATGTACTGCGGGGCTTGGTTGGGGCTCTGGCGGTACCAGTGGAGAGAGACACCGCTATAGCTGGTGCTGTAAGAGCAGCTGAGTGTCACAGCGTCTCCTTCTATGACAGACATGTCGGGTTCAATGGATTGGATTGAATTGCCAGACACAGCACCTGCAACAAAACAAAATACACCAGCTAAATGTGGAGAGTGTGTATGGGGCTAGATGGAGGGGATGTATAGACAGATAGAGGGAGTGTATGGGGATAGACAGACAGACAGAGAGGGTGTATGGGGAGTGAGAGATACATAGTTTGAGTGCACTCTTTTGAGAGAGAGAGAGAGAGAGTAACAGACATCGTTAAACAGAGAAAGGCTGGGTGAGGGAAAGAAAGAGACAGCTGGCAGAAAGATAATTAAGGATGCAACTTGATATGAGACAGATTCATAGGCAGTGAGACAAGTTGCCCGAACAAAGCTAAAACAACAATTACCTGGACACCGAGTCCCTAGGAAGAGGCTCAGAAGCAAACACTTGTTCATTGTTTGAGATAAGTGGCCCCAGGTAATTCCACTGAGAGATGTTCAAACCTCCACACTCTTCAGAAAGAGCCTCTAATGTTAAAACCTGACTCAGATTCTGCCTTACTTCTCTCTGGGGCGGATGTGAACACACAGCTTCCCAGGAAGCAGAGGGAGGTGGGGTTTGTGGCTGACTGTAACATCATGCTTACTTCCTTCTCGTAATTCATCTGGGGAGTTCCCCCCACATCCTACTTCTAGAAGAAGTTCCTGATTTATTTTTTATTTGATTTATTTATTTGTTTATTTATTGTAATTGTCAGGGTATAGGAAAGAGATTGAGTTCTCTTGTGACCTCAGGTGCTTTTAGTCAGCGCTTTGTTTTCTCGTTAATAGGTAACTGAGAACGAAAGAACGAAAGAAAGACGCCTGCCCAAGAATTAGCACGTGCAGCAGACCCAGTATCTGGGAATCCTAAGGAACACAGCTGGCTTGCAGTGGGCTGCCTCATAGACTACACAGCCTGATTGGCTGGAAGAGTCAGCAGACCGGCTCTTAAGCCCTGCGGCAGCAACAGTTCAGGAGTTGCACAAATCATTTGCCAGGGCTGCTACTTGAGCTTCTGGGCTGGCTTGTTCCAGCCCTGCTCCTGCCTTGGACTCCGCCTGGCCTCACTTTAAGGTAATCCTACCCTGGCCCTCAGCTCCATGCCTCATTTTGTCTTTGCTCCTTGGCTCTGTCTTCTGGATGCTCACTCCGGCTCTAACCCCTGGGCTGCCTGTCCACATCCTGCTCACAAACAGAGAGACATTGTCTCTGCTAGAACTGCGACGCCTTTCACTGGATGAGGATCTGGAGCACTGGAGTTGTCTCAGGCTTCCATTGCTGTAAAAGAGACCAGAATCTGACCCCGTGTTTTTTAGCAGGTGTTTCCAAATTCAGAAAATTTGGTAACCAATTTCTCAATGAATTTTTTTGCAAAGGCAGCAAATATGGTATTAAAACATTGCAAATTTCGGCATGTAAGTACTCTCCTAACTACCACTGAGATAAGTAGTAGTCACGCTTGGTTAAGAGGCGCTTGGTGATATAATATTATGCAGGTGTTTTAAACTAAAATCCTGACCCAGTGAAGCCCTTAAACACGTTTATTTTTTAGCAGTGTGTGTGTAGCCCATTTATTTCTGCGAGACTAAAGCCAGTGCCTACGTGTTTTCCTGGACCGGGTCCAAGAATCTGGGAGCATGTACAGCAGCAAACAATGAGCAACACATGAAGTGATCGCGGGAAGAAATATGATTGAAAGTGAAAATACAATTGCACACTCCTTATAGCATTAAAGGGCTTGAGTCATTCAAATGGCAAAAGTATCTTAATTTAAACAAAAAGAGAAAAAATTTACAGTGGAAATATATATGATCCAGCCGGAGTGTGAAACCTGAATGGAACCAAACTTAGCCAAAGAAGCTGTCAAGCAGAAAAACAGAGTGCCTTCCACACTATGTAGCCCTGAGAAATCTTTACCTTTTTTGTACAGATACAGATATTACCCTACTCCACAGTGGGGTCTGATAACACAGTAGTTCACGGAGGAGTCCTGGAGAGACAGCTCTTCAATTTCCAAAGTCAGACGCATCTTATTAATAAAATAATCGTTATCCTCCAAATACAAAACTGCTGAGAATTTCCCGAGGGCAAACTTGTTCTCATCATCAGACCTGAAAGCAGTCAATACATGCTGGGGAGGTTGGCTCGCATACTGACGGTACCAAGACAGATAGGGGTTTCTGTCTACCGTGGAGATGTTACACTGTAATGTTGCATTGTGTCCAGCGGAGATTCTCAGCTCCGGAGGTGACTGGAATACAGAAAAACTTTCAGCAATACCTGCAAAGGAGGGAAAGGTCTTGAAACACGTTTTTATGCATCCTTTTTTTCTGTAATATTTATCTATCGTTCAAGGCACATCTGATGAGCCAAAATGTGATTTTTAATACAATTCCAGGGTTTGCCAAAATAATTACATAAAATCCCCATATATTTTCTGGGTTGTTTTTTTTTTTAAGAGATTGCATTTTACTTGCCAAATATCACAAAAGTTGAGGTTCTGAAGCATTTATACATCTGCTTCAGAATGAAAATGGCTCTCACCTGACAACAGGAGAATAAGATGGAGATGTAGAATCAAGCAGGGCATTTTGTAACTTTAGATTATCTTCACCAATTACTTCCAAAGGATTTCTGCCTGCTGCTTCTCATGTAACAGTTTGTATTATAAATATGGAACCTGCTCTTTCTGTGACCTGTGTGTGGCCTTCCTGTCACCTCCTGGGACTAAAGTATTGAACAAACCAAGAAAATAGTATGGGATGTGTTGCTCTGGAGCGCCCTCTAGTAGAAAAGTGGAGAGGGAGCAAGAAAAGCATTCTTAGCCCACTCCTGGGGAGAAATAGCTTATTTTCTGGTGGCGTGTCCCATGGATGGCGTCTTCCCAGAGAAGCAGTGCAGGCAGCCTATAGATGTTTCATGAAAGCCATTTCAGAGTTAAGGGGCTTGGGTGAAATTGATAATGTAGCACTTCTTAAAACATTATTCAAGCCATGGTTTACAGTCATCTTTTAAAACTTTCCTGCTGAAAAATCCTCAGTGGAAGTGTAGTGCCTAAAGCTCTTAGACCACTTTGTGGGTCCTAGGCTAGACTTCTAAGAGAGGAAGGATGGTACACTGGTCACAGTTCTGGGCAACTACCCCTATAGTCCCGATCCATGTTCCAGGCAGCCCTCTCCAGCTTCTGGCCCCACAGCTGTGAACATAAAAACGGCTGTACCAGGTCAGACCAAAGGCCCATCCATCCCAGTATCCTGTCTACCAACACTGGTCAATGCCAGGTGCCCCACAGGAAGTGAACCTAATGGGTAATGATCAAGTGATCTCTCCCCTGCCATCCATCTCCAACCTCAGACAAACAGAGGCTAGGGACACAATCCCTTACCCATTCTGACTAATAGCCATTTATGGACTTAACCATCATGAATTTATCCAGTTCCCTTTTAAACGCCTTTATATTCCTAACCTTCACAACCTCCTCAGGTAAGGAGTTCCACAAGTTGACTGTGCGCTGTGTGAAAAAGAACTCTCTTCTATTTGTTTTAAATCTGCTGCCTATTAATTTCATTTGGTGACCTCTAGTTCTTGTATTATGGGAATAATTAAATAACTTTTCCTTATCCACTTTCTGCACATCACTCATGATTTTATATACCTTTATCATACCCCCCCTTAGTCTCCTCTTTTCCAAAATGAAGAGTCCTAGCCTTTTTAATCTTTCCTCATGGGACCCTCTCCAAACCCCTAATGATTTTAGTTGCCCTTTTCTGAACCTTTTCTAGTGCCAGTATATCTTTTTTGAGATGAAGAGACCACATCTATATGCAGTATTCGAGATATGAGCATACCATCGATTTATATAAGGACAATAATATATTCTCAGTCTTATTCTCTATCCGCTTTTTGAAAATTCTTAACATCCTGTTTGCTTTTTTGACTGCCTCTGCACACTGTGTTAGTTTTCTTAGAGAGAAAAGTGTGTGTGAGTGTCTCCTGATCAGGGTATTTCCAGGCTGCACAGCTCCCTGCGTACACTGTGATGTCCCAGTTACACAGACTGCCCAAAGAGGCCAGCACCTATGCTTTGCTTTCTCTTCTAAGATAATTTCCCACAGTTTTAAGTTACCACACAGCTTTTTTCTAAGCAAGCACATTTTATTCTTAAGGTAAAAGCATTGCTGAGAAAATGCATTAATGGTAATGAAAGAACTTATACGCAAGCAAATAAGTCCTCTCTCTCTCTCTCTCTCTCACTCACTCACACACACACACACAGAGAGAGAGAGAGAGAGACACACATATACACACCCCTACCTGCAAGGGCTCTGGCAAATCATTCTGTCTAATCCTCCCCTAAGGAATGGGGCTCCCCTTGGACAGAAGGGTCCTGTCTGTTTGCTTGATCAGGAAAAAAGGACCTGAGCCCATTTTGATCTCTAGATGTTTATTAAAAAGCCATACTCTGGGTGGTGGTCTGTACTGCATCCATCTTGAGCCAGTACATGCAAGTGTCCCCAGGGGATAGTGTCTTCTGGGATGTGTTAGAAGCTGATGGAAATTGCCTCATCACTGAGTTTGATGCTGTATTCCAGGAGCATCTAAGAAGCATCACCAGCCAAGAAATGTACACCCACCACTAACTTGGAAAAAAATTCAAAATGAGATTATACAGTTACTGGCAACAAAAGTCAAACAAAAGATTGTGGCAGATCTGAAGTCAGCAAGATATTACTGTTATTCTGCACTGCACACCTGACATCAGCCATACAGAACAAATGACATTAATGGTGCATTTTGTAACAACAACAGAACCTAGTGAAAATGTCCCTGCAATGGTGACTTGCAGAGCATTTTCTAGAATTTACTGACACTGATGGTACTACAGGAGCTAGTATGACAAATGTGCTTCTTAAAAAGCTGGAAGATACAGGAGTTGCAGTAGCTGACATGAGAGGTCAGGGCTATGATAATGGTCCCAACGTGAGAGAAAAGAACAGAGGAATGCAGACACGGATCCGAGAGTTAAACCCTCGAGCTTTTTTTGTCCCATGCAATTCTCATTCATTGAACTTGGTGGTCAGTGATGCAGCGTCAGCTTCCAGTGAGGTTGCTGAATTTTTTACTGTAATTCCAAGAATCTATGGATTTTTCTCTGTATCAACTCCTTGATATCAAATTTTGAAGCAACGTCTAGGAACATCCTCTCTGACAGTGAAACCACTGAGTGCCACACGATGGGAAAGTTGAGTGGAGGCGATAAAGCCTATCAAACACCACATGGGGAAGCTAGATGATGCCATAGTTGCCATTATGGAGAATAATGCTATGACAGGAACTGTTCATGGGACAACAGTGGTAGAGGGAAATGGAATCACCAGAAACATACATAACTTCAAATTTCTGCTGTGTTGTGGCATGACATACTCTTTGAAATAAATGTTGTAATCAAAAGGCTCTAAGGTGTTGACCTTGATATATCTGGAGCAATGGAACAACTGGACAAAGCAAAGTCATACCTACAGTCTTACTGGTCAGAGGAGGGATTTCAAAACATTCTGAAGAGTGCACAGAAGTGGGAAAAGGAACTTCACAGTGAAGCAATTTTCCCAGCCATTTGAGAATACAAGAGTCACCGAAGAAGATGACATTTTGATTATGAGGCAGAGGATAATCCCGTAAGAGACCCCAAACAACAATTCAAAGTTTAATTCTTTAACCAGGTGCTAGATTGTGCAATACAGTCAGTTGAAGAACGTTTCACGCAGCTCAAGGAACACAGCAGTATATTTGGGATGTTGTATGATATTCCAAAACTCCTTACTTTACCTGAAGAAGACGTACACCAGCAATGCAGGGCACTAGAGACAGCCAAGTAGTAAAGCAATTTGCAGCATACATTTATCTTCTTTGTTTTAGGAGTCTTTAGTTAATTATAAAATAATTCTTCCTTTAATTTGTTTAAATATTAATTCCGGTTTTAAATGTTAGATCTGCTCTTTCCGAGGCCACTTCCTCTCTTTCACGCCTGTCCTATGATGCTGAAGTCACAAGGGAACTTCTATCAGTCAGTTTGACTCAGATATTGCTATAGAACAAAATATCTAATGTAATGTGAAACGTCACTATGTGTAAGTCAGGAGCACCCACTAGTGGCTGTAAGAAACCATGTAAGAAAATATCAAAAGCCCGCAAGAAAGACATTTCAGAGACCTTTCAGAGACCCAAAAATTCCTGTTGTTAAACGAGATTTCTCATGCTGCTCCAGTTCAACCACAAAGTATGGGCTGCAAGTAGGAATCGTTGGGTGATATTCTCTTCCCGGTGTTATGAAGGAAATCAGACTACATGGTCACAGTGCTCTCTTCTGCCCTTAAAATCTCTATGTTTGTCGGTATGGCGCTTAGCTCAGGCAAAGAGAGACCGCCTTCCGCTTTAAACTGAGACGATTCCTACCAGCCAGTGCTGATTGACGGGAAAAGGTTTGTTTGTAAAGAGGCTCTCACCCATCTTCTCACTATTCGTCTCCACATAGAACTTGTCTGCTCTGAGCTCATAATCATGACTGGTATTGACACAACAGCCCCTGTCCCGGACCAGGGCCCGGTTATACTAGGCACTATCCCTTAAGCGCATTCTAGGAGCCCAGGTCTTAGGGCAAGACTCCATTACGCCAGGCGCTGTACAAACACAGAATTTAAAAAGGATCAGTGCCCTAAAGACCTCTAAACTGTCTGGGTGTCTGTGGGGAGACTGTGGGGCTTCGGGGACGCCTGTCTGTGGTCACTCTCCAGTGCAGGGCCTGTGAATGGGAAGGAAGGGAGGGATTTTGTACAGCTCTGCTGCGTGGCTCTGTCACTGTGCCCGCTGCAGGGCGCAGAGATACACCCCTGTGTCTGACAGCTCCAGGGAGGTGATGTTCAGAACTGTGGAGCTGTCAGCAGCCTGGGAAGAAAACCTCTCCTGGGCGAAATCCGCGTTTTCGCTAACAGACGCGTACAGCTTCGTCCCTCTCCGCAGAATGTACTGCGGGGCTCGGTTAGGAGACTGTCGGTACCAGTAGAGATAGACGCCCCTAGAATCGGTGGTATCGTAGGAACAGCTGAATGTCACCGAGCCTCCTCCTACTCCAGACACTTCGGGTTCCTTGGACTGGACCGAATCACCCAGCGCAGCACCTGCGACGAGAAATAAACACACACAATATACGATCAGTTCCATGCAAGCTAAGTGCCCAACCGAGAGAAAGAGACTGTGGAAGGGGAGCAATAAAGCTAGGTATGTAAATAGATAGACTGACAGGGAGGGAGCGCTGCAAAGAAACGGAGACAGCTAGCGGATTGGTTCTGGTTTGGGGAGGGGAAAGAAAGAGGGTTTAATTAGCTGTGAGCCGGGCTTCATGAACAAAGCTAACAGCTCAATTACCTGGACATAGAATGAGCATAAAAAGGTTTAGAACAAAACGCATGGCCTTTGTTTAGCGGACTTTGCTCTTAGAGTCACAAAGAGGCGGTGAAAACACAACAGGAAAGCCACGGGATTGTTGGCTGAATGTTATAGACCGACTCACGTGCCTCCCTGAAAAGTCCAGAGGGGCGGATCTGACCCCAATGCCCAAACCAAGAGGAAACTAGGGAAGAGGAGTGGTGTTTGCTAATAATTGCTATGTGAAAATGTCTCTGCTGGTTCTTTCATCAAAAAGGTTGGTTTGTTCCTAGCTGTGACTATCTCTATTCAATAGACATCACATACTTGTATAAGAAGCTGAACGAACAGAAGAGCTGGAGGACGGAAAGAGCAAGCTGGATGGGTGGATGTTTATTTCGGTGGAGCTGAACTGCTTTACATCAAAGACCCTGTCCCGATAGAGATACACCAGACTTGCAGAGATGGGACAGAGATCAGAACCTCGCCCAATGTCTCCTGTAGATTTTTCCAGCTGCAGGAAATCGTGCTACAATTTTCCAAGGGGAGGAGGGTGATTTGTTTTACTGACAACAAATATTTTCATTGAAAGTTTGTAAATTCTTGCATATAGGAGTTCACATGAAAATAATTGTGAAAATGCGTCGGGCTCCGTTTTCACAGGATGGTGGGTCTCATACTACACAAGGGCAGAAACGGAAAGATCCTCCCAGACATGGGAAGATCAGAAGGAACGTAACTTGCGTGATGCTGGGCTAGAAAGAGTTAAGCAACCAGTAGGCTACAGAACCCAAATTTAGCCTTTAAAGACATATTTGAAAAGTATGTAAACGGCAATTGAGGCCATAAATAACTAACAAAACTTCCTTACATAGGCTAGAGCTTTGAAATATAAACCTGAACTATTAGAGCAGGGATGGGCAAACTTTTTGGCCTGAGGGTCACATCAGGTTTTGTAAATTGTATGGAGGGCTCCCCCCCCGTACTCCTTCCCCCATCCAACCCCCCTGTTCCCTTACGGCCCCCCCAAGACCCCTGCCCCATTCAACCACCCCTTCTCCCTGTGCCCTGACTGCCCCCAAACCCCTGCCCCTGACTGCCCCCTGCTGCCCTATCCAACACTCCCCGTCGCCTCCTTCCTGACTGCCACTGACCCCTGCCCCCATTCAACCCCTCTGTTCTCCCCAGACTGCCCGGACCCCTATCCACACCCCCGCACCCTGATCACCACTCAACTCCCTTGCCCTCTATCCAACCCCCCGATCCCTGTACCCTGACTGCCCACGGGACCCCTGCCTCCATTCAACCCCCTGTTTTCCCCCCAACCACCATCCACATACACCCTCGCCCACCCCCCCAACTCCTCTGCCCTCTTTCCAACCCTCTGCTCCCTACCCCTTTACCATGCGGCCTAGAGCATCGGTGGCTGGCGGCATTACAGCCTTACCTCCCGATTCCCTCTCAGATCTGAACCTTAGAGTTCAGAAAATGAGATACTAGCATCTGAATCCTCTAAGCTTAATTACCAGCTTAGATCTGATAGCACTGCCACCACCCAAAAATATAGTGTTTTGGGGCACTCTGACCTCCCCAACCTTCCCTGGGGACCCCAAGAACCCAGATCCCTTAGGTTCTTAAAACAAGGAGAAATAAACCATTCTCCCACCTTTCCCCCTCCCAGAATTTCCCTCCCTGGGCTATCCTGAGAGATACTGATCCAACCTCTTAAATCACCATACAGAGAAGCATCTCCCTTCCCTTCCACAAAGAGGCAAACAGATTCAAGGAAAACAGAGAGAGATTCTATCTCTCTCCACTCCCGTCTCCCCTACCCGTCCTGGTGAGTTATCCCAATCCCCTGGAATAAAACAAAGGAAACAAGAAAAAAAATCAGTCAGGTTCTCTAAAAAGAAATCTTTTAATAAAAGAAAGGAAAAAGTAAAGAATTATCTCTGTAACTTCAAGATGTAAATATTACAGGGTCCTATAGCTTACCGACACCAGAAATAGACTTTCCCCTCAGTACCAATACAAATCAAAATATTCCCAGCAACTACACATATAAAAATTACTCAGCCAGATCCACAATTGCAAATAGAGTAAAACAATCAAAAAGCCTAAACCGCCTGTTTTTACTTACTATTTGAAAAGAAACTTAGAGAGCCTGTAGTAATGTCTGGTCTCTCTCAGACCCTCCGAGAGAAGAACACACAAGGGACAAAGAACACACACAAAAGCTTCCCTCCACCCAAATTTAAAAGTATCTTGTCTTCTGATTGGTCTTCTGGTCAGGTGTCCAGTTCTACCTGTAACCCTTTACAGGTAGAAGGGACATTAACCCTTAACAATCTGTTTATGACACCCCCGCTCCCTGCCCCTTTACCATGCTGCCTAGAGCACCGGTGGCTGGTGGCACTACAGCCGCACCTCCCGGCTGGAGCTAGGCCATGTCGCCACCTCCCAGCACAGCGACCGGGTCAGGCCGGGCTCTTCAGCTGCGCTGCCCAGGAGCTCACAGCCCCGCCGGCCAGAACATTGCTCTGGCGGAGGGAGGAGCTGAGGCTGCGGGGGGCCGGGAACAGGAGGGGAGAGGCCGGGAGCGAGTATCCCGGGCCAGGAGCAGGGGTGCAGCAGGATGGTCTCACAGGCCAGATGTGGCCCGCAGGCCAGAGTTTGCCCACTTTTGTGTTAGAGAATTGGAAGAAGATAGTGATTGTGGTAGTCTATGTTTACTGGTATCTTGTTAGTGGTTAACAATTTGACCAAACGGTTCCTGTCAATATTCTATTGATTCAGAGAGGAAAGGGGGACAGATACTACCCTGTAGATAGAACTTGGCTGTAATAATATCATTGTCTATATTTCTCTCTGAAGTTTGTAATAAACTGTCTATAAACTGCTGGAGGAGTCTGTGCACCTTGAGGTCCTTAAACCATGATTTGAGGACTTCAATAGCTCAGACATAGGTTAGGGGTTTATTACAGGAGTGGGTGGGTGAGATTCTGTGCCCTGCATGGTCAGGAGATCAGACTAGATGATCATAATGATCCCTTCTGTCGTTAAAGTCTATGAGTCTATGCTTAAGGGATAATTGCTTTATGCTAATTAATGCAACTAGATACCCCTGCGCACATAGGAAGTAGGAAGTTTTATGTCAAAGCCACTGTGCTTCTTCACGCAAGGAACACTTGCTGTCAAGAGGCTGCCAGAGAACTATCAAGCGACCTCTTGGACCCTAATCCCGTCATCTCATATCTACCTAAACTTTACCAGTGCCAAGACTAAGGTGTCCAGCTCCAATCTGGATCACCTTGACTTGGATAGTGGACAATATCCCATGGAGCCAATTCAGAAAGCACTCTTTGCAACTCTAAAGGTCACGGTCTCTGCTATGAAACTGACCTATGATTTTTATTCAGAATTGGCAGTAAGGTGTATTTGGGTAGGATATGAAATATTCATTGACCTGATGGGTAATGTGTCCAGTCCCGATTTGGGACTGGTAGGATTTTTTACATGATGAAGGAGGCTTTCAGCAATCAATCCTCATCATATTTGACTTGGCTGGCTGAGTGGGAGCCCAAGACTGGATTGTATTAAGGGAACTGTGGTTTTGGCTTTGTAGGTATTGTAGAAGCTGCTTTGTTGCTGGTTTGGTGGCTCTAAGAATTATTAATTATGTCCAGTTTGGAGGATCATCCTCCCCATTCTTTGCAGTTTGCCCCATTGAGCAATCTCAGCGTGCTCCTCCCTCCCAGGACGTCGGGTCACAACTTGGAAGAGAAGAATCATTAAAAAAGGGTCGAGTAGAAAAACAGCTTCTGACAACATCAATGTACTTGAGCACCCAGGATCACTTCTTGTATCGCCGGAGATGCAGCTCTGCCCAAGTGTGGGGCTCAGAGCACAGTAATACACGGCTCTGTCTCGAAAGGCCACAGCCGCGGTCTTCAAGGGAACCGTCTTATTATCGTCGATCAAAACGGTTAAGAACTTTCCGGAGGTGAACGCGTTCTTCTCAGCAGGAGATTTATAGGCTGTCAGTATATGCTGGGGTGGTTGGTTCGGATACTGGCGGTACCAGAAGAGATTCGGGCTGCTAGAAATGGTGGTGAAATTACAGTGTAATAATACATGGTGTCCCTCTGAGTCTGTCTCTTCCAGAGGAGACGGAAACACAGAATCACCTTGAACAAAACCTGTAAAGGAACTAAAAGGTCATTAAGTAATTTTATTTTTCCTTCTCCTATATACTATAGATCTATAATTTGAGTACTAGTTTATATACAAACTGGTTTCCTTTGTTAAACCAAGATTTGTTTTCCTAGAGAGGACAAAGCCTTCTTTCAGAAAAACTGGATGAAGTTTATTATACTGGTTAAAATATTCTGTGCTGTTAATAAGTATTGTGTGCCCATAAGTAAGCCAGGTGCCCAACTCTCCTAAGATCTTTTGAAACCCTACCCTGGAATAACAGGAATTCTGTAGCTTTCAAGTAACGTAAATACTAAATTCATCAAAGTAAACATTTCTCACCTGAGTAAACAAACAGAAGGTGGAGCGGTAAAGCCAAATAGTAAAGCATTTTGCAGCATAAATTTATCTTTTTTTTTTAAGGAGTCTTTAGTTAATTATAAAATAATTCTTCCTTTAATTTGTTTAAATGTTAATTCCGGTTTTAAATGTTAGATCTGCTCTTTCTGAGGCCACGTCCTATCTTCCCCGCCCGTCTTATGATGCTGAAGTCACAATCACAAGGGATCTTCTGTCAGTTTGTCTCCGATATTGTTATAGAACCAAATATCTAATGTAATGTGAAACGTCACTATCTGTAAGTCAGGGGCGCCCACTAGTGGCTGTAATAAACCATGCAAGAAAATATCAAAAGCCAGCAAGAAAGACATTTCAGAGACCTTTCTGAGGCTAAAAAGTCTTATTGTTAAATGGAATTTCTCATGCTGCTCTAGTTAAACCACAAAATATGGGCTGCAAGTAGGAATCCTTAGGTGATATCCCCTCCCCTGCGTCATCCAGGAGATCAGACTACATGGGCACAGTGCTCCCTTCTTTTACCCTTAAAATCTCTGTTTGTAGATGCAATGCTTAGCTCAAGCAGAGACACCCTTTTCTGCTTTAAACAGATTATTCCTACCATCCAGTCCTGAATTATGGGCTTTGGGGAAAAGGTTTGTTTATAAAGAAACTATTAATCATCTTCTCACTATTGTTCTCTACATAGAACCTAACTGCTTAAACTCATGATTATGAGTGATCATTGACACAACAGCCCCTGTCCTGGACCGGGACCCCATTATGTTAGATGCTGTATGTAGTAAGTAGAGGCCCTGAGACATGAACCTTGGTATCAGAGGCCTGGTATGAGGCCTAAGGCCTGAACTAAAGTAATGGTCAAGACTTTGCTAACATAAAGCAAAGTGAAGCTGTGAGCCAGAGGCAGGCCCTGCTCACAGAAGTTGGCAAGGAAAGGAGTGATGCTGCAGAAAGATATATACCTAAAAAGTACTGAACACCAGATATCAGAACATTCGCATACTCGTACACTCCACACAGATAACAAGAAACAGACTGACCCATCCCAATGACAGGGCCAAAAGGGTAATATGATGGATAGAGTTGTTTTGTTCGAACCAACATGTACAAGGTGAGAGGTGACACCTTACTACTTAGAGGGGTTGTACCTTGCTATGTAGAGGGGTTGCACCTCAATACATCAGGAATGATGTGTAACTTGTTTGTATCTGTGTATAAGAATGCATCCCTGGGGCAGTGTCTTTGTCCAGCTGAGGGGGTAGTGGAAAGTCCCGCCACTGACTGAGCTGAGTCCATTGACCGGGGGCACATATTCGTAGTATGTTCTAAAACAGACAAAGAAATCTACAGGGAACTACTATTGTGTCCAATACGGCAATAAAACTGGCCGACATACCTTCATACCTTACTAGAGTCTGTGGTCATTGGGGGTTCTCTTCGGGTCTGCTGTGTCAGCTATCTTCGCAGAGCTGAGACAGCACACAGAGGGAACACACGCACGCAGCCAAGTGATATCAACATTAAACAGAGCAGAGCACCACACCGGTAGCATCTGACAACACTGTACACTAAGTGTATTCCAGGTGCCATTAGAAGACCTAGTCTTAGACCAGGACTCTATTGTGCTAGACCCTGTGCAAACAAAAAATTATGAAAGGTTCATTACTGCCCAAACATGTATCAATGAATAATTGCTGCTATATTTTTGGCAAGTAATTTTAAACATCATTACATAAGTGCCTGCTGTGTAATTAATGATCAGTGACCTTCATGCAGGAAAGCACCATTAGGCACTCCCTACAACTTAAACACCTGCTATGGCAGATGAAATTTAATGTTGATAAATGCAAAGTATTTGGAAAGCATAATTCCAACTATACATTTAAAATGATGGAGTCTAAAGGGATCTTGAAGTCATTGGGGATAGTTGTCTAAAAACATCCACAAAACGTGCAACAGCAGTCAAAAAAAACTAACAGAAAACTGGGAATCATTAAGAAAGAAATAGATAATAGGACAGAAAATATCATATTGCCTCTATATAAATTCATGGTATGCTCACTTCTTGAATACTGTGTGCAGATGTGGTTGCCCCATTGGAAAGAAAGATATAATGGAATTGGAAAAGGTTCAGAAAACAGCAACAAAAATTATTAGGGGTATGAAACAGCTTCCCTATGAGGAGAAGTTAATAAGTCTGGAACCTTTCAGCTTGGAAAAAAGATGGCTAAGGGAAGATATGATAGAGGTCTATGAAATCATGACTGGTGTAGAGAAAGTAGATAAGAAATTGCTGTTTACTACTTTTCATAACATAAGAAATAAGGGTCAACAAATTAAATTAATAGACATCAGGTTTAAAATAAATAAAACGAAGTATTTCTTCACACAACACGCAGTCAACCTGTGGAACTCTTTACCAGAGGATGTTGTGAAGGCCAAAACCATAACAAGGTTAAAAAAAAGCTGGATAAGTTCATGGAGGATAGGTCCATCAATGGCTATTAGCCAGGCTGCTCAGGGATGGTGTCCCTAGCCTCTGTTTGCCAGAAGCTAGGAATGGGCTACAGAGGATGGATCACTTGATGATTCTCTGTTCTGTTCATTTCCTCTGGGGCACCTGGCATTGGTCACAGATCACACGGAAGACAGGCTACTGGGATAGATGGACCTTTGGTCTGACCCAGTGTGGCCTTTCTTATGTTCTTATGCTTAGGCGATTTCCTCAGTGTTGGAACAGAAGGGATATTTTAAGTGTTTGTGATGGCTGATTATATGGTATTGTTATAGCTCACTATAGCACTTAGGCACTCCAAAAGAAAGCCAAGGGGAGTTAGGCACATAAACTGGTGAGTCACTCTTGAAATTCCCACCAAGGAGAATATTTTAGTGGTGTTTGGATGCCGAAAGTCGAGCATATAGCAAGTGTCTGCTTCTTCACATGCTTAAAAATTTGCTCTAGGTGCTTTCAAAAATCCTACAAGGTCAGTGGTTCTCAACCAGAGGTGCACAGAGACCTTCCAGGGGGTATATCAACTCTTCTAGACATTTGCCTTGTTTTACAACAGGCTACATCAAAAGAACTAGCCGATTCAGTACAAATAAAAACATCAGGCAGACAAAACGGGAAAGAAAGCCATTTTTCAGCAATAGTCTGGGTGTGCCATTCTGATATTTTTAAATCTGGGTTTTTTTTAAGTGAGTAGTTTTAAGTGAAGTGAAAACTTGGGATGTTCAAGGGAATCAGACTCCTGAAAGGAGTGGAGAAGTCTGGAAAGTGGCGAGCCACTGCGCTGGGGGCAGATCTTAAAGATATTTAGGCATCTAGTGAGATTTTTTCAAAAGCACGTAGGTGTCTCTATCTCATTGATTTCAATGGGTGTTAGGCACCTAGTTACCTTTGAAAATCCCAGTAGGCACTTAAATACCTTTTTAAAACCCGTCCCCAGGTGCCTCTCCGCATGTTTAAGCACCTAAATACCTTTAAAATCTCGCCTCTAGTCATTTGCCCAGGTCTCTATAGGTGAAATAATTTAACCGTATTCCTCAGCCCGAAGCTTTCCTGCCAGCTAGCAAGATGTGGGGCTGGGACAGCCCCTGTCTGTAATTGCCTGTCACCTACAGCAGAGCTGCATTTGTACCTGTGACTGAGTGAGACTGCGGGGCTTTGGGGACGCCTGTCTCTGGTCTCTCCCCAGTGCAGGGCAGGTGAATGGGAAAGAAGGGAGGGATTTTGTACAGCTCTGCTGCGTGGCTCTGTCACTGTGCCCGCTGCAGGGCGCAGAGATACACCCCTGTGTCTGACAGCTCCAGGGAGGTGATGTTCAGAACTGTGGAGCTGTCAGCAGCCTGGGAAGAAAACCTCTCCTGGGCGAAATCCGCATTTTCGCTATAAGTGTCGTACACCTTGGTTCCTCTCCGCAGAATGTACTGCGGGGCTCGGTTAGGAGACTGTCGGTACCAGTACAGATAGATGCCCGAAAAATCGGTGGTATCGTAGGAACAGCTGAATGTCACCGAGCCTCCTTCTACTCCAGACACTTGGGGTTCCTTGGACTGGATCGAATCACCCAGCGCAGCACCTGCGACAAGAAATAAATAAATACAATGTACCAGTTCCAGACAAGCGGGGTGCCGAACCGAGAGAGGGAGCATGGAAGGGGAAAGGGGACTACAAGCAGGCAGACAGTGAAGGACATATAAAACAGCGGATAAACTGAAATAGAGAACGTGCTGCAGAGAAATGGAGACAGCAGGCGGATTGGTTCTGGTTTTGGGAGGAGAGAGAGAGGGTTTAATTAGCAGCGAGCCAGGCTGCATGAACAAAGCTAACAGCTCAATTACCTGGACACAGAGTGAGTATAAAAAGGGTTAGAACAAAACGCATGGCCTTTGTTTTGCGGACTTAGAGTCACAAAGAGGCAGTGAAAACACAACAGCGAAGCAAAGGGATTGATTGTTATTTGAATGTTCTAAACCGATCAACGTGCCCCCCTAAAAAGTCGAGGGGGGCGGATCTGACCCCAGTGCCCAAACCCAGAGGAAACTAGGGGAGGGGAGTGGTGTTTGCTACTGATTTCTATGGGAAACCGTCTCTGTTTGGCGGCTCTTCCGGCCGCTGCACCTTCCAAAAAGGTTTGATTGTAGCTGTGACTGTCTCTATGCAGTAGATAAAATGTTTGGACATGAAATGGACTTTGCTCACCAGGAAACCAGAGAGACTACCTTGTGTAAGAAGATGGGCAAGCAGAAAGACTGACGGACAGAGATACCTGACTGGATGGATGTTGATTTTAGAGGAGTTGAGACGTTTCACATTAAAGAACCCGCTGCCCCGATTAGTTAGACCAGAGTTGCGCTGATGGAACAGAGATCAGAACCTCGCCCAGTTTATTTTCCAGCTGCAGGAGATCCCGTTACCATTTTTCAAGTTTTATGGAGTGATTTGTTTTATTAACAAATATTTTCATTGAAAGTTTGTAAATTCGTGTATTTATTAACTCACATAAATATAATTGAGATAATAACGCGTCGGGCTTGGTTTGCACAGCATGGGGGCTATACCGCAGGGGTAGAAACGGAAAGATCCTCCCAGACATGAGAAGAGCAGAAGGAACTGAACTTGGCAGAGACGGGTCATAAAATAAGAGTCAGGTAGAAAAACAGTCTTTGCCACCCTCGGTGTGTGTGAGCACCTCGATCACTTCTCGTATCGCCGGAGAGGCAGCTCTGCCCTACTGCGTACCTCACAGCACAGTGATACACGGCTGTTATTAGCCTGGAACAAAACTGATGAAAATGTTCCAGCAGTGACCCTGTTCTTCTCAGCAGGAGATTGATACTCTGCCAATAAATGCTGGGGCGGTCGGTTCGGACACTGATTGAACCAGAGCGGATTTGGTCTGGTGAAAGCGGCGGTGAAATTACGCTGCAATGCTGCGTGTTGCCCCTCAGAGATTTGCATTTCTTCAGGAGATGGAAACACAGAATTACTTTGAACAAGACCTGTCGAAAGAAAAAAAGGCAATAAAGTAACTATATGTATTCCCTCATAGCTTTACACAAAAGTTTCTGATGATCTTATGCAGAAACTGGTTTCCATTTTAAAATAAAGTATCAGAAAAGGAATGTTGTTCCCATAAACCTTTACGGTTTTGTGGTTCAGATAATTTAGTTTCTTTTTAAATAATTACGTGGTATTTTCAAAAGGTGATTAGGAAACTGGTTTCCTAATTCCCCAGGCTTCTTTGAAAAATGAGCCTGTTATAGCAGGACTGCTGTAGTTCTTAAGAAAAGCAATAAATTCAATAAAAATGAACATTTAGCTCACCTGACCTCACAAGTAGAAGGCAGATCTGTAGAGCAAGGAAGAAGACCATTTTGAAGCTTCAAATTCTCCTCCTTTTTACTAGGCTCTTTGTGGAGTTATTAGAGGTTTTATTTCTCCTGATTTGTGCATTAAAAGAATGCGTCTGCTGTAAAAGTGCCATCTCTGTGACATCCCCCTCTTTATGACTTTAGAGTTGCGAAAGAAATGTTGTCCAGGGAGTTGCCTGATTCAGTTTCACCTTAAATAAATAAAATACACTGCAAAATATAATTACCAGAACGTCAGGAACGCCACCTAGTGGACATAATAAATCTTGCAAGTACATTTGAAAAAAGAGCAAGAAAACGTAAGAATGATCTGGTATGGCAAATGGCCCATTAAGCCCCGTATCCTGTGGCCAATGCCAGGTTCTTCACAGGGAATGAACAGAACAGGGCGATCATCAAGTGATCCGTCACCCTTCGTCCAGTCCTAGAATCTGACAGTCAGACATTTAGGAGCACCAAGAGCATGGGGGTGCATCCATGAACATATTGTCTACTAGCCATGGATGGACCTATCCTCCAGAAACCATTCAGATATTTCTCTGGAGTGGGGGAAAGGATTAATTTCACATGGAATTTCTCATGCTTCTCTAGGTCCATCATAAGTTATGGGTCTGGTGCGGCAGTCATTGGGAGAAATTCTCTAGCCCTTGTTATCCAAGGGGTCAAATTTAAAAACCTGTGTATCTCTGTCTTACTTATCTCCTGAAGAGATTATTTCAAAAATTATTCCTACAAGCCATTCCATAGTTACAGGAGTTTTGGGAAGATGTTTCGTTGCTCCTTAAGAAAAAAAAAAGATCTTCTCCCCAGACTTCACCATTTAACACCTGCTTAATGGTTAATATTAGTGGTTGTAACTATGCTACTCCCAAGCCTGACTGAAAAAGCAGGAGAGATGACATCAGCCTAGCAGCCGGTCATAAAACTTTGCCAAATGAATACACTAGATGAACATCCTCTTTATGCCCTATATGGAGGCTTGGGGGGATTAGATTTCTAGCAGCGAAAGTCAATAAATGAGGATTTCAACGCACACACGCACACAAACACCAGGTAAAAATATTTCCACTGATAATCCTTTGCCTAGCTGTAAAACTCAGTTAAGAACAATACTGCTTGGAAACCTACTGGAGTTTGATTTAACTCCGTTTACTTTGACAAATGAAATGTCAACATCATGTCTTAATGGTTACATAGTTTTGAGTTTTTGGATCTCCGAGTCTTTTGTCATTAAATAATTGTGTAAAACGCCCAAGTTCTGCGATGAGTGCGGGGCATGAGGAGGAGAAGGAGCACTGTGGATACGTCTAGCCTCAGCTGACATCAGGGCCCCATTGTCCTGGGTGCTGCACAGATACTGACAGAGACGAACCTCGCTGCGTTTAGACATTTGGGCTGGGATTTAAGATCAGTGACGAAGGCAGAAAGGCATCGATGCATTGACATGTATTTATGATATATATTTAATGTATCGGCGAGATGTTGACAGGGAGGACAGCACCTGTCTGAGCTGTGGCCCAGCTTTGCATCCCTCACTGAGGGTGAATGCTGGGTCATGGGGACACTCTCTCTGGCCCCTCTTCCATGCTGAGCCTCTGAAGGTGAAGGGAAGAGGAGGATTTTTGTACAGCTCTGCTGTGTGGCTGTGTCACTGTGCTCGCTGCAGGGCGCAGTAATACACCGCTGTGTCCGCCAGCTCCAGGGCTGTGATGGTCAGAGCAGTGGAGTTGCCATCAGCTTGGGAAGAAAACCTCTGCTGGGCGAAATCTGCGGTATCACTGCCAGATCTGGCTTCCTTCGTCCCTCTCCGTAGGATGTACTGCGGGGCTCGGTTCGGGTACTGACGGTACCAGTAGAGATAGACACCAGCAGTGTAGCTGGTTTCATAAAAACATCTGAGAATCACGGACACGCCTTCAGCTCCAGACATCTGGGGCTCCCTTTGCTGGACCGAGTCACCCAGCACCGCACCTGCAACAAGAAATGGAGAGAGAAAATATAGCAGTTGTGTGCATTCTGAGTGCTCACTTCAGTACTTTAGTAGACTGGGAGAGGAGTATGGGGACACAGAGAGAAAGAGACACACACTGCAAAGGCGGAGGGGTCTGTGTGTGTGTGTGAAAAAGAGAATGAGAGAGAAATTCGGCAGTAATCAGCTTAACTGGACGACCAATTACCTGGATATAGAGTGAAAACAAAAAGGACGAACATTAAACGTTTGCTCATTGTGTAAGCAGAGCGGTTCAGGTTTCAATTCTACCCGGAACCCTTCAGCCGTGAAGAGACAGCGTCCTGCCTGCATGTGTTAAACTCGCCGCATTTCTTCAGCCACTGGCCTACTAAGGGAGTATGTGGAAGTGAGATCCCTCCCTAACCCACAGGAAACGAAGAGAGGTTGGTTCCGCTTGTGAACGGCGTTCTCAGACCTTCTTTAACATCTCTTGACTTGAAGGTAAATGCGACTTTCTTTGCAGGTGTTTACATTAAGCAGGAAACAGAGATTTGTGGTACATAGAGTAAATTATATGACTGAGAAATCTAGGACCCCACCTCCCTACAACCAGTTTCTCAAGGATTCTTGTTCACCGGTGCACAATGAGTGTGTCCCACGGATTTTTTTTTCCTAAAAGAATTTGGCTTCAGCGTTTCTGAAATATCAGATATTTCAAAAACACTGAAGAGAAATGCTTTTAGAAATATATTATGTATATTTAATATCTGCACATATCACATTTATATATTCAAGTTTAATTCTTCCCAAAAGACCCTCTGGAGGATAAGTTATACCCGAGTGTGCTCATGGACCTCATTCAGGAAAAGTCGGGGTTAATGCACACAGACATCGAAGGATTCTCTGAATATCCGAGTATTGAGCTTTGCGGGATCAGGCTGGAAAAGGAATTCCCTTTCTGAGAGTTCTTTAGTGAGAACCAGGCACCCACCCGTGAGCTGTAAACTTTTAGGGCTGTTACAAACAGTGGGGTCTGTTTTCAGCTGAGATTAGGCGGAGAGGTGGGTGGCAGTGGGACATAACAGTGCAACATTTTCCTATTCATTAAAATATTTCAAAAGGCTTCAGTCTTACTGAGAAAATGTTCAGTTTTCATGAGTTTGGGGCTTTCATCTGTGCTTTTGTTTGGATTACGTTGAGCTAAATACGACTGGGTTGGGTTTCTTTCCGGTTTTTTTTTCGAGGGGCGGGGGTCTTGGAATGGATTAAGTTGAACTGAGTTTCAATGGGTTTGGTGGATTCGGTTGGTTTGGGCTGTAATCACCAGAGTTGGTTTGGGGATTGAATTTCATTTAACTGAGTTAGGTTGCACGGCTTTGAGTTGGGCTTGACTGGATTGTGTTGGGATCGGTTCAGCTGGATACAGGGTCTAGCCAGGTTGGCTTGATTTGAGTAGCGTTGGCTTGGATTAAACCGGGCTCAGGTGTATTGGATTTCGTGAGAGGAGGGGGAGTGAATGCACAGCCATGCGTCTTGTTGGTGATGTAAACACGTTTTAGCCCAGGGATCGGCAACCTTTGTACGGGGCTAGCCGGGGTAAGTACCCTGGCTGGCTGGTTTGTTTACCTTCTGCCGCAGGTTTAGCTGACAGTGGCTCCTAATGTTCGCGGTTCACCTCCATGCCAATGGGGGCTGCGGGAAGCTGCGCGGGCTAAGGGATGTGCTGGCCGCCACTTCCCGCCGCCCCCTGGTCTGGAGCGGGGAACCACGGCCAGCGGAAGCCGAGATTGGCGGACCCTGCGTAAGCGGCAGGTAAACAAACCTGCCTGGCCTGCCAGGTGCTTCCCTGGGGAGCCGCGTGCCAAAGGTTGCCGATCCCTGTTTTAGCCTATCGGTTACACATTTATAAATAGAGTTCTCTTCTTCCCTAGAAGTGCCAGACTTGTTTTGATAAACTTGTTGCCTGATACATGTCATAACTCTGGGGGAGGGCTCCTGAATATAGCTTTCATTCATCTGAAATTATAGTAGTGACAAATTATTAAAAGTTAAACTAAATTAGTAACTCTTGTTCTAACATTTTCCATTTATGGCTTACAGTCTTTTCAATAAGAAATTTATTTTAATCCAAAGAATCTTCATTAATAATTAAAAAACAGAGGAATATACAGTAGGGCAAAGTGCCAGAACTAATTTTTTTTAGAGAAAATTAACAGAATATAAGGGGAACAGTTTATTTTAAAGAACAGATTAGACAAACACCTGTCCAAGTTAATCCTTGTACATTTGGTTCTGCCTCATCACAGGGGGCTGGAATAGCTGCCTCTCGATGTCCCTTCCAGCCCCCTGTTTACGATTCTATCGTTTCCCTAAGCAACCTTTTGTAGAGCGGAGATACATTTCTCCCCCACTGTGGGTCTCAGAGCACAGTAATACACAGCGCTCTCCTGGTGAGAAACAGCCTCAATCTGGAAGGGAGCCGTCCTATTACCCATGTACAAAGATGCTGAGAATTTTCCCTGGACAAGCGCCTGATCCGTGGCATCAAACGTCGTTTTAGTCACTATATGCTGTGGAGACTGGTTCGGATACTGCCGGTACCAAAAGAGATACGGATTTGGGTCAGCTGTGGTGAAATTACAGTGTAAAGTTACACTTTTCCCCTCTAAGACTCTCACTTCTGGAGGAAACTGGTCCACGGAGTCACTTTGTGCAAGACCTGTGGAGGGAAAGAGAGACTTTAAATATCTGTGTATATGTGGCTGGAACTTTTTAACGCCGTGAGGACTTGGACCCCTCACTCCCTTGTGCTCCTGTGAAAATTTCAGCCTCTGCACGTGTAACTGAGTCACGTCTTAAAAACATCTCTCTCTATTCCCAGCACACTGATGATGCTAACCTGGATGTCTCTTTGCAAAGGAAAACAAAATTCCTCCTACGATTTCTTTGTTCAGAGACCTTTATTTTTTCCTTTGTAAATGCCTTTGTTTCAAATGAAAGTTTTTAGTCTCACCTGACTGCGGAAACAGAATCCAGAGCTGTACAGCCACGTACAAGAGCATTTTGCAGCTTCAGGTTATCCTGGTGTTGTTACTACGATCAGCAGCTAGTTATGGAATATCTCTTCCTCCTCTGTGATTTTGAAAATGATCATTCATGTCCTAAAGATGAAACCTGCTTCCTTCTGACCTCTGTCTCCTCCCTCTCAGCTTGTGACGCTACACAACGAGGCAAACTCATTCAGCTTCTGATTCCAAGTTACTTTCTCTCACATACACACATACTTTCTCTCTCACACACCATAATATAAATTAAAATATAGATATGAAGGTGTGGAGCGCCCTCTAGTGAATGTCAAATAAAACAAGCGACAGAAAGTCCTGCGGCACCCCTTTCTATTCCCAAATTTACTTATGATCATGAAAACTTAGTCCCCTCGTTTTTGTTGTTGTTGACATCTATTTAGATCAGAAGTAAAAAACCTTCAAAGTGAGGATAAAAGGAGAGCTATTAAACATAACGAAGAAACATACTTTTCGATTTTCTGTATCTATATTTTTGACCCTAACTTTACACCTTTTCTAATATAGTATTCTACATCTCGAGACCAAAATCTATGCAGAACAGAATGTCTTCATCATGTGCAAAAATACAGTTTATAAAATGGCAAATGATAGAATATATCAGTTGGCCAAATGAAGCTACACTTACTTAAACCAAGGCTTATCACAACCACGAAGGAGAGAGGCAAATGCATTATTCTTTTAATAATTAGAATGGTCAATAATCCTGCAGATCTATCCCTCTCTATATCCACAGCTGTATCCTTTTCTTTTCCTGATGCACAGAAAAGCAAAAACGGATTTTTTTTCTTTGGATTTGGTGCCTTTAAAATCTGTGTGTTTGCTTTTTGTTCCTTGCACTTTCCTTTGAAGCATCTCCTACTGTCTACAATTCGAGAAACAATATTGGACTAGATGGAGCCTGATTCACTGTGGTCCTGCATTCCCTGGTTTCCTTTTAAAATTATGAGCAACCTTTAGTGCAAAACCCTAACTCAAAATGTTAATGATAAACTTAGCCCCTAACCCTGATATTAACTCTGAACTTTTCTCCTTAACTCGAACTCTAACTTCCACATCATCATACCCTAATCCATTACCCCGACCCTGCTCATAAACCAAACTCTGAACCTAAACTTCCCCCCAGCGCTAACCTTCACCCAACATGCCACCAACTCTAACTCTAACCTAACCCTAATTACTAAAAGGAACATTAAACTCCTATCTCTATCCTAAACACTGACACTAATTTCCCCTAACATCTTCCATAAAAGCTAAATCCTAATTTACCACTATAGTTTATCTAACCCTAAGCATAAGAAAATAACATAAGAATGGCCCTACTGGGTCAGACCAAAGGTCTATCTAGTCCAGTATCCTGTCTGCCAACAGTGGTCAGTGCCAGGTGCCTCAGAGGAATGAAAAGAACAAGGAATCATCAAGGGATCTATCCCCTGTTGCTCATTCCCAGCTTCTGGAAAACAGAGGCTAGGGACACCATCCCTGCCCAGTCTGGCTAATAGCCACTGATGGACCTTTCCTACATGAATTTATTTAGGTTTTTTTTTAACCTGCTCTGGTCTTGGCCTTCACAACATACCTCTGGCAAATAGTTCCATAGGTTGACTGTGCATTGTGTGAAGAAATACTTTCCTTTATTTGTTTTAAACCTGCTACCTATTAATTTCATTTGGTGACCCCTAGGTTTTCTGTTATACTAAGATGTGAATAACACTTCATTATTCACTTTCTCCACACCAGTCATGAATTTATAAACCTCTATCATATCCCCCTAAGTCATCTTTTTTCCAAGAAAAAGTCCCAGTCTTATTAATCTCTCTTCATATGGAAGTTGTTCCATACTCTCAATCATTTTATTGCCCCTTTCTGGACCTTTTGCAATTCCAATGTATCTTTTTTGAGATGGAGTGACCACATCTTCATGCAGTATTCGAGATGTGGCTGTATCATGGATTTATATAGAGGCAACATGATATTTTCTGTCTTGTCTGTTCCTTACCTAATGATGCCCAAGCACATAATGAATTTCAGTCTAATTACTTCTTAAGCTACAAAGTGACAGTGAGAAGTCTGACGATGAAGTCGACATGCTTAATTCATACAACATGAGATTGCTTGAGGCATTCATGGACATGCTCATCACCGTGGAATGCTGCTTTTGGTCTTAGGAAACAAGCACTGAATGGTGGGATCACATCATCATGCAAGTCTGGGATGACGAGAAGTGGCTGCAGAACTTTGTGATCAGGAAAACCACTTTCATGGGACTGTGTGCTGAGCTCGCCCCCACTCTACGGCACAAGTATATGAGATCAAGAGCTGCCCTGTCAGTGGAGAAGTGCATGGCAATTGCAATCTGTAAACTGGCTACTCCAGACAGCTACCAATCGGTCGCTAACCAATATGGAGTGGGAAAGTCAACCGTTGGAATAGTGTTGATGCAAGTTTGCAGGGCCATTAATCGCATCCTGCTAAGAAGAACCGTGACTCTGGGCAACATTTGTGACATTGTGGATGGCTTTGCACAAATGGGTTTCCCTAACAGTGGAAGGGCAATAGATGGCATGCACATTCCAATTCTGGCACCAGATCACTTAACCTCCAAGTACATAAATCAGAAGATGTATTTCTCTATGGTTCTCCAGGCGCTTTTGGATTACCATGGGCATTTCATGGACATTAACACAGGCTGGCCCAGAAAGCTTCATGATATATGCATCTTTCAGAACACAGGACTGTTCAGGAAGCTGCAAGCTGGGACTTTCGTTCTGTTTAAAGGGCTGCTGGTGCTGTCTGTATGGGAAGCTGGACCTGGCTGATGACAAGATCCCTATGGTTATACCTGTGTGCTGTATCCTCCATAACATCTGTGAAGGGAAGGGTGAAAGCTTCGCTCAGGCATGGACCGCTGAGGTTCTAAGCCTGGAGGCTGAATTTGCACAGCCAGAGAGCAGGGCTATTAGAGGGGCCCAGTACGGGGCTGCAAGGATTAGGGATGCCTTGATGGAGCAATTTGAGGCTTAAAGCCACCAGTAATGTTTGGTGCCCTGCACTGGAGTGAAGTGCAGTGGTTCCAATGTTAGTTGGAATCTGTGTTTGCTACTTATGATGCACTGACTTGCAGTGCCTGTTGCTGTTCCTACTCCTGGGCTATGCTATCTTTTACTTAATGCAATGAAGAATGTTTCCAAAGCCAAAAAAAATCATTTATTGAAAAGAAACACAACTGCTGGAGAAACATGCATGGCATGACACATCTGTGGCGTGTGGGAGCAGGGAAGGGGATGGGTTAGGTTTAGGCAAGGGAGTGGGGTGGCAAATGGAAGAATCACAGATTTGTGAATGTCCTGCTATCATATTCAGCCTTCCTGTCTGGAGTGGTGTGCAATGACTGCTGCACTTCAGGCTGGCTAAAATGCATGGAGATGGAGGTTGAGTGCAGTGAGTACATGTCATAGTTTACAGAGCTGGGCAGTGAAGGTAAAAGTGTTGGAGGCAGCTGATGGTGATAAGAAACCAGATGTTGGGGAAATTGGGTTGGTGGTGATATGGGGGCACAAGGGAAAGAGCTTTGGGACAAGGGCTGCAGGGGTGGGTTGGTGCGGATCTGCTCTGTATGCAGTGATATCAGCGCCTGCATTGAGTCAGCTTGGTGCTCCATTATACTTAGGAGCCACTCCATGGTTTGTTGCCGGTGATCTGCATTCTCCTTGTGGATCCTCCCTTGGGTCTCCCGCCACTCCTGTACTTTTTTATCTTCAGTAAGGGACTGCTGCATGACTTCATGCAGAAGGTCCTCCTTGCTTCTTCATGGCCGCTTCCTGAGTCTGTGCAGCCTTTCAGCTGTTAATAACAATGATGGCTGGGATCTCAAGGTTGCATTTGTAAAGCCAAAATGCAACATTTAGCAGAGGCAGCATTGTTAACACTAGACAGAACAATGATTCAGCCAAACTTAAAGACAAGCACAGTTCATACAGCACAAACTGCCTGTCCCAAGACAAGCACACATAACCCACAAGAGGCTCATAATGTTGAGTAACCACAGAGGCAGGAGGAATTGATTATTCTAGGGCTGTACTGTCCTCTGGGTTTCTGTGCCTTGGGGAGAGCCAGCAGCTGCAGGGGTCCTCTATACTGAAGACAATCCCCACGTTTTCTACAGCATAGGTTCATACTGGAAGATGTCTCGCTGCTGAGGGTGACCTGGGAAGCATGGGAGGGTCTTCTGCAACAACGCAGCTTCCTCCCTGGCCCATATGCAGCTTGGCTGTGTGCAGCAATGGTCCCCCTGCCCCTCATGGCACAGTGGCGTGGACATGTTAGCCTGACTGGGACAAGGAGCACAGTAGTTCTGCCAAAGAACCTGCGCAAGCGCATTGCCCGGCTTCTGCATGAGACCTTCGATGAGATCACTGAGGCCAATTACCATGATGTGAGAGACCACATCAACACCCTATTCTGTATCTAGGCATGCATGCAGCCTTAACCCTCTTGGTACCAAGAGCCCACACTGAACAAATTCCTTCTCAAAATAAAAGCCACTTACCGGGCACTTTATGTGCTGTTTGTTCTTCCCAAAGCACCATCCATTGCAACTAGCTACTTTCCTCCTGGCTTGAGAACAGCTCCTGGTTTCATGCATTTAGGGATTCCGAGCCATCCTCTGGCTCTGGGTCCCCCTCGTCCTCAGCACCCTCGCTCCTGCTTTCCTCTTCCTGCCTTGTTGCACTCTGGGCTGCCACATCTCTAAAGTGTCCATGGTGCTGTTTGGAGTGGAGGTGGGGTCTGTCATAAACAGATAGCTAAGGGTTAATGTCTCTTTCACCTGAAGCACCTGACCAGAGGACCAATCAGGAAACCGGATTTTTTCAACTTTGGGTGGAGGGAATTGAGTGTCTAAGTCTTTTTTGTCTGCCTGCCTGCTTTCTCTGAGCTTTGGAGAAGCAGTTTCTACCTTCTAGTCTTCTGTTTCTAAGTGTAAGGACAAAGAGATCAGATAGTAAGTTATATGGTTTCTTTTCTTTGGTATTTGCATGAATATAAGTGCTGGAGTGCTTTGATTTGTATTCTTTTTGAATAAGGCTGTTTATTCAATATTCTTTTAAGCAATCGACCCTGTATTGTATCATCTAAATACAGAGAGAACATTTGTATGTATTTTTCTTTCTTTTTATATAAAGCTTTCTTTTAAGACCTGTTGAAGTTTTTCTTTACTTCAGGGAAATTGAGTCTGTACTCACCAGGGAATTGGTGGGAGGAAGAAATCAAGGGGAGATCTGTGTGTTGGATTGCTAGCCTGATTTTGCATTCCCTCTGGGGGAATAGGAAAGTACTTTTTGTTTCCAGGATTGGGAACAGAGAGGGGAAATCACTCTGTTTGGATTCACAGAGCTTGTGTCTGTGTATCTCTCCAGGAGCACCTGGAGGGGGGAAGGGAAAAAGGATTATTTCCCTCTGTTTTGAGACTCAAGGGATTTGGGTCTTGGGGTCCCAGGGAAGGTTTTTCAGAGGGACCAGAGTGCCCCAAAACACTCTAATTTTTTGGGTGGTGGCAGCAGGTACCAGGTCCAAGCTGGTAACTAAGCTTGGAGGTTTTTCATGCTAACCCCCATATTTTGGACGCTAAGGTCCAAATCTGGGACTAAGGTTATGTCAGGGTCTCCTCCAAGTATCATGTCCAGCTCTTTGTAGAACTGGCAGGTTGCAGGGGCAGCACCAGAGCAGTGGTTTGCATCCTGTGCTTTGTGGTAGGTGTTCCGCAGCTCCTCCACTTTAACCTTGCATTGCAGTGTGTCCCAGACATGACCCCTTTCTATCATGGCCCTTGATATCTGCCCGTAGATATCATAATTCCTACAGCTGGAGCACAGCTGGGACTGGACAGCTTCCTTCTCCCAAACACTGATGAGATCCAGCACCTCCGCATTGCTCCCTACTAGGGATAGCCTGGCGTGTGGAGGCATGGTCACCTGGAAAGATGTGCTGAGTGCAGTTCACACCTTGCAGAGAAAACAGGAAAGGGACTTTCAAAATTCCCAGAGAATTTAAAGGGCAGGTCTGAGGATTGGTCACCTGAGGGCAGAGCAGTACAGTTCAAAGTGATGACCAGAGTGGCTAGAACAGGCATTTTGGTACAATTCCTGGAGACCGATCAGAGCACATTAATGGACCAGGGCATCCACACTGGCACCACGGCACTTCAGCCAAGGCGCAGAAAGCTCTATGCTTCTCATGGAGGTGGATTACCAAGGGTGCTCCAGCCACAGAATCCGGATGCTCTAAGTGCCTTGCCAGTGCAGACACCTCAGGAGTTAGGGCACTTGGGGCTGATTTAATGGGCTCCAACTTGCAATGTAGACAAGACCTTAGTCTTTAGGTACCTCCAGTCACTTTCTCTCTCTCTCTCTCTCTTTCTCTCTCTCTCTCTCTCTCTCTCCAAGGACTCTGTATAGGCCAAGGAACCCTAGGGTGAAATGAGGCCTTTGGTACAGAAAGAGGAGGGACTACTTTAGCCTGTTTTTTCGGGGTGAATGAAGGTGGAAGGAGCCCCTGGGTGGCTGGGGAGGTTTTTGTACCTCCTGGAATGTCCTGTGGCTCAATGTGGGGCTCATGGCTCAGTAATACACAGCAGAGTCACTGAGCTGGGTGGAGTTTTTGCCTGACATCATGCTGAGCCAGAATAGGCCATTCTTGTGCTGAGACCACAGCTGGTTGTGTTACCCAATGTAGTTTCAGCGTTTCCTTTGTATTCCTCTCTCTGTTTATCTGCACCCACATGTTGTCTCCTCTTACACTTGGATTGTAAGCAGATTTGATGACAAAACTGGACAGTGTCTAGAACAAGAGGGGCTTCTGTTATCATCATCACAGCTGTAACATGGGTCCCCTGCAGAATTGCCATGTTTATGACCTAAATCCTCAGCTAATGTGGATTCTTGCAGATCCCTTGACTCTACCATGCACCCATGCTCATTGAAGCCAGCAGAGGAACCTGGTCCCATTCCCTAATTTTATTGAAAATGTGTGGGTTTTGTGACATTAAACATCAATTTAAAACCCAGAGAACAGCCTGCTTTAAAGCAGGCTGCGGGAAGAAATAATTAAAAATACGTAATACAAATATTTGTATTTAATGTATCATAAACCTGAATAATATAAAGACCCTGTAATAAATATAAAGGGAAGGGTAATAACCTTTATGTCTGCAGTAATATAAAATCCCTCTTGGCCAGAGGTACAGAATCACTTACTTGAAAGGGGTTAATCAGTTCAATTAACCTATTTGGCACCTGACCAGAAGGGCCAATGGGGAAAGAAGATACTTTCAAATCTTGGGGGCGGCGACTGTTTGTGCCCTCTCAGACAGAAAGAGAGGCCAGGGCAGGAAAATATATCTCCTAAAAATATCCTGTAATAATACATCTAAAATTACAGAAATGGTAAGTGCTAGCAAGGAAATGTGTTAATTATCTTTTGTTTTAGCTTGTGAATTTTCTCTATGCTAAGAGGTAATTTCATTCCTGTATTGTAACTGTGAAGCAGAGTCAGAGGGGAATCCTCTGGGTTTTAAATCTTTTTTTATTTACCCCGTCAAGTTATCTTCCATCCTGATTTTGCAGGTGTGATTCTTTTATTACTATTTTTTAATAAAATTCTTTAAGAACCTGATTGATTTTCAGTGTCCTAGAACCAGGGATTTGGTCTGTGCTCAGTTTATTAACCTATCGGTTGGCATATTATTCTCAAGGCCCCCCCAGAAAGGTGATGAAGGGGCTGGGGGGGATATTTTGGGTGGGGGATAGGGCTCCAAGTGGCCCTTCTTGAATGTTTGTTTAAATCACTTGGTGGTGGCAGCAATACCATCCAAGGACAAGGAAAGGAATTTGTTCCTTGGGGAAGTTTTTAACCTAAACTAGAGGAATATAAGCTTAAGGGGGTCCTTCATGAGGAGCCCCACATCTATACCCCAGAGTTCAGAGTGGGGAGGGAACCCTGAGAGACGCTTACTTCATCTAGATAAATGGATCCACACAGATTTCCGCCAGCTGAGGTTTCATCCTGTTTCATATTATAGAGGACTATGAAATCATGAACGGTCTGAAAAAAGTGAGTAAGGAATTGTTTTTAAGCCCTTCACATAACTCAAGAACCAGGGGTCACTCATTGAAATTAATAGGCAGCAGGTTTAAAACAAACAGAAGTACTTATTCACACCATGACAGTCAACTTTTTCAACTCTTTGTCAGGGGATATTGTGAAGGTCAAAAGTATAACTCACTTGAAAAAAGAACTAGATAAGTTAATGGAGGACAGGTCCATCAGTGGCTACTAGCCAAGATGGTTAGATGCACAACCCTATACTCCCTAAATCTCTGACTGCCAGAAGTTGGGGTGGATGATGAGATGGAGCACTGAATAAATTGTCCCCTTCTGTTCATTCTCATTGAAGCATCTGTCACAGGCCAATGTAGGAAGAGAGGACACTGGGCTAGATGGATCATTGGTCTGACGGAGCATGGCCATTCTTATGTTTTTATGAGAGTCATAGCTTCTAACCCCTGAAGAGATGAGCAGATTATCTAGTCAGATTTCCTGTGTTAACACAAGCTATAAGAAAGTCATCCAGTTACCCCTGCATTGAGCCCAACTACTGATGTTTGACAAAAGTATACATTCCAGAAAAGCAACATGTCTTGCTTTTTAAGATGCCAAGAGATGGAGAAGTCATCCCTTCCCTTGTTGGTTTATTCTCCTCTCTGTGTGTGTTTGGTTGGTTTTTTTTTTTTAACAGTATGCTTTATTTCTCATTTAAATTTGTCTGGGTTTATCTTCCAGCCAATGGTTCTTTTCATCCCTCTCTTCACTACATTGCAGCTCTTTCCTTTGCTTTCCCTGAAGGTACTTTATACACTATAATGAAGTCAAGTTATGAAAACATAACATGTTGGATTTTGTTTTCAGAGACAGAAGTCTAGAGTTTCTGTGCTTCATCCTCTTGCAGTGGATTCTCGTTCAGCTCCCCTGCTGTTGCAATCACTGTGTGTCTGAAGGCGCAGTAATAGACCGCAGAGTCCTTCACTTCGCTGGAGCTTTTCTTCAAATGGAAGGATTTCTTGTCTTGGACATGGTCAGCAAAGAAGCCCTGCTTGTCCCCTTCATCTTGGCCACCCCCTGATGTTTTATCTCTCAGCCATAACTTCGGTGCTTCATTGAGGTGTAGAATATACCAGAGGAGATAAGGGAATAGGATAGACTCATAGGTACACTCAATAACCAAAGGTGCTCCTCCTTTGACAAGAACGGTGCCTTCAGTTTGGGTGACCGAGTCCCCGAAGGTCGCTTGTGAGGGAGGGGGAAAAGAAAAAATATTTATTCTAAACACTATAATCTTAGTCAACTTTAAATATTCTTACCCTAAGTGATTTAGATCCCTATACCCCATTATTTAGGGTAACCTTAAATGCATCCAGCCTCTTTAAACATTTAACCCTTCCGAGCCTAGGCTTTTTAAGACTAGTTGGGTTTGGCAAAACGGCAATAGAAAATATTTCCAGCTGGACACATTAAAATGCTACTTACTTGAAATCGCAACCAGCAAAATAATTGACCCGGAGGTAAAGAACATGGTGAGAAGTCACCGGTTCTTAACTTGAAAGCTCTTATCGCACACACACCCCGCCCAAAACCCAATTATCAGGAACGGATCCGCCTTTTTATTTCTCACAGCTAGCAGAAAATTGTCTGTTTCAGAGTAAAACCGAAAATCGTGGTTTGGTTCTTCCCTTTTCCTGTTCAGCTGTCTGTGTGGGTGGTAACAGCCTCCTGAGTGGGTGGTTCCTTCACATCTGACATTTTCCTTGAGCTGCAGTGACAGCATTTTAAACAGGGCTCGAACAGAAAGAGGAGGGGTTGGACTGCAGGAGGCTCAGAGTTCATAAGACACAGAGAACAGAAGAAAAGGGCGGGTCATGCAGAGATGAAATATTATTGTGAAGATGAAACAGACCCTCCATGTGGTGAAAGGCACCCACTAAACAGGGGTGTCATGATGGAAAATAGGAGTATCTTGATGGGAAATAGTGTTATGGTGATGGGAAAATTTTGATCTAGTGATATGAAATAGGATGTATTGATGGGAAAAGGGGTAGATTTGTGGGGAATAGAGTAAACTTTATATCTTAGTGTGATAATTGTGTTGCATAGCCAACTTTAGTATCTTCTCACTCCTTCATTGATTTAACGAAATCTCTAAAAAATGACTTTGATTAAACTAAGGAAACTTCATCATGTTAATATACTCTCAGTGTACTGTACCTATCAGGGTAAGAAAAGATAAGAACAACGGGCAGACCAAAGGTCTGTCTAGCCCAGTATCCTGTCTTCTAACAGTGGCCAATGCCAGCTGACCCAGAGAGAATGAACAGAACAGGTAACCATAAAGTGCTCCATCCCCTGCTGTCCCTTATTCCCAGCTTCTGGCAAACAGAGGCTAGGGACACCATTCCTGCCCATCCTAGTTAATAGTCATTGATGAACCTATCCTACATGAATTTATCTAATTATTTTTTTGAATCCTGCTCTGGTCTTGGCCTTCACAACATCCTCTGGCAAGGAGTTCCACAGGTTGTCTGTGCGTTGTGTGAAGAAATACTTCCCTTTATTTGTTTTAAACCTGCTGCCCATTCATTTCATTTGGTGACCCCTGTGTTTTCTGTTATACTAAGGTGTGAACAACACTTCATTATTTACTTTCTCCACACCAGTCATGAATTTATCAGACCTCTATCATATTCCCCTAAATCATCTTTTTTCCAAGCAGAAGTCCCAGTCTTATTAATCTCTCTTTATATGGAAGCTGTTCCATACCCTCAATCATTTTATTGCCCCTTTCTGAACCTTTTCCAATTCCAATATATCTGTTTTGAGATGGGGTGACCACATTTGCATGCAGTATTCTAGAAATGGCTGTACCATGGATTTATATAGAGGCAACATGATATTTTCTCTTATTATCTGTCTCTTTCCTAATGATGCCCAGTATTGTTAGATTTTGAGTGTTGCTGCTCATTGAATGCATATTTTCAGAGAACTATCCACGACTCCAAGATTTCTTTTGTGAGTGAGTAACAGCTAATTTAGACCCCATCGTTTTATATGTATAGTTGGGATTGTTTCCCAATATGCATTACTTTGCATTTATCAACAGAGGGGACTTCAGTCAGCAGAGCTGAAGATTTGACACCTTGACTCAGCAATTGTTTGACTGAGGGTGTGGGGAGAGAGTTTGTGTATCTATATGTAGATGTTTTAAGTGTTCTTTTGTTCCTTAAATGCCTGAGTTATTTCAGCTCTCTCCCCGGGTGGGACCTCTCTGCTCCTTTCTCGGCGCTCCCCGCTGCTCAGCCCCGGAGTGGGGTATTAATTGCATGGGGCCGCCCCTGGCTGCCACACTGTGTCTCTCAGAGCACAGTAATACACTGGTGCGTCTGCCAGTCGCACCTTGCGCAGGGACAGGCTGCTGGATTTTCTGTCCTCAGAGATGTGCAAGGCTCCCCCCGGTCGGTGCTCGGACTTGTTTTGCTGTATCCCTTAGCTATAAATTGAGGTCCCTACCTGGGGAACTGCAGGTACCAGAAAATCCTTTCGTCTGTAACTGAGGGGTGAGTGCAAGTCAGGTTCAGGTCTCCTCCACGAGACAGGGCCGAGAATGCATTTATTGAGGGCAGATAGAGTATAACGGTTCTGAGGGCCAACATCCTGGTCCCTTCTCTTCATCTTGTAAGTAGCTCCCATTAACCAAGCTACAAAGCTCTCTACTAAGCAGCTTAACAGAGATAATAATAATTGCAGACAGTTTATTCCATGGCCAATGGGTCCTACTGCCAGGTCCACACTGTGGCATGGGAACATGGGAAATTCTATCATAGAATCACAGGACTGGAAGGGACCAGGCTGGAGAGGCTTTCTAGTCCCTGACAGGTGTTTGTCTAACCTGCTCTTAAAAATCTCCAAGGATGGAGATTCCACAACCTCCCTATTCTCTGTGTATGTGTCTATCTTGGATGTGGGAGGTGGAATTAACATACCCTGCCTAACTTTCATTTGAGCTTGCTAGCTAGCAACCTCCTCTTTAGTTCTTTACAGCATTCGCCCACTCCCAGCCTATTTTAGTATCACCTTTCACTCGAAGTAAACATAAATCTCTCCCTTTGGTCCAGCACACGGTACATAACCCAGCTGAGCTAGGTAAGAGGCAACTCGCCATGGTCTGTTCCCATCATCTCTCTTCCATATTCCTACAGAGTTCAAATACGGATACTCACATAATGTCAGCAACAATGTCGCTCCCCTCACGAGAGACATTTTCTGAGGAAGAGTATCAGAGGGGTAGCCTTGTTAGTCTGGATCTGTAAAAGCAGCAGAGAGTCCTGTGGCACTTTATAAACTAACAGACTTATTGGAGAATGAGCTTTCGTGGGATGCATGTAGTGGAAATTTCCAGGAGCAGGTATAAATATTCAAGAAAGAAGCAGGCTAGAGATAACGAGGTTAGTTTAATCAGGGAGGATGAGGCCCTCTTCTAGCAGCTGAGGTGTGAAATCCAAAGGAGAAGAAACTGCTTTTGTAGTTGGCAAGCCATTCACAGTCTTTGTTTAATCCTGAGCTGATGGTGTCAAATTTGTAGATGAACTGAAGCTCAGCAGTTTCTCTTTGAAGTCTGGCCCAGAAATTTTCTTGCTGCAGGATGGCTATCTTTAAATCTGCTATTGTGTGTCCAGGGAGATTGAAGTGTTCTCCTACAGGTTTTTGTATATTGCCATTCCTAATATCTGATTTGTGTCCATTTATCCTTTTCCGTAGGATCTGTTCAGTTATGTCCCTCTGCTATGTACATCGGCCATCGGTCTGAGAGTTGATGAGGCCACACCCTCAGTTGGTGTCTATTGGCAAAGCTCCATTCGAGTCATTCTGGTACATTTGCGTGCATTGTATCATGCCAAAGGTGATGGGACAGAATCCTAGAACATCCTCAATATTTTCCTCTCCCATATTAAAATTAAAAGCAAGAAGGGTGATCTTGTGCTTATGGCCCTGGGCTGAAACTCATGAGACTTAGGCGGTCAGTTCCTGGCTTTAACAAGATGTCTCTGTGAGATCTTGGACACGTCTTTAGTCTCGGAATCAAATTGGTTTAAGAGTAAAATTTTCAGAAGCCGCCTTAATTACTTAAGAACCTCACTCCCATTTTAAAGAGTGATTGGGTGCTGGATGGATGGAGCGACTGATTGGTCCTGCGTCACTTAATCCACTGGAAAATAAGAAAAGGAAATTTTAAAATACATCTAGATCTGGCTGTGTGTCCTGCTAGTTCCTAGTGATAGGGTTTGGATGTCCAAGCTCTATTAAACTGTCATTGAGGAATAAGAGTCTAAATCCTTCAACCAGCTTTGATAAATCCCAGCTTTAATGTGAGATTAAACTGTCTGGAGAACTGTGTGTGTGTTTGTCTTTTTCTATTCTATTAAGGCTCCTCTCTCACATTCATCACTGTAGACCCTCAGCAATTACCTGGGGTTCACTTCTTTCCAAATTGGTGTTTTCAGGCATGCCAAGTGCACTTTAGGTTTGTGGGGGCAGGGACAAAATATCTCTTTGTAAAAGGGAAGTTACTTGAAGGCTATGTAATGTTTCAGTGTGGGGTGTATCCCTCATGCCTTCCTTCTATGAACCTGTATGTCTTGATCTAAAATCAGTATCTTCACACTTTCTACCATTCTGTCCCTCCCTCTGGGGAGATCTTCACAAATACATCCACAAACTGCCTGATTATTGTCTTTCCAACCCCTCCTTCAAACTCTGCTGTGCTGTGCTGCCTACAGAAAACTTGGCAAGGGGTAGGCTATGGACCGTCTGCCGAGACCACTGCTTATCATGCTGACCAATATGTCTCTCTCGTGTTGTGCTCCTGCTCCGTCTATCTATATCCACTTGTCTCTTGGATTGTAAACTCTCTGGGGGCAGAGATCGTATGTTTGTTCTGTCTGAAGAAAGCCTAGCACCGTGGGGCTATGGTCCATGACTTGGGCTCCCAGGTGCTCTGGTAATTCGAATAACACGTTATTGTTAGTAATAACAGTGAAACCTTCCCCAAATGAGTCTAAATAGAATGCATCTGCTGCAAGGATTTCTGTTGGTCAATCCATCCCACTGGAAAGATTGTCTCTCTCACCAACAGAAGTTGGTCCAGTAAAAGATTCTCCCTCACCCACCAGGGTACGACAGGCTCAGTGGAACTTGAGAGTATTTCGGTAGATAAGGTAATGCCAGCTTGTTTAGAAAGACGAGGAATAGTGCTGCTTCCTAGCAGTAAGAGGCAGAATTGCAGCCTGATAGACAATTAACAATCGATACGGGCGAGAAAAGATGCAGTGAGGTGGTATCTTCTACTGGGCCAACTTCTGCTGGTGAGAGACACAAGCTTTCGAGCTTACACAGAGCTCTCCTTCAGGTGAGCTCCAGATATGGTCTCTCCCACCTGCAAAAGTTGTTCTAGTAGAAGATATCACCTCACCCCCACCAGAACTCCGTAATATCCTGGACCCAACACCGCGTGTCAGGTGATACAGCAGCGTCCCCTTGTGGGCAAAGAAATGAACTGAAAGGTGAAATGTCTCATACACGACTGAGAGACGAGACTCTCCCTCTTATAGATTTCCCAACGGTTCTGTCTGATGTTACCTCAGAACTTTGTGTGTTTGTATGGAATTCGGAGTAACTAATATGAGAGTTTAAAGGGTTTACACGATTTGCCTGAATCATTCAGAAGCTCCGATAATACGGTGAGGGGACGGTTTTATTAAAAGAAAACCCAACCACTCAAACAGAAAGTTGGCTGTATCTGAAAGACAGAAATTGTAGATAGCTGGTGTTTCTCTTTGTTGACTGGACAAGAAGGAATTTGTATTCCTCTTCCCCCTTTTAGACTCTGAAAGGAGCGGATCTTTTTTCATGCTTCACGATACGGAAGAAACTCTCTCTCCTCAGCTCACCCAACCAAAAGACGCTCCTGTCCCCTGCCGGGGCTGGGGTGAGATATTGCGCGGGGGCCTGCTCTGACTGTCACGCTGTGTCGCTCAGAGCACAGTAATACATCGCTGCGTCCGCCAGCCGCACCCTGCGGAACTCAAAGACACTGGAAGCTTTGTCCTGAGCGATGTATAAAGTGCCGCCCGCTTCGGTGCCGGGAGTCTCGCCCTTGAATCCACCTGCCAAAAGCCGCAGTGCCTGGTTGGGAACTTGGCGGTACCACATTATCTTCTCGGTGGTCACGTTAGGGTGATTGCAAGAGAGGGTCAATTTATCTCCCTCCAGGGCCTCTGCGAAAAGGGGCTGCTGGATCTCCGCTCTGCCTAGGGCACCTCGGAAAGAAAGGAGGGAAGAGAATTAATCTCAAACGCTTTAGGGTTAGGAGTCAATTCCCTTCTCCCTGTCCCCTCCTGTCTGGGTGAATCCCATTGGTGCTTTCAAAAAGCGAGAGAGGGAGAGAGACTTTTCTCCGGACAGCTGGGGGCAAATACATGTAATTGCAGGCCTGTGCAAAGTCTAAAGTCCTGTGGCGATAAATAAGCATCTCGACCCCCCCGCAGCCCAGGTACCTCTCATCTGCTCACCACGCCGGCTACCAGGTGGAAAAGCACATTCAAATCAGCTGATTTCAGTCTTCTGTACTTGCTCCCTGGTTCCACTGTCCAGTCAGGGCTAGGGACTGGGAACTACACAACAACCTAGCAAGGGCGGTGACACGAAATCTTCACACTCACTTAGCACCGAGGCTGTTAACACAGCTGCGATCCAACCTGAAGCCATAACGGGGATTCAGGGGATCTGGGTCTCGGCCTCCACCAGGTTTAATTGCTCTTTGCAGCTGGGAGGGAAGAGAAGAAACTTCACCCCCTGCGCGACGCCTTAGAAGCTTCCGTTGTGGCTCTGGGCTGGAGCTTCCAAAGGGCTGAATAGCAGAGAAAGGACTGGTTCTGGTTTGTACAGGCTGGCTGCTGCTGTCAGAGACAGGAGATTTGGGGCGGAAGGGGTGAAGGTAGCATGGAGCAGAGCTCACAGACGTGCAAATACTCGGTCGAGACTGTATTATACACTCAGGGAAAACATCGCCACCTGGGGGCTATGAATAGGCACTGGCTGAAAAAATTTTTAGTAAGTGCTTTCAACTTACATGAGTGGTTCACGACCAGGGGTACTGCAGAGATCTTCCAGGGGTTACAGCAACTCATCTGGAGTGTTGCCTAGTTTTACAAGATGCTACATAAAAAGCACTGGAGAATTCAGCACAAACTAAAAATTCATACAGACAAAAACTTGTTTATACGGCTCAAAACATGGAAATGTCAGTACGATATTTATATTCCAATTAATTTATTTTATCATTATATGGTAACAATGAGAAAGTCCGTAATTTGTTGGTAACACTGTTCAGTGACACGTTTGTGTTTTTATGCCTGTTTTTTGTAAGCAAGTAGATTTTAAGTGAGGTGAAACTTGGGGGTTAGGGTTATAGATATAGATATAGATATAGATATCAAGGAAACAAACATATATCTGTTTTGTTTCCTTGCGTTTTTTTAATAGAATCTCTCTCATGTTTGTGTCTTTTCGGAGTTTAGCTTTTGTCGATTTTTTCATGTCGGCGTTAGTTTCATTGACAATACTTGGTAATGTAGACAAGCACTCATGAGACAGAGAATGTTACTCACTATAGCTGTGACTATAACAGCTGAGAGCCAAGTTGGAGCCATCCTTGGATTGAATGGTTCTTTGACTAAACAGAACTAATTTCTCAATCCCTAAATAATTGATTTATCTTCTTGGCTAATAGCTCCAGTTTAGGGAAGGCAAGAATTCTGTCCTATAAAAGGTGCCTTAAAATGAATGTTGCAGAAGCTGTCGGAGTAGCATGAACCCACCTTCACAGGGTGATTCTCTCTGCTCTGTAAATCCTCATTAATGGTACTGTCTGAAGGGTAAAGGAAGCTTGGTTGGTGTCAGGGGAGGGAGGGAGCAGGGGACAGAAGAACGCTGTTACTTGTATTGTTTAACTGCACACCGCCCCCGAGCGGCAAAATGTGGTCACAAATCAAACATGGTGCAGCAGATTTTCTTACAACTTTGGCAGTAAACCAAACTTTAGTTTCCAATACAGATAGTGAATATTTTTCTGGTGCAAGAGGTGAGGAAGGTCTTCTAAAGTCTGTCTGTCTGTTTATACTGGACAGGGGAAGATTTCTGAACTGCACAGTACCAGTTCTTCTCCTATAATATATGAACTTTTCCACTTGGTAGAGCTCCTGTGTTTATTTGTTCAGTTTCGGTGACATTGAACCGTCTGGTTGCACCTTCCGTAAATAGCAGGGCTGGGGGCAGCTCTTCAACCGGACTTGGAGGTTCATGATTTGTCTTTCTGAGTTCACTTTACTGTCACCATCCTTTCAGAAAAGGCAACACTCCGGATTGCGGGGAAAATAAAAAAGACAGAGATCTAAAGAGGTAGGGCGTTTGTACGCGTGTGTGAAAGTGAATTTACATCGTTTCCAATTTCAGTATTTTCAGACTTCCCCCTTTTGCCCCCCGAGTCAACCCCAGCTGCTCCACACAGCCCTTGGGCGATTTTTGCTCAGCTCCCCTGAGGGCCCCTGTTACTGTGTCTCTCCCGGCGCAGTAATAGGTCCCGGAGTCGCTCGGTTCTCTGGACAATTTCCCCAGCTGGAAGGATTTGTCCTTTTTATCCTAGGTGGCATCGAACCCTTTTCTGATCCCTTCATCCGAGTCCTCCTATCCCGGGTCCCTTAGGAAGAGCCTTGGGGACTGGTTGGGGAGCTGCACATACCAGAAGAGGTAAGGAAACCCAGAAATCTGATATGTGCAGTTAAGAAGCACCGAGTCCCCGTGGGGGATGGTAACGCTGCCGTCAGTTTGGGTCACTGAGTCTGCTCCACAGGTGCCTTCTGTGGAAGAACAGAGCAGAACAGACACACTATAATAGAATTTGAGGAGATATACTCCGAGATAACCTGCGTGTAACCGGTACAAACAATGCAGCAAAAACACTATGAACACAGATACAATAAAACACTGGCAGATTAACAAAGAGGTAATAGAATCAAAATCTGCACTGAGAGGCCATGCAAGCATAAAGGGATGCCATCAGATACAACAGCAACATAATATTTAGACTCGGATATAACAGAGAATGTTGATGCTCAGAGATAATAAATACACAATATAAGCAATCTGATATAAAAGATATATATAATCGTTATACTCGGATAATAGAGAGCAATGACCCTTATAGACAATACAAACATAATAGATACAATCGGATATAATATAGGCACTTCGTGATCATGGGCATTGAAACAAATTTAAATTGTGAAGTCAGGATAAACACATGGTTCGATAGAATGTAACAAAGCTGAGAACTAGAATCTTACTTAGAATAGCTGTGATTGTAACAGCGGAGAGCTAAATTGGACGCATTCTTGAGTTGAACGAGTCTTTGACTAAAGAGAGTTAATTTCCTAATCCGGGAAGAATTGATTTGTCTTCTTGGCTAGTACCCCTAATTTAGAAAAGGCAATAATTATGTCCTATAAAAGGTGCCTTACAATAAATGTTCTACCTCTGAGCAGGAGCTGTCAGTTGTGGGAACAGCATGAACCGATCTACACAAGAGTGATTCTCTCTGCTCTATAAACCTCTCTCAATGGTACTGTCAACAATTAGACAGTCTGACGGGCAAAGGGGGCCAGGCTGGTGTCAGGAGAGGGCACAGAGCAGGGAACAGAAAAATGTGGTTACTTCTACTATTTACCTAGCACCACAGCGCCCCCGCGTGGTACAATGTGATCCCAAATGGGGAAGAAGTTGCAGCAGATATTCTTACACCTTGCCAGCAAAGCAGCGTTTCTCACAGAGATAGTGAGTATTTTTCTGATGCAAGAGGCGAAGATGGTCTTCTAAAGACTGTCTATGTATATGAGAAACTAAGCAATATTTAAGTAATTGCATGCTGTAACATGTATTTTAGATCTGATTTTGCAAGCAAGTAGTTTTTAAGTGAGGTGAAACTTGGGATACCTGAGACAAATCAGACTTCTGTAATGGGTACAGTAGTCTGGAAAGGTGGACAGCCACTGCCATCATGCTCGGGTTTCTGTGTTTACTGGTTTCTTTTTAGTGATATTGAAACTGTCTCGTTACACTTTCCTTCAAGAACGGGGCTGGGAACAGCTTTCACTAGAACTGCTCATGAGCAGGTTGATGTGTTCTGCTCTTTCCTGATTTTACCTTACTTGGTGATTCATGACATTCACCATTATTTCTGAGATGGTAACACTCCGGATTAGGGAAAAGAAGGAAAAGACCAAGAGCACAAATGTGTGCGTCGTGTGTCTGTGTGTGAGACAGATGTTTGTTCCAAGTTCCGTGTTTTCAGACTTCCCACCTGCTGTCCCTAAGTCATCCCCAGACCCCAGTGCCCGCATCCCTGCTGCTCTGCACAGATTCTGCCTGGTTTTTACTCAGCAGGGTCAGGTCGATGTCACCATGTGGCCCGTGGCACAGTAACATTTTGCAGAGTCGCTCAGTCCGCTGGACGGTTTCCACAGGTGAAAGGATTTGTGCTTTTTATCGTGGGCAGCATCTGATCCCTTCATCCGAGTCCACCCGTCCCAGGTCTCTCAGGAAGAGCCCCGGGGGGCTGGCTGGAGGACTGCAGGTACCAGAAGGAATAAAGCGACAAAGAGTCCTGTACCACCTTGTAGACTAACAGACGTTTTGGAACATGAGCTTTCATAGATACTCTGACGAAGTGGGTATTCATCCACGAAAGCTCATGCTCCAAAACGTCTGTTAGTCTATAAACTGCCACAGGACTCTTTGTCACTTTTTACAGATCCAGACTAATACTGCTACCCCTCTTGACAGAAGGGATAAGGAAACCCAGAAATCTGATAGGCACAATTCAGATGCACCGGTTCCCCTTGGGGGATGGTTACGGTGCCTTCAGTTTGTGTCACTGAGTCTGCTCCATAGATGGCTTTTGTGGGAAGAACAGAGCAGAACAGATGCACTCCGAGACAACTTCCATGTATCAGCTCTGATTCTGTAATAAATGAATGTAACAGATACAAACAATCCTACAAAACATGATAAACAAATACAATGGTAGTTTCAGTAAGACGCAAGTGAAACAAAGTCTGTACTGAGAGACCTTGCAAGCATAAAAGGGTGCAATCAGATACAACAGCAACATAATATATAGACTCGGATATAAACACAGAATATTGGAACTCGGGGACAATACAGGCGGAACATGCAATCAGACATAATCGAAATATATTTATGATAAGATATAATAGAAATAGCGCATTGGCATTCTATAGAAGGTATAAGCATAAAGGATACAATTAAATATAATATAAGAACTTCGTGATTTTAGGCCTTGAAACAAACTAAATTTCGTAGGCAGGATGAAGACATGGTTCCATAGAATGTAACAAAGCTGAGACATAGAATGTTACTCATTTAGAATAGCTGTGACTGTAACAGCGGAGAGTCATACTGGAGTCATCCTTGGGTTGAATGATTCTCTGACTAAACAGAGCTAATTTCCTAATCCTGCAAGAATTGTTTTGTCTTCTGGGCTAGTAGTTCCAAAATAGGGAGGGCAAAAAATCTGTCCTATACAGGGTACCTTAAAAATTATGTCGTGTCTCTGAGCAGGAGCTACAGGAACAGCATGAACCCAACTTCCCAGGATTCTCTCTGTTCTGTAAATCCTTCCCAAGAACAAGGGGCTGCCAAATGAAATTAATAGGTAGCGGATTTAAAACAAACACAAGAAAGTATTTTTTTTCATGCAATGCACTATCAAACTCTGGAACTCCTTGCCAGAGGGTGTTGTGAAGGCTAATACTATTATGGGGTTCAAAAGGGAGCTAGATAGATTCATGGAGGATAGGTCCATCAATGGCTATTAGCCAGGGTGGGCAGGAATGGTGTCCCTGGCCTCTGTTTGCCAGAAGCTGGGAGCGGGCGACAGGGGATGGATCACTTGATGATTCCCTGTTCTCATCATTCCTGGCACTGGTCACTGTTGAAAGACAGGACACCGGACTTGATGGACCTTTGGTCTGACCCAGAAAGGACATTCTTATGTTCTTATGATGTGTCCTGTCCTGGTCTTTCCTAATTGTACCTTACTTGGTGATCCGTGACATTTGACGTTCACCATAATTTCTGACCAGGAAACACTCCGGATTAGGGCAAAGAAGGAAACAGAGAGCTAAAGCCTGAGTGATTTCTGTGCCAAGTTCTGCCCCCGAGTCGGCCCCAGACCCAATGCCCACCTCCCCGCTGCTCTGCACAGCCCCTGCACGGTTTTTGCACAGTTCCTCTGCTGGTCAGTGTCACTGTGTCTCTCGCGGCGCAGTAATAGGTCCCGGAGTCGCTCAGGTCGCTGGACTGTTTCCACAGGTGGAAGGATTTGTCCTTTTTATAGTGGGTGGCATTGAACCCTTTTCTGATCCCTTCATCCGAGTCCTCCAGTCCCAGGTCCCTCAGGAAGAGCCTGGGGGACTGGCTGGGGAACTGCACGTACCAGAAGGGATCAACATTAGCAGCGAGAGAAAATTGATAGGTGCAGTTCAGGCGTACCAAATCCCCTTGGGGGGTGATAACGCTGCCTTCAGTTTGGGTCACTGAATCTGCTCCATAGATGCTTTCTGTGAGGGGAACAGACCAGAACAGACACCTTCAGATATAACAGAACCAGAGCGGATACACTCCCAGATAGCGGTGCTGGAACAATTTGTATAGTGCGGGTGCTGAAGGCGGAAGCCATGTATTTGGGTTGTTATGGAGAACTTCCAGCCGCTGGATGCGGCAGCACCCCTAATTTCAGAACCTTTGCTCCCAGATAACATGCCCTTAAAGATTGAAACAGCGCAACATTACATATTAAAATAGAAACTTGGTAGATTCCCTTAGTTACAATAGAAACGTAAGGAATGCACAGAGAGACAATATAAACATAACAGATACACTAGTAACATAATTTAATTCGAGTAGAACAGAAACAGAACATTGAAACTCAAAGTCAATACAAACGCAGATGCAATCAGATACCATAAAAACAATATTTAAACTCGGACGTAATAGAGAACAAAAGATAATACAAACAATAGATACAATTAGACATAATATAAGCATTATATATTATATAATATAAACATTGAAATAGATCGAATGGTAAAGACAGGATAACAGACGTGGGTCATTACTCACTTAGAATAGACACGATTATCACAGCTGCCATCCAAGGTAGAGTCATGCTTGGACTGAAAGATTCTTGGAAGAAACAGAGCTAATCCCGAAACCAATATCAATTTATATATCCGGGTCTTGTTACTTCAATTTAGAGAAGGCGAGAATTTTATACTCTAGGTGCGTTTAGAAATGTACCTGATAACTCTGTGCTGGAGCTGCGCTTTAGCTGATTATCATGGATCTAACTTCACAGGAGTGAGTCTGCTCTGTAAATGCTTCCGGATGATGCTGTCTTGAGATGCGAGCGGCTAAGAGTTTGTGGGAGGGGGTTGCTGGCTGGCCGGAGAATTCTCAGGGCAGGAACAGAATCGGATCATCTCATTGGTGTGTTTTTATAGATCAACTCTTCCCCCGCTTGGCAAAATACCTAAACTAGTGGGGGACAAGGTGAGTGATTGCGCCGACTTCTGTGGGTGAAAGAAAGACAAACTTTCGAGACCCGCTCTCTCACCCACAGAAGTTGGTCTAGTAGAATATATTTACCTCACCCACCGTATCTCTCTGATATCCTGGGACTGACAGGGCTACAGCTACTCTGTATAAATTAGTGAGAAATATTTTAGCAGAGTCGGATTTCCTGATAGTTTGACATCAGAAGCTTCAGAGAAAAAATAGTGGTTATAACTGGCGCAAGGCAATGCCTGGTGTCACATAGACAGACAAATGCTTTATATCTATGCCGTATATAACCTCACCCAGGGTCGGCTCCAGGCCCCAGCACGCCAAGCTTGTGCTTGGGCCGGCAAGCCGCAGGGGGCGCTCTGCCAGTCGCCGTGGGGGAGGCAGGCAGGCTGCCTTCGGCGGCTTGCCTGCAAAGGGTCCGCTGAAGCCGGGTCCAAGCGACCCTCCTCAGGCAAGCCTCCGAAGGCAGCCTGTCTGCCGTGCCTGGGGATGCAAAATCCCTAGAGCCGCCCCTGCTGGGGTGGGTGGCCGTTCAAAGGAAGGCAGAGAGTAGGAGGCAGAAGAATACGGTCCTTTGTATTATTTTTCTAACACAACACCGCCCCCCCCCGGCAAAGTGCGTGCACAGAAGGTAAATATTAGTGTCTATATATCATACCCTTCCCCCACCCCGTGTCTGTCTTGCTTGTTTAGACCATCGACTCTCAACCCTCCTCCCAACCTGGGATGCGGGGAGTTATTATTTTTCATTTCCTGGGAAGATTACGCATCTCTGTTCATTTGTTCCCTTTGTCCTGAGCTGATAGTGAATTTTGCTCTATGACATGTCCTAAAATCCTGGGCAGGAGCAGAAAGAGGCGATGCAGACTGGAGGACTGGCTAGCGAGGAGGCGGTTTGTGCTGGTTTGGTGAGAGACAGAGTCCAGTACTTGCATAATTCCTCCTCCTTCCACCCCCAGTCGCTCCTAGGAGCCTCCTATTCCTGCTACAGCCCCTGGGAGGTTTTTGCTCAGCGCCTCTGCCGGTCCGTGTCACTGTGTCGCTCACGGCGCAGTAATAGGTCCCGGAGTCGCTCAGGTCGCTGAACGGTTTCGACAGGTGGAAGGATTTGAGGTTTCTATCGTGGGTGGCATTGAACCCCTTTCTGATCCCTTCATCCGAGTCCTCGCGTCCCATGTCCTTCAGGAAGAGCCTGGGGGGCTGGTTGGGGAACTGCACGTACCAGAAGAGATAGGGAGAAACAGCCTCATAGGTGCAGTTAACAACCACCGATTCTCCTTGGGAGATAAGGACGCTGCCTTTCGTTTGGGTGACTGAGTCTCCTTTGCTCTGTCCTGCGAGCGGAAAATAGCGTATTGTGTGCACTCAAATGTAACAGCAACAAAACAGATACACAGACAAAATAAAAGCATAATAATATGAACACTCAGACTAGAGGCACAGTAGATATAGAGAGATATAATAGCGGCTTAACAATACACAAGTTAATGTGCACATAAGAGACACGTATAATAATGGAAACATGCTAAATACATAGAGATATAACAATATAATAGATACATTGAGATATAACAGAAACACATAAATATGAATAGTAAGAACATTGTAGATACGTTCAGCTGTAATAGAAAGACATCAGACACAGATATAATATAAACGTATTAGGTACATTCAGATATAATAGTATATAATGTTGAAAGAAAGTAACATGACAGAAATAGTACGTCGAAACATATTAGATACAGGGAGGCACAATAAATACATAATACATGCACTCAGATAAATACAGTTGAAGGAGAGAGACATGATACAAACATAATACTGTACATACATTCAGATATAATAGAACCGTGATAGGTACGAGAAGACATAATAGGAATATGCCATTTCATCTCCGTTCTAACAGAAACCTGGTAGATACAAACATCATGTAGACATCACAGATGCATCGAGATATAATGGAAATACAATGCATGCATAACACAGACATACTATATAAGCACAGACATAATGTATTGTATTTCCATGCATAATACAGGTGTAGAAGCACATACAAGATTTTAGGCACTCTCAACATCGAGTGATGTAGGCGGATAGGGTGAATACGATGGGAACAGGCTGAGGGATAGAATCTCACTCACTTAGAACAGACAGCACCAGCACAGCTGCGACCCAAGATAAAGGCATCCTTGGGTCTTCTTGGAACATGGGACCGAGAGAGAGAAAGAGAGAGAGAGATGGTTTCTCTTTGATCGTGGTTTCTGCAGAGAAGAGAAGGGAAGAATTTTGCCCTTTAGGGGCAATCTCTGATGGTTTAGAAGAGCCGATTGTGTGTCTTTGGTGGAGCGCCTCTTGTTTGAATAGCTGCACGGGGGTGACTGTCTCCACTCTCTAAAGTGCTTCAGAACTGGTGCTGCTGCCAGAGATGAAGCTGTTTAAAGGGTTATGGCTGGGGGCAGGGTGAGGGGGGGAAGGACCATGTTAAGAGAGAAGAGAACTCACCGGTGAGGAAAATACTGTGTTGTTTGTCCTGGACAACATCGCCCCCACGTGGCAAAAATAATTTAACTGTTGGGAAATTTTAGTAGCAGAAACGAAGTTTCTCTTATCTTTGCAACCAGTCAAGCAGACATTTCTATAGTGTAGGTGGGTATTTCTTCCTGCATGTTATAGGTGGGTTTATGAAAAATCTATCTAATTATCATATTACTTTGTAGGTGTGTATATACACACTGTATAAACTAAAAAGCCCAGGCATATATAATGTGTGTCTGTGATTGTGTATCTATTATGCGTACCACAGGGGGACCTTCTGTTTAGATATATTCCTTCTTTTAAGTTAAATTGTATTTTGTCTTATTCCCCATAATGCCAGAAATCGTACACCCAGTTTTAAGGGAAATCACAGGGCTGACTAATAAGCAGAAATGTTATTCTATATTCTTTATATGGAAAATGCCCCCAGTCCCCATGGCTTCCCAATCGCTCCCAGACCCCAACCCGCAGGTTCCTGTGAGCAGCTTTTGCTCCCTTGCCCCATGATCTGTTCCCCTGTGTCTCTCAGGGGGCAGTAATAGGTAGCAGGTCGCTAGCTTCACTGGAGGGTTTCCCCAAAGGGAAAGATTTTTGCTTCTCTTCCTCTGTTCCGTTGAACCCTCTTCTGATCCCTTCATCCATGTCCTCCCTTGCAATGTACCTCGGGAGCAGCCTGGGAGACTGACTGGGATACTGTGCCGCCTACCAGAAAGGATAGGAAGAAACAGACTTGTAGGTGCAGTTGAGAAACTGATAGAGTCTCCTTATGAGATTATAACGCTGCCTTGTTTGGGTCACTGGGTCTTCATAGGTCCCTTTTGTGCGGGTAACGAAGCAATACAGAATGAGCACAGTGACAATGGAAGCAAAATAGACACTCGGAGATAACAAAATAGATGCACACACGGCAAATGGAATCATAATAGGTAGACATATAACAGAAACATAATAAATATACTTAGACAAAATATACAGATAATAGATACATAACACCTTCACTCAGATATAATAGAAACATAAGAGATAATCTCAGATTTGAGATACATAATATTTGCATTCCAATATACTATAAACTTGATACTCGTATAACAGATATATAGTAGAGAGACAGTAGCTAGAAACATAATCGGTACATACATAGGTAATGGAAACATGAAATAGATAAAGATATAATAGAAACATAACAGTTATACTCACATAATAAACACATAATAGATTAAAACAACGAGGAGTACTTGTGGCACCTTAGAGACTAACCAATTTAAACTGGTTAGTCTCTAAGGTGCCACAAGTACTCCTCGTTGTTTTTTCTGATACAGGCTAACACAGCTACCACTCTGAAACCTGTCACATAATAGATACACCGTCACCTTCAGCCCCCAGCTAAAACCTCTCCAGTGCATCATCAGAGTTCTACAACCTATCCTGAAAGATGATCCCTCACTCTCACAGATCTTGGGAGATAGACCAGTTCTCACTTACAGACAACCTTCAACCTGAAGCAAATACTCACCAGCAACCACACACCACAGAACAAAAATATTAACCCAGGAACCTATCTTTGCAACAAAGACCAGTGCCAGCTCTGTCCACATATCTATTCAAGTGACACCATAATAGGACCTAATCACATCAGCCACTCCATCAGGGGCTTGTTCACCTGCACATCTACCAATGTGATATATGCCATCATGTGCCAGCAATGCCCCTCTGCCATGTACATTGGCCAAACCCGACAGTCTCTACAGAAAAGAATAAATGGACACAAATCTGATATCAGGAATCATAACATTCAAAAACCAGTAGAAGAACACTTCAATTGCTCTGGTCACTCAGTAACAGACTTAAAGGTGGCAATTTCTCAACAGAAAAGCTTCAAAAACAGACTCCAACGAGAAACTGCTGAACTTGAATTAATATGCAAACTAGATACCGTCAATTTAGGTTTGAATAGAGACTGGGGGGTTGGCTATACTTACAGCTGTACAGCGCTTGGAGTTAAACCTGTCTTCATACAGCTGTGTAGGGAAAGTGCTGCAGTGTGGCCACTCTGACAGCTACCAGCTCTGCAGTGTGGCCACATTTGCAGCATTTGCAGTGGTGTTGGGAGTGGTGCATTATGGGCAGCTATCCCACAGAACACCTCTTCCCATTCTGGTGCCGTGGATTGTGGGAAGGGGGCAGAGGGTATGGGTCGTTCTGGTTCCGTCCCAACGCTCCCTTATGCATCGCTTCACATCCCAGCAATCCCTATGTTTCCATCCACATTTGGTACCATCTTTCCACGGTTTCTGTGCAGTGCGATTCTATGTTCCGTTTTGGTCTGCGGGAAATGGAGCCCGAACTGCTGAGGAGTATGCTGACGAGTCTCGCCAGCACATCACGTTTCGCAGTTGAGCTATTCCTTAAGATCCAAAGTGACAGTGAGGAGTCCAACAATGATAGCAAGTCACATAATACGTACGACAGGAAATTGCTTGTGGCATTCACGAACATGCTCAGCACCGTGGAACACCACTTTGGGGCTTGGGAAACAAGCACTGAGTGGTGGGATCACATCGTCATGCAAGTCTGGGATGACAAGCAGTGACTGCAGAACTTTTGGATGAGAAAAGCCATTTCATGGGACTGTGTGAGGAGCTCACCCCCACCCTGCAGTGCAAGGACAAGAGACTGAAAGCTGCCCTGCCAGTGAAGAATCGAGTGGCTATTGCAATCTGGAAGCTGGCAACTCCAGAAAGCTACCGATCAGTCGCAAACCAGTTTGGAGTGGGAAAGTCGACCCTTGTAATCGTGTTGATGCAAGTTTGCAGGGCCATTAATCACATCCTGTTAAGAAGAACCATGACTCTGGGGAATGTGCAGGACATTGTGGATGGCTTTGCACAAATGGGTTTCCCTAACTGTGGAGGGGCAGTAGATGGGACACATTCCTATTCTGGCGCCAGCCCACCTAGCATCTGAGTATGTTAATCAGAAGGAGTATATTTCTATGGTTCTCCAGGCGCTTGTGGGTCACCGTGGGTGTTTCATTGACATTAACGCAGGCTGGCCCAGAAAGGTGCATGATGCATGCATCTTTCGGAACACTGGCCTCTTCAAGAAGCTGCAAGCCGGGACTTTTTTCCCAGAGTGGATGATCACAATAGGGGACATCGAAATGCCCATTGTGATCCTTGGAGACCATGCTTACCTGTTAATGCCGTGGCTCATGAAACCATACACAGGGAGCCTTGACAGCAGCAAGGAATGGTTCAACTACAGGCTGAGCTGGTGCCGAATGACTGTGGAGTGTGCTTTTGGCCATTTAAAGAGCCACTGGTGATCTCTGTATGGGAAGCTGGACTTGGGGGATAACAGCATCCCTGCGGTTATATCCACATGCTGTACCCTCCATAATATTTGTGAAGGGAAGGGTGAAAGATTCAGTCAGGCATGGACCTCTGAGGTTCAATGCTTGGAGGCTGAATCTGCACTGCCAGAGAGCAGGGCTACTAGAGAGGCCCAGCACAGGGCTGCAAGGATTAGGGATGCCTTGAGGGAGGAATTTGAGGCTGAAAACCAATAGTAATGTTTGGTGCCCTGCACTGGAGTGAAGTGCAGTGGTTACAATGTTAATAGGAATCTGTGTTTGCTAAGTTGATTTTCAGTGCCTGTTTCTTTCCTCGGCTAAGGTATCTTTAACTTTATGCAATAATAAAGACTGTTTTCAAAGCCAAAAATTCATTTATTGAAAAGAAAATTACTTTATTGAAAGAAATACAACTTTTTTGGAATCTGAAAGGGCAAGGGGCTGGGGTGGGGAACTGTACAATCACAGATTTGCATATGTCCTGTCTGGGGCGCTGTGCAATAACTGATGCACTTCAGGATGGCCATACTGCATGGTGATGGGGGTTGAGTGCAGAGGGTAAGGATTGTAGTGCTCAGGGTTGGTTGGTGAAAACACAGGTGTTGGAGGCAGCTGGTGGTGGTAAGAACTCGGATGTTGGGGAAGGGGGTTTGGAGCTGACATGAGGACACAAGGGAAAGAGCTTTGGGACAACGGGTGCAGGGGGGATCAGGGGCGGTCATGCTCTGCCTGCATGGCTACTGGTGCCTGGATAGAGTACGCTTGGCACTCGAGGATGCTTATCAGACGCTCCGTGTTTTGCTTCCTGTGTGCTGCATTTTCCTTGTGGATCCTGCTTTCCCTCTCCCCCCACTCCTGCGCTTTTCGATTCTCTGTGAGAGATTGTTGCATCACTTCATGCAGCATGTCGTCTTTGCTTTTTTGTGGTCGCTTCGGAGGTTTTGTAGTCTCTCAACCAGTGATAACATGGACAGCCGAGATCTCAAGGTTGCATCTATAAAGGCAAAATGCAACACTTAACAGAGGCAGCATTGTCTATACCAGACAGAGTATTTCCCCCACACTTAAGAAGGGCACATACAGTCTTCACAATAGTATAATTTTCCCATCCCAATGAGATCCCATGGGAGCCCCAAAATAGTGAGTAAGAGGGACTGATTGTTTCAGGACTGTACTGTCCTCTGGGTTTCTGTGTGTTGGGGAGAGCAAACAGCTGCAGGAGACACCTATACTGAACACTATCCCAACATTTTACACAGGAGTTTATCCTGGAAGATATCTCGCTGCTGCAGGTCACCTGGGAAGCATGGAAGTGTCTTCTACTGCAATGCGGATTCCACCCTGGCCCCTAAGCAGCTTGCCTGTGTGCAGCAATGATCCTCCCACCCTCATGGCACAGTGGCATGGATGCATTAGCCTGACTGAGACAAGGACCACAGTGGCTCTCCCAATAAACCTGCTCGAGTGCATTGTCCACTCTCTGGATGAGACTTTTGAAGAGATTACCGAGACCGATTACTGCAACATGATAGACCACATCAATGCACTATTCCACACTCTGCAGCTCCTTCACTTTAACCCTGCACTGCACCGCGTCCCGGACATGGCCCCTTTCCAGCATGGCCCTTGATACCTGCCCAAAGGTATCATAATTCCTATGGCTGGAGCACAGCTGGAATTGCATAGCTTCCTCCCCCCAAACACTGATGAGGTCCAGCAACTCACCATTGCTCCATGCTGGGGCTTGTTTGGCGTGTGGAGGCATGGTCACCTGGAAAGATTCACTGATTGCACTTCACACCTGGCTGAGCAAACAAGAAGGGGATTTTTCAAATTTCCAGGGAATTTAAAGAGTGGGTCTGACAGTTGGTCACCTGAGGCCAGGGCAGTAGAGTTCGAACTGATGAGCAGAGTGGCTAGAACAGGCATTCTGGGATACTGCTGAATACTTCTGGAGACCAATAACAGCACTTTTGGTGGCCACACTGGCGGGGCAGTGCTGCATCAGCAGCTCTATAGTCTTTATTCCTCTTGTCAAGGTGGAGTACAGCCAGCGCTGTAGCCAAGGAGATATAGCGCTGTATGTGCCTTGCCAGTGTGGATGGTGAGTGAGTTGCAGCGCTGTAAAGCCACCACCAGCACTGCAACTCTCAAGTGTAGCCAAGCCATGGGAATGGCTGAGCCATTATACACATTGAATCTATTTCTCCATGTTAAGTATCCTCACATCTTCTTGTCAAGCTGTCTGAAATGGGCTATCTTGATTATCACTACAAAAGTTTTTTCTCTTAATTAATTAGCCTCTTAGAGTTGGTAGGGCAACGTCCACCTTTTCATGTTCTCTGTATGCGTATATCTATCTCCTTACTATATCTTCCATTCTATGCATTCGATGAAGTGGGCTGTAGCCCACAAAAGCTTATGCTTAAATAAATTTGTTAGTCTCTCAGGTGCCACAAGTACTCCTGTTCTTTTTGCAGATACAGACTAGCACGGCTGCTACTCTGAAAGCTGTCATAAAAGATACATTCAGGTGTAATGCACACATTGTAGATACAAATATATTAGATACATAATAGAGACACTCAGATTTCACAGAAACTTTATAGATACACTCAGATGCAATGTACATATAATATATACAGATATATTAGAAACCTAATAGAGACACTAATATCATTGAAATATAATAGATACATACTTAAATACTGGAAACATTTTGGATAGACAGAAATAAAAACATAGTAGATATACTCAGAGACAATATGAACGTAACAGATATACACAGAAAATACACACATCTTGGATGCACACAGCGATATTGGAAACATAATAGATAAACTCAGAGATAATGAACACACCCAGAATTTAGTCTTTGAGACAAATGCAGTGATAGAGACAGGGTTATTGCCTGGAAGAAAAGATTTTTTTTCAGGTTGTCTAGTGGAATCTTCCTCTGCACAGACAGGATCAGAACAGCCAAGACCAAGACCCAAGTTAAATGGATTGTGGGGTTTCAGTGAATCTGGGCAAACCACTGTGCACACCAAAAAAGAATTGATTTGCCTCTCTATCCGGCAGTCACTGTGCGGGGAAGAGAACGGTTTCACACCCCAGGCAAAGCCTCACAAAGGTCTGTGCAGTCTCTGAGCTAGGGACCCCACCTCCATGAATCTCATACAGCTGACTACATAGAAGTGACTACCTCTGCTCTGCAAATGCTTCTGATTGGTGCTGCCAGAGATGCTTGCATTCGAGGGCATAGGGGCAGGTGGGTTGGTGGCAGAAGGGAACAGAACCTGTGGGGTGGGAAAATATTGTCATTTGTATTATTTCTTAGACTCCGCATTGCTCCCTAGGAATTAAGCGTCTGCGGGAAGGTGGGGGCGGGAATCATGGTATCAAATGAGGCTTCTGATAACTTTGCCAGTCAGGCAGCTTTCTGTACACACATCTATCCCAAAACACAGAGGATTTTCCCTCTCATCTATCTCTCGGTAGGCAGTGCGGGATTGTTTTACTACAGCAACACAGCGATTGTCTTATAAATAATCCGGATGTATTTATTTATTCTTTCTTTCTTTCTTTCTCACATGCTATCATGGACTCACAGATAGTGCCCACTCATGGCCCCGTTTGGTCCATGGAGGGTTCCCCTTTCAGTGAGACAGCCCTTCTCGGGGGTCCACCCTCTCTCAGGTTCAGGCCTCTCCACTTCCTGGAGCTGCACCTCTCTGAGCCTTAGCATGCCCATCTCTGCTGTGGGCCCTCTCAGGGAGTCCACGCGCTCTGGACCCCCCGGGCCTCCTCACTCCCCAAAGGGGTTGATGCAACCCTGTTCTCTAGACCAGAGTGACTCTCAGCCAGCATAAAACAGGAGGGTTTATTGCAAGTTCAACACAGCACAGGAAACTCTCAGGGCTCAGGCCCAGCCTCCCTCAGCCCAGCATATCCCAGTCCCCCTGCAGCCAGGTGGGCTCTGCCTGCTCCCCCTCTCCAGCCCTGAGCCCCCTTGCTTCCCAGCTGGGCCTTCAATATCCCCAGTCCCAAGCCCTGCCTCTGTCCATTGTCTTTTCTCCAGGTAAACAGGGTCGTAAAGAGGAAGGCCTGGGTGTCCTCTCCTCTTAGCCCTTCTCTGGCCCCTCTGGCTGGAACCGGCTGGTCAGGTCACCGGGGTCCTCTCTTCACAGCCCATTGTCCTCTCATTGGCCAGAACCTGTGTCTCCAGGTCACCAGCATCTGAGGTCTCCATCAGCCGCCATCAGCCGGGGTCCTGAGTTCCCTCTCTGGTCCTCTGTAACAACAAACTCCCTCTCCCCTCACCTCGTTAAACCAGTAACACTCAGGGACACTGAGTCCCACTCCCTCTGCATGCAACTCACTGGAAAACACAGAAAACCCAAGAAAACCCCCCACTTCGTCACACATGCCAATAATATTTACATTCAAATAACACAATAGAGGTGCTGATGTCATGGGAAAGATTGGTTTGTATTCATGGATTTTTTTAACTCTCTTACTGTGTTCATGGTTCTCTCTGAAGGGGATTTTCCTAGAACTTTTTCTGAAGGATCAAATCTCACTTGCCACCTAAGTAAACAATCAGGCACACCGAGACCATGGTAAATTCGGCCCCAAATGTTTTAGTAATCTCTTGTCTTCCCTGATCACCCTCTCCTTTCTCCAGTGTGGAAGCACATCCCATATGCCCCCACCCCATTCCCTACAAACACAGCCTGGAGTGTAGTATTTATTGTACGGGTGTAGTCTCTAAGGTGCCACAAAAACTCCTCGTTGTTTTTGCTGATGCAGACTAACATGGCTAAACCTCTGAAACCTTGCATAGGCACTGAATTTAGCCGTATGAAGTGGAAATCCATCAACTTCATGAAAAATCTTGTGCAGATACAGATAGACATCATTTTCCTTTCCAAATGTAAACAGACATCATAGCAAAAGGACTGAAAGTAACAAATCCATTACAATCAACATACCACACAGATTATGCTGAGAGATTGTGCCACACACTCTCAAAGAAACTACGGAACCATCCAATCAATATCCTATACAGCAAACAGGAGAAGATCAAGAATGAGCTCTCAAAACTGGAGACTCTCATTAAAAAAACAACCTACTTCCACACACATTCCCTCCTGGTTGGACTTTACAAAAATTAGACAGGCCGTTTACAACACACTTTGCTTCTCTACAGAGGAAAAAGAACACTAAACTCCTACATGCCACAAGGGGCCACAACAGTGGTACCCTTAGCTCACCCAACAATATTGTTAATCTATCCACTTATACTCTTAGCCCGGCAGAACAATCTGTCCCATCTTGGGGCCTCTCCTTCTACCGCACCAGCCGCAAGAACATGATACAGTTCTGCAGTGACCTGGAATTCACCATCTCTGACTCAAGGAATATTTCCACCACACCACTGAACAGTGCACTAACCCACAGAAACCTTCCTACCAGCTGAAATTGTGGAGAAGCAGCATTACTTGCCCAATAACCTCAGCTGTGCATAATACAAAGCCATCTGTGATGTTGCACCCCATAATGTATTATAGAAATATGCTTATGAGTATAAATATGACATACTTGGAATATGTTTTATGACACATATGTTATATAACATATCTTTGCAAAGATTATGTTCCACTGAATGTATTCATCCTGTTCACCTCCATGCATCATTTTTATATCTGAGGTTATGAGCGTTGGCTCCATGCTTGTATTTAAAGTGTTTGCTGTAGGAGGCACATAAAGCAGATTTGGTCAACATAGTGTGAAGGGGTTACTCAAGTAATTAACACTTAAACAATTTTTTTTTATATGGAGCTATATCTATCTCTTGAACTGGAAGGGACAATGAAAGGCCATCGAGTCCAGCCCCTGCCTTCACTAGCAGGACCAAGTACTGATTTTGCCCCAGATCCCTAAGTGGCCCCCTCAATGGCATCAGCCTGTAGAGAACTGAGTCATGCATGGACATGTGACTTGCCCATGTATCATAACCTTAGTCCCACATTTGGACCTTAGCGTCCAAAATATGGGGGTTAGCATGAAAACCTCCAAGCTTAGTTACCAGCTTGGACCTGGTACCTGCTGCCACCACCCAAAAAATTAGAGTGTTTTGGGGCACTCTGGTCCCCCTGAAAAACCTTCCCTGGGGACCCCAAGACCCAAATCCCTTGAGTCTCACAACAAAGGGAAATAATCCTTTTTCCCTTCCCCCCTCCAGGTGCTCCTGGAGAGATACCCAGACACAAGCTCTGTGAATCCAAACAGAGTGAATCTCCCTCTCTGTTCCCAATCCTGGAAACAAAAAGTACTTTCCTATTCCCCCAGAGGGAATGCAAAATCAGGCTAGCAATCCAACACACAGATCTCCCCGATTCCTTCCTCCCACCAATTCCCTGGTGAGTACAGACTTAATTTCCCTGAAGTAAAGAAAACTTCAACAGGTCTTAAAAGAAAGCTTTATATAAAAAGAAAGAAAAAATACATCCAAATAGTCTCTCTGTATTAAGATGATATAACACAGGGTCAATTGCTTAAAAGAATATTGAATAAACAGCCTTATTCAAAAAGAATACAAATCAAAGCACTCCAGCACTTATATTCATGCAAATACCAAAGAAAAGAAACCATATAACTTACTATTTGATCTTTTTGTCCTTACACTTAGAAACAGAAGATTAGAAAGTAGAACTACTTTTCCAAAGCTCAGAGAAAGCAGGCAGGCAGACAAAAGACTCAGACACTCAATTCCCTCCACCCAAAGTTGAAAAAATCCGGTTTCCTGATTGGTCCTCTGGTCAGGTGCTTCAGGTGAAAGAGACATTAACCCTTAGCTATCTGTTTATGACACCATGTGAGTCCAAAACTCCATCTTGTAGCTGTGAGTCTGCACAGGAGAACACAAAGGGTTTCCACCCACAAGAGAAAGACTAAATAAGGCCTGGGAAACCCCTCCATTTTGTCTTCAGCTGGCTCAAGAGATGCCTGAAAGAAACTGGAACAAAGGACAGTAACTACAGAGGTGTGAGTGATTTCTGGACCCAAACTAGGAAGGAGTCTAGTCTGTCAAAGAAGCTCATTTGAGCATCTCTGGGGGTGAGATTTACCTGCATGTAGTTTTCTACTCCATTAGACTTAGACCTGCATGTTTTTGTTTTATTTTGCTTGGTAATTTACTTTGTTCAGTCTGTTATTACTTGGAACCACTTAAATCCTAGTTTTTATATTTAATAAAATCACTTTTTACTTATGAATTAACCCAGAGCAAATATTAATACCTGGGGGAGCAAACAGCTGTGCATATCTCTCTATCAGTGTTATGGAGGGCAAACAATTTACGAGTTTACTTTGTATATGCTTTATACAGAGTAAAACTGATTTATTTGGGGTTTGGATCCCCCTGGGTGTTGGAGACAGGAACACTTCTTAAGCTGTTTTCAGTTAAGCTTGCAGCTTCTGGGAGAAGTGATTCAGACTGGGCCTGGGTTTGTAGCAGGCCAGAGTGTCTGGCTCAACAAAGCAAGGTACAGAAGTCCCACGCTGCCAGGGAAAACGAGCTCAGAGGTAGTCGCAGCACATCAGGTGGCAGTCCCAAGGAACTTTCTGTGACCCAACCTGTCACACCATCCACAGCCACAGAAACTCTGACATTATAATTAAAAAAGACTGACAAAGGAGGTGCTGTCATTATCATGTATATGTTGATGTATGAACTGCTAGGCAGCTCTCTAACACCACATTCTACAGGCCATTGCTTTTTGACCCCACTGAGGTTTACCAAAAGAAACTACACCATCTGCTCAAGAAACTCCCTGAAGTAGTACAGGAACACATTTACACAGACACACCCCTACAGCTCCAACCAGGGGTATTCTATCTGCTACCCAAGATCCATAAACCTGGAAATCATGGATGCCACATCATCTCAGGCATTGACACTCTGACAGCAGGATTGTCTGGCTATGTAGACTCTCTCCTCAGGCCCTATGCTACCAGTACTCCCAGCTATCTTCGAGACACCACTGAGGAAACTACAATCCATTGGTGATCTTCCAGAAAACACCATCCTGGCCACTATTGATGTAGAAGCCCTCTACACCCACATTCCACACAAAGGTGAACTACAGTATCTCTGATAATGTCACGGCAAACCTGGTGGCTGAACTTTGTGACTTTGTCCTCACCCACAACTATTTCAGATTTGGAGACAATTTATACCTTCAAGTCAGTGGCACTGCTATGGGTACCTGCATGGCCCCACAGTGTACCAACATTTTTACGGCTGACTTAGAACAATGCTTCCTCAGCTCTCATCCCCCAGTTCCCCTTCTCTACTTGTGCTACATTGATGACATCTTCATCGTATGGACCCATGGGAAGGAGGAAGGAGGAATTCCACCAGGATTTCAACCTTTTCCACCCCACGATCACCTTCAGCCAGGACCAGTCCACACAAAAGATCCACTTCCTGGACACTACACTTCAAATAAGCGATGGTCACATAAACACCACCCTACACTGGAAACCTACTGACCTCTATACTTACCTATGTTGGGGAGTGCAGTGCTCCAGGTAACTGGCAATATGGCGTGGGGTCAGAAGTTTACATTCTCAGGCCTACGACTGCCTTTCAAGCTAAACAATATGTTCCTTTAAAGTTAGCATGAGTACATGTAATCATTTATCATTTTCTTGTGTTCTTTTGTTTATGGTACAAGATGTAATCGATCAAAGGGGTGGGGGTCAGTAGTATGGGTTAAGGATATAGTTAATTAAAAGATCCGGTAGTTAATGAATTGTAAATGATGAATTGTGGCACCTGTGAGCATCTTTGTAAACAAGTGGGGTATATAAGGTAGGGAAAAGGATAATGATTCGTGCATGATCTGAGATTTTATATCTCCTTGCACCTTATTTGACTCAAATAAAGATACTTGCTTCTCCACTCCGGTGTGGTCATTGGGGATACGCACACCGGGCAAACGAACCCCAACTGTTGCCCCCCTGCAACAGCTTTGGCGACCGCGGCAGGACGGTCTGAGGCTGAAAAATTAGCCTTGCCCGGACCCTCTCCGGTGGCCGACGGACTGAGACAGTCACTGATGCCCAGCGCGCACCGGTGCTTTCACCGGGGGCCTCAGCGAAGTCTGGTAGGGTCGACCCCGGGAGGCACAACGGTGCAACGCCCCAGAAGGTGGAGAAGCTTTGGTCCCAAGCGACGGTGAGGAACCGGTCTCGGGGATAAGGTAGGATAAAAGTTAAAGGGTTTAATCTGTCACCTGCTAAGACCTGGGGACGCCCAGGGTCTCCCGGTAAGGAATGGGACAGGGACAGTCACAGGATAAGGTAGCGTGCACGCCTTTAGAATGCATTCTGGTTGCATTCTCGGTAATTGGAAAATCTTTGGAATGGATCCACTAACTAAAGGTAAACTAAAAAGATATTGTACAATAGACTGGCCTCAATATCAGCTGGAGGATCAGGAACGGTGGCCACCGGAGGGTTCAATTAATTATAATACAATCCTCCAACTTCTTTTATTTTGTCAGCAAACTGGTAAATGGAATGAGCATATGTATGGTCAGATATTTATGTCATTATGGAACAGAACAGATATTTTGAAGCAGTGTAATTTGATTCCAACAGGCTTAGGGAAGAGTTGTGAAAATGTTTAAAACTCATTTACTGTAATAGCAGGAGCGGGGTCACATTTGGCCACAGCACCCCCATTGTATGGTGATAAATTCCCATCAATCCCGCCAATTGAGCCCACCACAGGTTTGTACCCTTTAATTACTGAAACCCGAATCGCTCGCAATGCTACGGCTACTCAGGAGTTAACCACTATGCAGGTGTACTCTCATGTTCCTTTTAATCCTGTGGATCTAACGGCTTTCAAAGTGCAGGCAGGGAAATTCTCTACCAACCCCTCCCGATTTATTTCAGTTTTTGAAGGCTGTCTGGTTAGTCATAAACCTGACTGGGATGACTGCCAGGTACTTCTGTGAACACTCCTCTATGAAGTGGAGCGAAACCAGGTTTTAGCTAAGGCACGGGCAGAAGCAGAATGGAGATATGAACAAAGTCCTGATGCTTAGAAGGAGGCCAGGGAGGAATTACAGAAAATTATAGATAAATTCCTGCAGTGTGGGGTATTACAGGAGTGTCACTCAGCTTGGAATACCCCTATCTCACCAGTCCAGAAACCTGACGGCAGTTATCGATTGGTGCAGGACTTAAGAGCAGTCAACGAGCGGGTTAAGACTCTACACCCCCTCGTGCCCAATCCATATACGCTGCTAGCCTCTGTGGGGGGACAGTATTCGTGTTTCTCAGTTCTTGATTTAAAAGATGCCTTTTTCATGATTCTGGTGGACACACAGTCCCAGGAAATTTTCTCCTTCGAATGGGAAGATGCAAACAGGAATAAAAGGCAACTGTGTTGGACAGTGCTGGCGCAAGGATTTAAGAACTCCCCCACTCTTTTCGGTCAAGCTTTATCCCGGGACTTGGAAGGATGTGAAAATGAGAACAAAGTCCTTCTCCTACAGTATGTTGATGATTTATTAATCACAGCAGTGGGACTAGAAGTATGTCTCCAGGCAACCGTAAGTCTTTTAAACTTTCTCGGGCTGCGGGGGTATCGCGTGTCAAGAAATAAAGCTCAAATTGCCCTCCCCGAAGTACGTTACCTAGGCTTCCAGATCAGACAGGGGGAGCGTCAGCTTTCAAGGGGGAGGCTTGAAGCTATTTGTCAAGTTTCTACTCCCCGGAATCGCAAGCAGCTCAGAGCATTCCTGGGAATGGCAGGATTTTGCCTCATATGGATTCCAGATTTTGGACTGCTAGCTAAGCCACTGTATGAATGTGTTAAAGGGACTGATCAGGAACCATTTTACTGGACAGCAGAGGCAAATAATGCCTTTACCTTAATAAAAAGAAAATTGATGGAAGCCCCAGCCCTGGGTCTGCCCGATCTCTCTAAGCCCTTTCAATTGTATGTACATGAACGAAAGGGGTGTCCCTGGGACTACTTACGCAGTTATTGGGCTCTTGGAAATGTCCAGTGGCTTATTTCTCCAAACAATTGGATCAGGTTGCTAAAGGGTGGCCGGCATGCTTACGGGCAGTTGCAGCTACAGCTCTGGTGTTAGAGGAAGCAGAAAAACTAACTTTGGGGGGGGGGGCTGTTCAAGTATACACTCCACATATGGTCCAAGCCTTACTGGACACAAAGGGGGGTCTCTGGCTCACCCAAGCTCGAGTAGCCCGGTATCAGGCTAAGCTCTTAGAGAACCCCAAAGTTACCCTGCAGGCTTGCCCCTCCCTTAACCCAGCCACCTTGCTGCCAAAAACAGAGGGCCAAGAACATGACTGCTTGGAAGTTATAGATGCCCAGTATTCCAGCCATCAGGATTTGGAAGATCGACCTCTCCTTAACGCAGACTATGAGTGGTACACGGATGGCAGTAGCACTGTTGTAAATGGACTTAGAAGGGTGGGCTATGCTGTTGTGTCTCTCCATGAAACTGTGGGGGCAAAAAGCCTGCCCCCCCGGGACCTCAGCCCAGCTAGCTGAAATAGTGGCTTTAGCCCTTGCACTTGAATTGTCAAAAGGAAAAGAGTTAATATCTTCACGGACTGTAAATATGCTTTTGGTGTGCTACATGCCCACGCAGGTCTGTGGAAACAAAGGGGATTACTGATGGCTCAGGGATCCCCGGTCAAGCACGGGTTACAAATTCTTCGGCTTTTGGAGGCCATACAACTCCCCTTAAAGGTAGCAGTAATGCACTACAGGCTCATCAAAAGAAGGATCACAGTATTAATCGAGGAACACTGCTAAGACTGTGGCTCTTAAACTTGTTAAAGAGATTTTTTCCTAAATTTGGCCTACCTCGATGGATGGAGTCTGACCAGGGAACACACTTCACCTCAAAAATTGTCCAGAATGTCTCGGATATCCTCCAGCTCAACTGGAAACTTCACACCCCTTGGAGGCCACAGGCCAGTGGAGTGGTAGAGTGCACTAATCAGACACTCAAGAGGCACCTAGCCAAAATATGTCAGGAAGCGTCTTTAAAGTGGCCTGATGCCCTACCCTTGGTTTTACTTTGCATTCGGGCTCTTCCTAAGGGTAAAACTGGTTTAAGCCCCTTCGAGATTATGTTTGGAAGGGCATGGCCTGTGAATGGTACCCCGATCCTGCTAGGGGAATGGGAGGCTGGGTGTGGACATTTGTCTCAGTATATGTGTTCTCTGTCTGCTGTTTTATGTTCTTTTTACAGGTACATTAAGGACTCTCAGCCACTCCCTTTGGATGCACCTGTCCATTCCCTACAGCCAGGTGACTTCGTCCTTGTCCGTACCTGGAAGGACGAACAGCTCCTGGAACAGTGGGAAGGACCCTATCTCGTCTTACTGGTTTCCCACACGGCAGCTAAAGTAGAGGGACACAAAAGCTGGATTCACTACTCCTGACTAAAAGCTTTACCTCCACCGCAGAATCCAGACACTAAGCAGTGGACGGTTCAGCCTACCGGAACCAGAGAATCGGAAGATTTGGGACTCAAGTTATTGTTTAAACGCAAATCACTCTAATTTGGCCATGTTTTTAATACTTGTATGAGTGTTTACTGTTTCTGGACAGCTGGCCCCTTTATCCTTCCGCTCCCCAGAAAAAAACTGGTGGGCCCTTTTAGCTGTCACAGCCTCTAATTCTTCCCACTTTTGTGTAGGGAGTGGTTACACTTTAGGGTCTGTATTTACTGCTTGTTTTGTAGGAGTAGCTATGCCCTTGCAAGATATTCACAATTATACTGAACTTGCTGCTTATAATATTAAGTTGAAGGCCCAGCAGCTGTCTGATTTTGGCTCTATTTCACATCCTAAACCCTATACAAACCAGCATCGCCTTCAAATTCGGCTAATGGCTATATCCTCGAATGTTACATCCTGTTTTACTGTGGTGGGTGCTCAAAAGGCTGCTATTAACTTAACAAATCATGAGATGAATTGTTCTGTTGCTCCTACCTCAACTTCCTATCTTTATTCACATTTATACCTTCCCTGTGGGTGGTTTTTGCTCTGCAGACTAACTGCATTCACTTATGTTCCAGCTAACAGTTCGGGAGGCCCTTGTTCTCTTGAACGATTAACCATGGGGGCTGTCCCTGGTCATGCTCTAGTTCTAAAGACACCGGGGCCTACCCGAGTCCAAAGAGCTCGGCGTGGCCTGCCTCTGGACGAAACCTGTGATTCTAAGGTAAACCTGGTGTCTAAATCTCAGGCTATAGCCCTCGCTACTTCATTGGTCGGAGTCCCAGGCCTGGCCTTAGATGCAGAGCTCCAACTTGCAAAAGTGGCCTGTGCCCTTGCCAAGTCCATCAATCTAACTTCCACTTTAATCTCTGACTTGGCCTCGGAACTCACAGGGGTCCAAGAAGGGGTACTCCAAAATCGCGCTGCAATAGATTACCTCCTCTTAAGGCATAATCATGGCTGTGAGGAATTTAAGGGTCTCTGTTGCTTTAACCTTTCTGATCACAGCCAAAGCACTGAAAATGGACTGGCTAAGTTGCGTGACATTGTCACTATTTTGCGTTATGTGAGTGACAATAATTGGTGGGGTTCTTGGGGTTTTGGTAATTGGTTTGGGTGGCTTAAAAGCATTTTTACCTCCCTGCTAGTGGTAATAGCAATTGGTTTGCTCTTCTGCTGTGGTCTGCAGATAGGAGTGCCTTGTTGTAAAATCTGTCTTTCTGCCCTCCATCAGCCAACAGAAATGTACCCCCTTAGGGCAGTCTCGCTGCCAACATCAGGTGGCTTGCCCTTTGATCTTATTCTAAGTAATGAATATGAGAAAACTCAACGAAAGGCCTTTGAGTATTCTCAAAGGGGGGATTGTTGGGGGGTGCAGTGCTCCAGGTAACTGGCAATATGGCGTGGGGTCAGAAGTTTACATTCTCAGGCCTATGACTGCCTTTCAAGCTAAACAATATGTTCCTTTAAAGTTAGCATGAGTACATGTAATCATTTATCATTTTCTTGTGTTCTTTTGTTTATGGTACAAGATGTAATCGATCAAAGGGGTGGGGGTCAGTAGTATGGGTTAAGGATATAGTTAATTAAAAGATCCGGTAGTTAATGAATTGTAAATGATGAATTGTGGCACCTGTGAGCATCTTTGTAAACAAGTGGGGTATATAAGGTAGGGAAAAGGATAATGATTCGTGCATGATCTGAGATTTTATATCTCCTTGCACCTTATTTGACTCAAATAAAGATACTTGCTTCTCCACTCTGGTGTGGTCATTGGGGATACGCACACCAGGCAAACGAACCCCAACTGTTGCCCCCCTGCAACACCTATATGGCTCCAGCTTTCATCCAGACCACATCACATGATCCATTGTCTCAGTCAAGCTCTAAAATACAACTGCATTTGCTCCAATTCCTCAGACAGAGACAAACACCTACAGGATCTCTATCAAGCATTCTTAAAACTATAATACTCACCTGGTGAAGTGAAGAGACAGATTGACAGAGCCAGAAGAGTACCCAGAAGTCACCTACCACAGCACAGGCCCAATGAAGAAAGTAACAGAATGCCACTAGCTGTCACCCTCAGCCCCCAACTAAAAACTCTTCGGTGCATCATCAAGGATCTACAGCCTATCCTGGAGGATGATCCCACACTCTGACAGACCTTGGGAGACAGGCTCAGCCTCACTTACAGACAGCCCCCAAACCTGAAGCAAATACTCACTAGCCACTACATGCCACACAATAAAAACACTAATCCAGGAACCAATCCCTGCAACAAACCCCATTTCCAACTCTGCATATCAATTCAAGGGACACCATCATAGGACCTAACTACTTCAGCCATACCATCAGGGGCTCATTCACCTGCACATCTACCAATGTGATATATGCTATTATGTGCCAGCAGTGCCCCTCTGCCAAGCACATTGGCCAAATCGGACAGTCTCTATGCAAAAGAATAAATGGATACAAATCAGACATTAAGAATTGTAACATTCAAAAACCAGTAGGAGAGAACGTCAATTTCCCTGGTCACTCAGATCTTAAAGTGGTAATTTTTCAGCAAAAAAAACTTCAAGAACAGACTTCAACGAGAAACTGCAGAACTAGGATTAATTTGCAAACTTGACACCACCAAATTAGACCTGAATAAAGACTGGGAGTGGTTTGGTTCAGGACAAAAAGTAATTTTCCTTCTGCTGATACTCACCCCTTCTTGTCAACTGTTGGAAATGGTCCACATCCACCCTGATTGAATTGGCCATGTTAGCACTCACCTCCCATTTGGTAAATCAAATCCCATCTTTTCATGTGCTGTATATTTATACCCACCTGCTGTATTTTTCACTCCATGAATCTGGAAAATTTATGCTCAAATAAATTGGTAGTCTCTAAGATGCCACAAGGACTTCTAATTGTTTTTGCGGATACAGATTAACAGGGCTACCCCTCTGAAACCTTTTCCAAAATAGTTAATCCCTACTGCACAATTAATTATTAATTGCAAAAGGTGGGCATTACCAGGCAGTGAAGTGAAATCTCATTAATTTGCATTCAATACTCGCTAAATGGGGGGAGATTCGTTTTACTACATTTGGGGATCGTTTTTTTCTAGCAATATCTGTGATCACTTCAGTTTTAGCTGTTTGTCCGTCTGTTGATCCCTCATCACACAAACATCGAAGTATCTGGGACTATTGTAGTTACTTTCTTGGTTTCACCTTTAAACCTGCTTCATCTTTTTATTTTGCTGAATCTGGTTGCCTTATAATACTGCCAAAGAGTCCAACTTTCTCACGTTTAAGGAACAGCCAATCCCCGTATGGTGTGGTAAGGAAGGAGAGATTAGTCATACCGTATTTTAAAAGACTAGGCTATTTTACATGGTTTGCCTACAGGATATAGCTGCTAAACATTAAGGTGATGTGCAACATTATAAAAACGATGATAGATGGGTGGGTGGATGGATGGATGGATAATGGGATGGGTAGGATAAACCAATGGAGGATCCACGTGACAGGGAAACTCAGAGCGTGACCCAAAAAACACTGATCTCAGCATGAGTCTGTTCTTTGATTTAAGTTGTCTTGAACTCAGGCCTTAATTCTGATTTTCGAAGGGGCCTGAGGGAGTTAAGCGCCCTAATGCCGCTGAATTGCGTCTTTCTCTAGACTCTTTTATAACCCACCCCTCTTAAATGTTCTCTTCCTCCTTTCTGGTTTCTTACCTTCTCCCTCCCCCACTCCGCTCTCTCTCTCCCCACTCCCCATTGCCTTACACCCCAAGTACACACACTAGCTACCAGTCCTGGAGTAGGGGATTTATTGTATGGTGGGGGCACCCCTGGCTGTCCCACTGTGTCACTCCGAGCACAGTAATACACGCTGCGTCTGCCAGCCGCACCCTGTGCAGGGATAAGGTGCTGTTTTCTTTATCTTTGGAGATGTGCAAGGTTCCCTCTGGGTTGGAGCTGTGAGCGGTTCCACTGAATCCAGTCACTATAAATTCGGGTCCTCAGTTCGGAAACTGCTGATACCAGAATATATTATCAGTGCTGGCTGAGGGGTGAGAGCAGGAGAGGTTCAGTTTGGCTCTCTCCAAAGCTTCCACTGAGACTAGCTGTAGATCTTTGCTCTGCCTGTGGCACCTGGGAAAGAAAACCAGACAGAGAATTAAGTTAGTGAAAATTAAATTTCTAAAGAACTTTAGGGTAAATTCCCCCGTTCCAAACGCCATTCTTCCTGGGACTGCCATGCCTGTTTAAACATCTAGGAAGAGAGAAGGAAGCGGGGAGACAGAGGTGGCGTACTGGGTTAGGTGGATGGAAAGATATTGGAAACCCATGCAATCTTACTCAAAACAAGAATCAGCACAATCGCTGAGTCCCTGATTGGTCCCATCCTCACAAAAATCTGGATTTCTCTGCTCTTCTGCAGGGGTCAGCCCCTTGTCTCTCTCTCCAGCCCTGAGGACAGTCACTGAGACAGAAGCTCGGTCCTTTTTTCCTACAGTTGCAAACCGAACAGAGAGACGCATGCAATGCTGCTGCTGCTTTATTTTGGGATCAAGTATCAGAGGGGTAGCTGTGTTAGTCTGGAGGTGACATGGGAGCTAGACGGCATGAAAAAGCCAAGGGGTGAAATAAACGCGATGACCCATGGGTCTACACGGAGCACTTATGCTTGGACTGAGGAGCCCTGTGCCGGGCAACTGTAGAAGTGTTCAACAGAACAGCCTCCCCCGCTACCCCTGGTCACCCTCCCCCACCCCCACGCACCATAACTTTCCCAAGTGAGTTCGTCTCTGCAGCACACACGGCTCATTTGCAAACCGCGGGTGTTGTCAGGCAGTTCCAGTACAGTACTAATTTACCCTGAATTCCGGCTAAATCGTGAGAGATTATTAAAGCAGAATGGGATTGACTAATTAATTACTCAATAATTGGGGTTTTTCCCCAGTAATATTTTTGGCCAGATAGAAGAAAAGGAGGATGTTGTAGGGTGTAGCTCTATAAGATATTGTCCTTGCAGTTGGAGTGAGACTTTGTTTTTGGTTAGTTTGTGCCACGGTTTTACCTTTTACTGGGCTTCAGATTTCTCTCCGAAGAGGGTTTTCTTAGACCTTTTCCAAAGTATCAGACCTCACCAGCCGCCTAGGTTCATAATTAGGCGCACAGAGACCTTTGTAGATCTGACACTAATTGTTTTATTAATTTCTTTTTTTCTACTCTAGACTGTTCTCAGTGATACCTGATGACAGAACAAGGAGCAATGGTCTCAAGTTGCAGCAGTGGAGGTTTAGGTCGGATATTAGGAAAAAAATTTTCACTAGGAGGGTGGTGAAGCACTGGGATGGGTTCCCTAGGGAGGTGGTGGGATCTCCTTCCTTAGAGGTTTTTAAGGTCAGGCTTGACAAAACCCTGGCTGGGATGATTTATTTGGGAATTGGTCTTGCTTTGAGCAGGGGGTTGCACTAGATGACCTGCTGAGGTCCCTTCCAACCCTGACATTCTATGATTCTATGATTCACCCTTGCTTCCCACCCTCCACCCAGAAACACACCCCACATCCCCCCCACACCTGAGTGAGATACTTATTGTGCGGGGGCCGCCCCTGGCTGTCACACTGTGTCGCTCAGAGCACAATAATACACCGCTGCATCTGCCAGCCTCGCCCTGCGCAGGGACAATGTGCTGGATTTTCTGTCTTCAGAAATATGCAGAGCTCCTTCTGGGTTGATGCTGTTAACAATCTCCCGGTATCCCGAAACTATGTACTGGGGCCCTCGGTTCGGGAACTGCCGGTACCAAAATATAGTTTCGCTGGTGATGGAACCGTGAGAGCAGGTGAGGTTCAGTTCGGCTCCCTCTGAGTGCTCTGCGGAGCGCGGCTGCAGGATCTCGGCTCTGCCCGAAGCGCCTAGGAGAGAAAATGCAGTAGAAAATTAATGTAGTGGGCGTGAAACTTCCAGTGGTTTTCATGTCGCCAAACCCCGTCCTCTCCCTGTGACTGTGGGGTGGTTAGAAGAGCTCAGAAGGGAGAACGCGGAAGGGGAGAGAGAGATTGGAACATTTTGGGAACTTACTGACCTGAAACAAAAACCAGCACAAGCGCCGAGCCCAGCATCGGTACCATCGTCACAAGGGGATCAGCCCTGGTCTCGCTGCCTTGCCTCTGCGGAAATGGGCGAGAGGGAAGCGTTGCCCGTTTCCTATTGCTCATAAACACGTTTCTCTCTCTCTCTCTCTTTGAGCTGCCTTTCATCTGAGCCTCCAAAACTGCGTCTGTTAGGAGGCGGGCTCTGGCGTGGGCTCAGGATGTTGGCAGGGGTCCTCGGTCGACTTCATGAAAGGCGAGGCGAAGTAGAAGACCGAGGTGTTGTTATGTCTACATAGGGACCATTTTTGCTTGTACTGCAGCGACCCCTAGCTGTGATAGGTGGATGGGGAGAGAGATCTGGGGATGGATAGATAAGAATGGCCATACTGGGTCAGACCAAAGGTCCATCCAGGGGCCGCTCCGGAGCCATGGGACCAGCGGACTCTCTGCAAGCACGACTGCGGGAGGTCCACCGGAGCCGCGGGACCAGCGACGGGCAGAGCGCCCCCCCCCCCCGCGGCATGTCTCCATGCTTGGGGCGGCGAAAAGACTAGAGCAGGTGCCCCAGGAGGAACGAACAGAACAGGGAATCATCAAGTGATCCATCCCCTGTTGCACATTCCCAGCTCCTGGCAAACAGAGGCCAGGGACACCATCCCTACCCATCCTGGCTGATAGCCACTGAGGGACCTATTCTCCATGCATTTATCTAGCTCTTTTTTGAACCCTGTTATAGTCTTGACCTTCACAACATCCTATGGAAAAGGTTGAGGGGGGCGCTGTGTGAAGTGCTTGCGGATGTCTTGGACGGTTTATTTACTTCCACGGTTTTACTCTTCTCTTTACTGTTCTTCTTAATTCCCTCTGAAAGAGACTTTCTTAGACATTTCCAAAGCACTACTTCTCACCAATCGCACGTGTAAATAATTAGGCGCACACAAGATGTTTTTTGTAAATTTGGCCCTACATATTTATTCCTCTCTTTTAGTTCTCCCTGGTCGCCCCTCTCTCCGGCACCCACTGAAGCATTCCTCACCTTCCGCTCACACCAGAAGGTTTATTGAAGAGGGCAGCCGCTGGCTGTCCCACCGTGTCCCTCCGAGCACAGAAATACACCGCAGCGTCCCTCAGCCTCACACGGCGCAAGGCCAGGGGGCTGGACTCTCTCTCGGCGGAGAAATGCAGGGCTCCCTCCGGATCGGGGCTCCTAGTGGTTTCCTTGTATCCGCTAACTACAAACTGGGGTCCCTGGTTCGGGAGCTGCCGGTACCAGACTGTGCTGTCACTCGCCTTGGTGGAGGGGCGAGAGCAGGTGAGATTCAGTTCGGCTCCTTCCAAAGCTTCTGAGGAGCCCGGCTGCTGGATCGCGGCCACTAGGAGCGAAAACCAGCAGGAGAGTTGATTCAGGGGGTGTGAAACTTCCGGGGAACCCTAGGGGTAAATCTCCTTTCGCCAGCCCCCATCCAGTGACTGCCCCGGGTGTTTCGAAGGGCCGGGAGGACTGGGGGAATGCAGGGGGAAGGAGAGAGAGGTGTGGCTGGATCGAGAGAAGGAAGAGGAGGACTGTGTATGAGGAGCGATGGGTGGGTGCATTTGGTGAGGTGGGGGGATATAGGCGAAGGAGAGAGGGGGATTGGGCTAGGCAGAGATTGGGGAAAACTGTTGATTTACTCACTGAGAACAATCACCACAGTCGCTAACACGGGGGCTGCTGCAGCCCTCCCGTGTCCCCGATGTGTCTGTGTCGAAATGTAAAAGCCACGCTCCACTGCGAAACATTTACACAGTGCCTGCAGGGCGGGAGCTGCCCTTTCTCTCTCTCTCCGGCCCCGGGAGAGACGAGAGCTCGGACCGCCTCCTTCCAGCTACAACCCACAGAGACTTTAGCAGGGCGGTAGAGACCAAAGACACGCAATTATGCCTTGTCTGTGGCTCCTGGCTCCTCTCTCTCTGTGCTGTGACAAGTTAACTCCGGCCTAGGCGGTGCAAATCGCCGATTATCAGGCGCTCAGGCCGCTGCAGCGAAATCTCACTAATTTACTGTCAGCTCGCGCCAAATAGTGGGGAGTTATTGAAACGGAAAGAGATTGGGGTAAATCGGCCAATAAACCAGCTCTCCCAGCAGCACTAGCGCCAAAGGAGGATGTTTCTGTCTGTCTCTCTGTCTGTGGGTCGATTTTCCTCTCCTTGGCACTTAAAATATTCCTCCACCCCAAAGTGCCAGTTTCCCTGTAGACTGTGAACTTTCCCCTGATAATCCCGGTCGAGTTTGTGTGAGTTTCTTTGACAGACTGTATTGGTGTTACGCTAATTTTGTTTCATGCTATGCCACATAGTGTCTCCAAGAGATGAAGCCCTGGATTGGATCAAGCCGGCGACCAGAGATCCAAGTTCTGTGTTTGCAACATTCCTCCCTTTCCCTCCCGGTGCTCGCTTCCCCTCTGCTCCGCACAGACCCTGTGCGGTTTTTGCTCAGTTCCCGGGCCGGTCTGTGTTACTGTGTTGCTTGTGGCGCAGTAATAGGTCCCGGAGTCGCTCAGGTCGCTGGCCGGTTTCGACAAGTGGAAGTATTTGTTCTTTTTATCGTGGGTGGCATTGAACCCTCTTCTGATCCCTTCATCGGAGTCCTCCCGTCCCAGGTGCCTCAGGAGGAACCGGGGGGGCTGGCTGGGGAACTGCACGTACCAGAAGACGGCATACACTGTAGCATCATCATAGCTACAATTAAGCCTCAAACCTTCCCCCTCGGACATACTCACGGGGCCTTGCGTCTGCATCACCGACACCCCAGTGCTCCGTTCTGGAGGGAAAAAAATAAATCCTGGTTGGCATGAAGGATGTGACAGCTGAGATTTTTCAAAGACATCCAAGGGATTCTGGCGCATCATGTGTAGAGTCAAATCCAGAGACTTTGAAACATTTCAGCCTCTCACTCAACATAGGACATTTAGGACCGTAAAAGGAGAGAGTTAGCGAGAGAAGTGCTGCAGTGGGAAGGAAGGGGGGATGCATGGATAGTGGAAAGTGATGTGGGGAGACGGAGAAAAGAGGGATATTATTTTAACTGAAAATTATTGTATATTTGAAGGACGAGATCAGGGGGAGAGACATTCAGAAATGAAATAGCAGCAAAGAGTCCCGTGGCACCTTATAGACTAACAGGTGCCACAGGACTCTTTGCTGCTTTTACATATCCAGACTAACAGGGCTACCCCTCTGAGAAATGAAATAGGAAATTCCACTCACTGAATACTAAAGTCATCACAACCAGAGAGAACCTGATTGTTAACATCCTCTCGGAGTCTCTGCTCCTTGTCTGCGGGAGCTTCCTCGCTCCCCTCTAACCAGCTCCACGAGTTGTTTGCTTTCTCCTTTTCTTGCAGCTACAATGGAAGCTGGTTCTGCTGACAAGCGGAGATTTAAAAGCAGGCAAGCCGTGCTTCCACTGGAGCTGGGGTGGTGAATGCCTCCCGTTGCCAATTCCCCCCCCCCTCCCCTTTCTGTTTGGTCGTAGCTGCCTTCAGGGTTTCCTCGCCTACTCTGCGAGGAGGCAGGCGGCCTCACGAATGAAAACCCTGGGGAGGTGAAACAGTCGTGTGTCATCATGTCTATACAGGGGACATTCCTGCTGGTACTGCAGTGCCCTCTGCCGGGCCACCCGGTGAACTGCAGAGAGAGATACAGGGGAGCTGGAAATTTGCATGGATTGTAATTATTTCAGAAGATCTTTCCCAGAACCAAGCGGGACGGTTTCTTTGTCGTTGCTATAGAACAGGCTAATATAATTATTTAGAAATCATATTTTTTAAAAATTATTTCATTAAGGAATAAGGATTTACCCTCCTATAACACGGCTATTAGAATATTTTCTCTCTCTCTTTATTTGTAGGGGTTAATCTTGCTTCTGCCCACCACCTTAATATGGGAATGTCTTCCACACCTTACTGATAGCAGTAGCAAAGTCCTTAGCGGACTTCAAGGCTCTTACCATGTTAAGTGTGAATTTTCTGCTTGGAGTGTTAGAGGTTTTGATTGTATTAATATACTTTCTGTTTGATTTCTGTTGATTGGTTGTAGGGATGCTAACGATTAATAATAATGTAATAGCAGAATAAGAATTTGGATTGGGTGGGTGATGGGGCTGGATAGAAGAGGGTCATTATTGTGTTATTCTATAAAGACCCCTTTTGGAGAGCCATAAAGAATAAAGGGGTGAAACTGGGCCCTCACTCACAGCCGTGTAGTGGCTCCAGAGTCACTCTGGTGCAGTAACAGAGCTACTCTGAAATTACATCACTGAAGGTGGAACTACACTCTTGGAGCTTGAGGGTAAATTTTCCAACAGTGCCTTCATGACTTAAAGTCTAAGTACCATTCTCCAAAGAGACTTTGGACCAGATTTTTAAAGTCAATCTAATAAACTGGGGGAAACCTTGTTAGGGGTTGAGTTAAACCCTCGTGTAAACTGATGCGTGAAAGTGCCCTTCAGGTAAGATCGTTCTAAGAAACGCTTAAGAGACCACACACCTAAAACAAAACCTAATAGAATCTGCACAAGATGGAGGGGGGGAGTTCCAGTAGGTATTGTAAACAGATGGGAGTTCGGGGGGGGGGGGGGGCCGGTGTCATTTGCTATGGGACAAGAGGGACCAATTGTCCCCAGAACCTTGGCTTGCCACCTCCCAGACTTTTCCTAGGTCTATGTGTTCCATTTCTTGGAATCATAGAATCTCAGGGTTGGAAGGGACCTCAGGAGGTATCTAGTCCAACCCCCTGCTCAAAGCAGGACCAATCCCAGGACAGATTTTTTTTCCCAAATCCCTAAATGCCCCCTCTAATGACCCCCCTGGGTTTAGCAGGCCAATGCTCAAACCAATGAGCTATCCTCTCCCATTTCCCCCCCTCCACAGTCGTTGCATGATATAATATACTCACATCCAATGTTCTATATGATGACACAGCTCTCCCCACTCTGATTTTTTTTTCTGAAATGATGCCTGGGAAGTGGGGAGGGAACGCAGAGAAACTGAAAACAGACACTAACAGAGAGAAGAGCGAAAGTCCAGCAGCAGCACCTATGCACAGCGGTTTCCCGGGAAAACCTAGTATTGGCTGAAGCGCGGTGTTAGCAAGAGAAGCTGTTTCCTGCTGTTCTATTCCTTCTGCGTTGAGAGCTACAGGACTTTGCACGTTCTTGGTCAATCAGTAAAAACACAGCAAATAAATATCCGTTACCAACCATGTAAATCCTGCACGTAGGCAGGCGGTTAGCGTAGATGGCACCTGCTAACCTGACTGGAATTTCTCCTCCCAACAGCTAGGTCCACAGTGCCCCATACTTTGACTAGATGCTCTGGTCAAAACAGCTCCAGGTGCCGCTCTGGATCTTTAGATCTTTGCACATTTGACCCTTCCGAGCCTTCTTTTTATTGGAAGACAATTGCAATTAGGCTTGTAATTATCTGAGTCGCTTTGGATACAGAGATTTTCAAAGGAGCCTAAGGGAGTTGGGCGCTTATTGCTCACTGGGGTTCCGTGGGTCCTTTCTCCTGGCTCCTTTGAGGATCCCAGCCTGTAATTTGATTATCTGAGCTCCCTTCTCTTCCTGCCAAGGACTCTCAGACTCGGGGAGGTTTCTGTTCAGCTCGCCCTGCATTTCCTCTCGCTGTGTCCCTCACGGCGCAGTAATACACCCCCGAGTCCTCCACCGCCACCTTGGTGATGCGCAGCGGGGCGAACCGGCTGGAGAGATCAATGGACAGTTCAAACCTCTCCGACGTCTCTGCAGAGTTGTAGCCAGAGATCACAGCTCGAGGTGCAGATCCGGGGCTTTGATAGTACCAAATAACTCTGTCATAGCCAGCGACACTGTGGTTACAGGGGAGATCAGAGCTGCCCCCCGCCAGGAAAGACAGCGCAGCAGGCTGAGAAACCTTCGTGTCCACCTCTCCATCTGGGGGAAAAAATCATAATAACAGAACATGAAAAATCCCCCAGACATAGACAGGGAAACTATCAACAGCAGCAGCAGCGTGAAGTGTCATCGAGAAGGACACCCGGACACAGGCGAAAATTAATAAATACGGGAAGTAGGGGGAGGGATAATGCCCAGAAATGCCACGTGGGAATCTGACTCACTGGAAACAAGGATCAGCACAAGCGTGGAGACCCGGGTTTTAAGCATCTTCTCTGCCGAGATTCGGTGTCTCTGAGCTTCTGCACCGAGCGGCTCCGTTTTCTCTCCACTCAGGCACCTCCACCCCCAGCCGTGTCAGGAGAAACGAATTAGGCCCTTTCCCCGCAGAGGGAAGCCGAGCTCTGTCTTCTGAGGGCTGAAGGAATCCGAGAACGCTGCTTCCGCTCCGAATTCAATTCTGACTCCTGGAGTCAAGCATCAAATCTCTCTGTGCTTGGTTGGCAGCTGCCTTTCCGCTGCGCTGCCAAAAAGTCTGGCAGGGACCGGGAGGGTTTGGGGGCGCGGCGTGGGGAGGAGATGGAGCGAGAACTAGATGTCTAGAAACACCAGAAAGTGGTCTTGTTTCTGGAATTTCTGTCGGTGCGGCAGCGCCCTCTGCGGGCTCTTGTGTGAACTGCACAGGGGTACGGGGGAACCGAAGTTCTGGCTTCTACAGAGGAGTCGCGGTTTGTAAAGGAAGGAGAGTGGGGTGAGGGACTAGGTTAGTTTTGTTTGTTTATTGTTGCTATTGACACGTGGATGATCTTACAGCTTTGAAGCCAGAGATATTTTGCATTCGGCTTCCTGGAGGGAACATGTTTTCCCACTGAAGAAGTTTACTAATGAACTTTCCTTTAGGAAGTATCCCATAGGGAGAAAGGGAAAGAAAATGAACTGTATCTCGGATTTGTTGCAATATGGAGTGACTCCTGATTTACGCTGATCTTCACACAGCTGTCCCAGGATCTGCAGACCTGGGTTCCAGTCCCCAGCTCCTTGTGATATGGCCCCACTGACTCCACTGGAGCTCTCCTCATTTATAATAGCTGAGGGTGAGTCCCTTTGGCTACCATGGATTTACACTGCTTTGCACCCACTGGGGATCTGCCCCTGCAGCTCCTCCTCCAAGCTGACTTTCGGAGGATGAGGGTTTTTGCCCTGAGCCCAGCTCTACCTGTGTCACTGTGCTCCACTGCACAGAGGTAGCTGCCTGAGTCCCTCAGCTGGGAGTCGGCGATGTGCAGGGAGCTGCGTTCCCCATCTTCCAGGCGCTCGCCTATGAACCGCTGCCCCACAGTGACATTCTTATTAGAGCTCGCCGTCAGCAGATAGGTCAGCCCTTTCCCAGGAAGCTGCTGGTACCAGTAGAAGGTTTGGTAAGCGCTGGTGAAGGAGCAGGACATGGTGGAGACCTTCCCTTCCCCAGTAACCAGCGACTCAGGGCTCTGAATCACTTGGGGTTCGCAACAGGAGACTGGAGGGGAACAAAAGAACAGTTAAAATGTAGGTGAGAGTGTGTTACTTTGCCTGTCTACCTATTTAACCATTCTTCCCTCTGAAGCACCCTTCCGTCCATCCATTGTCCCATGCACTTTATCTCTCTCTACCTAGAATCTTCCCCGATCTTGAAAAGCGGCAAGAAATGCTAACAAAGAACCCCAGGGCAATATGACTGTTTAAATAGATCAGACAATGTTTGCCCGATTGGCAGACCCTGTTTCCCACATGTAGGTGCTGTAGCTCTGAATCAAATAGAGCTGTGAACTGAATCAGATACGTCTTCAGTCGTTCCTAATTCAATGTCCTACAAGCGAAGGATCTGGCTTAGAAGAGCCCAGCGTGTTCCGAGCAGAAACTTACGATACAAATGAAGAAAGACCAAGGGGACTTTCAGCTTCATGATTCTCAGGAGGGATGAGATGAATTTCTGACACCTGTAGCAACCAGGAACTGAGATGCGGCGGGTGCCTGCCTCATCTCTGCCTGATTTTTTTTTTCATTCTCAGACACAGCATGTGACACACACACTAGCCTATGTTCCTGTAGATGCCTCAGCTTGCTGACCTCAGCTGCCTTCTCGGAGCTGTACAATCACAGTGTAGAAAAATGCACCCAGCACTAGGCGATTCCTTGGGAATAACTGAGCAGCACCAGCTGCGATGAGGAAGGAGGGACTGTGACCTTACGAATATAATATCCCATTGAAAGTATGACACATGGCAGTTAAAGTGTTAAGCAAAATTCTGCAGGCTAAGTGACCTAGAGTCGACCTGTGGAGGCATGTGAGAATAGTATGCAAGTGATAATTGGAATTATTCAATGCTAGTTATAATAGAAAACCCGCATTGTTAGAGTAGCAGAATGGTAGGTGTTTACTCAGGTTTTGTGATGTAAACAAACAATTCTTGTCTGTTACTATTGCTTTGACTCAAGATCCAAAAGGAATATTAACATTTATGTTTACACTTTATTGAAATAATATTATTGTCTATATGTTTCTCTGAAGGTTGTGGTCACCTATATATGAACTGTTGAATGGATAGATTACCCTTTGTTAATTGCCAGTGATGTTAGGAAAACAAGGAATCGCTTCAAAAGAGTATTTTACGCAGGACTGAATGGACAAGAAGCTTCTGGAAATGTATACGGATCCTGGGACACGATCCTTTTTTGTCTCATATCTGCTTGGATGCTCATGGAGAAAGATGCAAGCCACAAAGAATGAGATCCTAGAATTCCTGGTGCCTCATAACAGACATTAACTTAATAGCTCTGGACTGATCTGAAAAGAACTGTCTGCATTTACAAAGCTCAACGACTCTATGTATCTGAACCTCAAGAATTAAATTCAAGTCTGTATGTAAATTGATCTTTTAACCAACACTAAATCTCTTTTCTTTTTTAAACAAATTTTAGTTTAAGTTAATGAGGATTGGTTATAAGCATGTATTTTGGGTAAGATCCAAGTTATAAATTGACCTGTGTAGGTGGCTGATCCTTTGGGATTGGGAGAACCTTTTATTTTGCATAATGAAATAAGATTTTCATAAATTATCATCATACCTTTAACATGTGTGTATGGATGGAGGCCTGAGGTTGGGTACTTTAAGGGAACTGCATTGTTTGGACTTCTGAGTAACCAGTGAGGTAATACAGAAGCTGTTTTGTGCTGGCTTGGTAAATCGAAATATTGGAATATCCACCAGCTTTGGGGGTTTGTCTGCCCTATTTGGTGTGCAGTTCACCCTGATTGAGTGACCTCAGTTGATTCCCCGGGGCATCATTGTCACAGGGACCAGTGGCTATCATGCTACCCAAGGCCTGGGTTTGTGTCCTTTCTCCACCCCAGGCATTCTGGGTGGCTTTGGGCAAATCACTCAGGGTCACATTTTTAAAGAGCTGCCCAGTGGGATTTTAAGATGCATCCAGGGCTCCTAATTCCCATGGATTTCAAAGGCTGTTTGGCACCAAGGCACTTCTGAAAAATCCCACTAGGTACCTAGAGCCCTTTAAAAATCTCCCTCTCTGTGCCTCAGACACTCAGCTGTAAAATGGGGGTAACAGCACTTTCCCACCTCTCACAGGTGTTGTGTGGACCCATAAAGTGAAGATTGTGAGGTGAGTAGACACTCTGGTAATATAGCCAGAGAAATATCTAGTGCAGGCAGTTTTAGGCTGGAATGGTTAAAGATTTCTGAGGAAGTTAGTAGCCCAATTTCCCTTGAATTCCACTTGGAGTTGAGCAACTAATTCCTTTGGGCTCCTTTGAAAATATTTTAAAATGTGCTTTTCTCTCCCCCCTCCCCCCACCCCCATCCAAACCCTGCAGTATCTCAGCACCACACAGACATGAATGGATGTAGCCTCGGATTTTCAAAGGAACCAAAGGGAATTAATAACCTGTATCCTGTTGAATTTCAGTGAAGTTTGGCTACCTAGATCCTATAGGTCTCTTTGGCAATCCAAACCTCAGCCTCACAATGGCACATTTTTTGAGGTTTTTATGAGGTGAAAGGGTCTAGCAATGGTTATTCTCAGTCAGGGGGAAAGGGGCAGATTTTCAAATATTTCTGATACTAAGGAGGCCAAAAATGACCAGGTTTCAGCAGATAAATGTGTGTGTATGTGTGTGTGTGTGAGAGAGAGAGAGAGAGAGGAGTTGTGTTTGAGAATCTGTGAGTGTGTATTTGTGTTTCATCTGCATGTGAGTAAGTTTGGTATGTGTGCTAGCTTGGGGGGCATGAGTATGTCATTTTGTGTGTGTATAAATAAGAAAATTTGATGTGTGTGAGTGAATGTGTGGGTGTTTGATGTATGTAAGAGAAACTTTGGTATATTTGTGATGCTGGGTGTGAGTGGCTTTGTGTGCATCAATTGTGGGTTTATATATGTATGAATTTGATGTCTGTAAAAGAGAGGGAAAGAGAGATTTTATGAGTTTGTGTGTGTGTGACAGAGAGATTTCGGTGTGTGTCTTTGAAACACATAAGTAGTTGTATGTCCAAACAACATTCTAATGCCCAGGCTGAAGTGAGGAGGTGCCTTTATATTTGATAGTAAAACTGTGGTGAAAAACTCCTGCCCAATTTTTCATTAATTTCTGCAGCTGTCAAATTGAAACGAAATGGCAATTAGATGGCAGCACATGATCACAAGCCCGGTTGCTTTCAGAACAGGATATGCCTCATTTTTATCACATTTTCTTTTCAGATCAACCCAGCAGGGCCTGAGGTAGCTCTGCTATTTTGCTCTCGGTTTTAGGTGATGAGGAACTGTTCACTTTCAATGCAGACTATAATTCCTTGTGATTTGAAATCACAGACTGAGATTTTGAAATCAGGCTAAGGGAATTAGATGTCTGATTTCGATTCAAATTAGTGCAGACTGAACATCCACATTGTGATTTCTGAAACAGCCTAAGGGATTTCAGTGTCCAAGCTCTCTCTTGAATTTTAATGGTAGTTGATCATCTAAATCCTCCATGCCCTTTTGAGAATGCCAGCCTCAGTATCAATTTGGGGTTCTTTTTTCAGGAATGACTCAGCTCTTGTGCCCAAACTGTGATGTTTGCCCCTATGCAGAGAGGCCAATGCAAGCCCTAGATTACAATTAAGTCCATACACTGAAGTCTCAAGCTCAGATAAGTGTCAACCCAGGACTGAATTTCAGCTGGGATTTTCAAAGGAGCCTAGAGGAGTTAGATGCCAAGCATACATTGATTTTGAACAGAACTGGGGTCCCTAACTGCCAAGGAACACATCCCAGCCTTCCCCCCATGAGATATTAATAAATTTCTTGATTCATTGATTCTAAGGTGGGAAGAGCTAGTGAACATCTAATCTGAGTTCCTGCATTAACAAAGGCCAGAGAATGATAGTTAGGATTCCTGCACTGTCCCAGTCCATGTCTTGTGGCTGACGTAGAGAAGAGACACCTAGTCTTGATTTAAAGATTTCAGATGACGGCAAATCCACCATCTCCCTGGGTAAATTGATTCAATGTTTAATTACCTTCACTGTTAAAAAATTGTACTTTCTTTCTAGTCTTTTAATTTGTTTCACTCCGGCTTCCAGCCATGGGATCTTATTCTCCTTTCTCTCGTTCCATCTCCACGTTGTGGTGCTGCCTTTTCCCAGAAATCAGGTAGAGATTTTCATCTCCAGGAAGCCAGCTATGACAGGTCTCAGCCCACTTCATAGCCCTCCCCCTCACCGTGATGGAGTAGGGGCTGTCTGCATGGGGGGATGGGAGAGCAGGGGAGGACTTTAGGGGTTGGACAATACCTGAGCCTGTAACCTGAGCTAGGCAAGTGGGGTGGGAGGTCAACACTTTTCCCCGGGAAGCTAGACATAGGAAGGGGCCGGCGGGAGGGGGTTAGTTTCAGTTTCGGTTTGGGGCTGAGTGGTTGGAATTCAGGGTAACCTAAGCTGGGACCCAAGCACCCTGAAACTCCAGAAGGACTCGATCGAGGGGTCCTGACTGTGCCTACAACTCTGCTGTAACCTGCATTCCTGTTGTCCAATAAACCTTCTGTTTTACTGGCTGGCTGAGAGTCACTGTGGGTCCCAGGAAGAGGGGTGCAGGGCCGGACTCCCCCACAGTTTATAGCCCTCCCTCTCACACACCGCCACAAAGCCCTTTCTTGCTTTTGGTCTCTTCCTAACTTCACCTGTGGGAATCAGTTTCTTACAGCAGCAGAGAGGTGTCAGGTTTTTGTTCAGGGTTCCCTATGAATTTCAACATTGTGTCTCTACTGAAAGTTCAGAAGTATGTAGCCGTGTCCCCCAACTCCAGAGCTGTGATCCTCAAACTGACGGAGCTTTTAGACTTCTCCAAATTGACAGAAGATCTCTCCTCTGCCTCATTCCTCTTTGTTCCTCCAGAATGTGGCCGAAAAAGGAAAATAAAGCTTTCCCCAGGTGGCTTTTTGTACCAATACAAATAATAGCTGCTAGTAACAGTTTCATAGATGCAGTTCAGGGAAACGGATTCGCGCTCCACCCCTGACACTTAAGGCTGGGTCTGAGTTACAGCATCTTCCATGCTGGAGCCTGGCGCAAAGAGAAGGGAAAAGAGAGGTTAGTTGGAGGATGCTGTCACTGAGGTCAGTTCTTGATTCTGGATTTTTAAAGGAAATGTCAGGCTGACCTCAAGATGTCATGTAGAGCACCCACCTCCCCTTCTGAGGCCATGAGACTATCTCTGAGGTCTGGTCCACACTAGGTAGTTAAATCGATTTAAACAGCGTTAAATCTATTTAACTCTGTACCCATCCACACTACAAGGCACTTTAAATCGATTTTAAGGGCTCTTAAAATCAATTTCTGTTCTCCTCCCCAACGAGAGGAGTAACCCTAAAATCGATATTACTATATCGATTTAGGGTTAGTGTGGACTGAAATTGAAGTTATTGGTCTCATTCCTTTAATGTAGCTACCCAGATTGCACTGCTCTGGAAACCGATGGTAGCCTAGGACCATGGACGCACACCACCAAATTAATGTGCCCTAGTGTGGATGCATAAAATCAATTTTATAATATCGGTTTTATAAAACCGGTTTTAGTAATTTCGATTTTATGCTGTAGTGTAGACATACTCTGACAGGTGTTTGTCTAACCTGATCTTCAAATCCTGAAATGATGGGGATTCCACAACCTCCCTACTTAATGTGTCCAGAGTTTAACTCTCCTTATGGTTAGAAAGTTTTTCCTAACATCTAATCTAACTCGCCCTTCCTGCAAACTAAGCCACTTACTTCTTGTCCTACGTCTGTGGATATAGAGAACAACAGATCACCCTCCTCTTTATTTAGACTCCCAGAATCAATTGAAAATCAATTTCAATGGGATTTGGGCACCTAAATCCCTGCCTGAGAGCACCCCTTCTTGCAGAGGAAGAGGAGGAAGTTCTGTTTAAATTCTAAGCGACAGTAATGAAGGGGGAGGCACATGGAGAATCTTTCAGAAATGGGATTTGGAATCTTACTGAAAAGCAAAATCAGCACAATGGCAGAGCCTGGGATGGTGACTATCACCCCAGCATCTCGGACCGTGACCATCACTTCAGCAGCTTGTCTCTTCTTCAGGGCACTGCCGCTTTTCTCTCCAGCCAGCCTGGGAGAGTCACACAGGCGGCAGCTACTGTCCTCCACCTGCAGCCCTGGGCAGAGAGATGGGAGAGCCGTTGTCTGAATGGTGAAGATTAGAATTCAGGCAGTGATGTCACAGTTGGAGGTGTGAGTGACTCCTGCTGCCAAGTATGAACGTCCCCTCCTCTCCCCTCAATACCTGCCCTGCAGGTGAGCCCATAGGTGCTAGAACTAAGGGTGCTGGGGAGAAAGGGGGTTGACGCTCTGCCTGGCTTGACGTGGTTTCCATCATATCCAGGTTCACAGTTTAGTTCAATGGTTACCAGCACCCCACTGTGCACATTGCTCCAGCACCCCTGGCTGAGTCCCCGACAGGCCTCACCGCATAGGAGGGGGCTGGCAGGAGAACTAGACCATGGAAAACCAGTGGCTGCAACAAACCGGTGTGCCCTGTCTATAGAGAGCAATGCTGCTTGTGCTGCGGCACCTTCTGGGGGACACCAGCCCGAACCACAGAGAGACCCAGGGCCAGCAGAAAACTTACCCACCATCTCTTTCCCAAGTGAGCTGCTCGTTCCAAAAGCTGGGAACGTTTTTCCCTTTGCTGTCGGTGGATTTTTCCATTGCTGCAAAGGCTGGATGATGCCATGTGGTCCAGAGAAGGGACTTTTCCCTGTAAAATTTCATTTCCTAAAGAAAAATTCCCCTCCAGGGTTTACCTGTTGTTTTTAATTTTTGTAGTCATGTGTTTTAAGGAGTGTCAAGTGGGAAAGAACAGCACTAGGGACTCTTGGCCCTACATCTGCTTACCTCAGTGCATGTAAATCCACAGTGATGCCAATAAAGTTACTGCATTTGATAAGCAGTGTGATCTGGTGGTTAGCCTGCTGGAATGGGGTTCAGGGTTGCTAGGTTCTATCCCCGGCTTGTGACCTTTGGAATCCCCTACTTCCAGCCTTTCTCTCTCATCCATAGAGCTTGTGAGCTCTTTCTTAGCAGGGACTTTCTCTGTGTTTATGTAAAGCAGCTGGGGATCTGGCCCATTGACTCCAGCTGAGCTATGATGCATTCACACCAGCTGGGGACCTCTGCACCTGCATCTCCTCCACCAAGCTGCTTTGTAGAGGATGAGGGTGTGACGGGTTGGATCACAGAAACCCCCTGGGACTGCCAACTGATGTGCTGAGACTACCTCTGAGCCCATTTTCCCTGTCAGTTTGGGACTTCAGAACCTTGTGTTCTTTAAACCAGACATACTGTCCTGCTACAAACACAGACCCAGGTCTGAACAGCATCCCACAAACTGCAGGCTGAACTGAAAGCAGCTTAAGAAGTGTTCCTGTCTCCGACACTCAGATGCCCAGCTCCCAATGGGGTCTAAACCCCAAATCAATCCATTTTACCCTGTATAAAGCTTATATGAGATAAACTCATAAATTATTTGCCCTCTATAACATTGATAGAGAGATATGCACAGCTGTTTCCCCCCACTCCTTGTATTAATACATACTCTGGGTCAATTAATAAGTAAAAAATGATTTTATTAGATACAAAAAGTAAGATTTAAGTGGTTCCTACAGTAAGAAAGTGATTACAGATGAAATCTTACCCTTGGAGATGTTACAGTAAGCTTCATTTATAGACTAGCCTCTTTCTAGTCTGGGTCCAGCAATGACTCATGCCCCTGTGGTTACTGTCCTTTGTTCCAGTTTCCTTCAAGTATCCTTTAGGGGTGGAGAGGCTATCTCTTGAGCCAGATGAAGACAAAATGGAGGGGTCTCCCAGGGGCTTAAATAGACTTACTCTTGTGGGTGGAGACCCCACTTCTCTCTCCTATGCAGAATCCAGCTCCTAGATGGAGTTTTGGAGTCACATGGGCAAATCACATGTCCATGCATGACTCAGTTCCTTACAAGTGGCAGCCATTGCTTACATGCTACCTTGAATGTCTCCAGGAAGACTTATGTGTATTGGAGTCTTCCAAGATCCATTATCAGTTAAGTGTTTCTTGATTGGGCAGGCGACCCCCCGTCTTTTTATGTGTGCAGTAACTCTTATTCAAACAGAACTATAAACTGAATCAAATCCTGCTTCAGCCATTTCAGGTTCAACATCCCAAAAGTGAAGCAGCTGGGTTGGAAGAGGCCAGAGTATTTTGAGCAGAGACTTACAGCAGAAGTGAAGAAAGACCCAAGGGCATTTTCAGCCTCATGGCTCTGAATTGAGTGGTGTTAATTTATTGGAACTTAAGATGTTCAAGGCACTGAGATACACTGGCTCCCAGGGCCGGCTTTAGGTCTATTCCACCAATTCCCCCGAATCGGGCCCTGCGCCTAAGAGGGCCCCGCACCCAGTGAGAATCCCTTCCCTGGCTAGAGGCACCTTATTTAATTTTTACTCACCTGGCAGCGCTCTGGGTCTCCAGTGGCACTTCGGCGGTGGGTCCTTCACTTGCTCTGGGTCTTCGGTGGCACTTTGGTGCCGGGTCCTTCAGTGCCGCTGAAGACCTGGAGCGAGTGAAGGACCCGCCGCTGAAGACTCAGAGCACCGCCTGGTGAGTACAAGCCCCACGTGTTTTTTTTACATTTTTTTTTAAAGTCATCCCTACTGGGGGCCCGCCGAAACTGTTCAAATTGGGCCCCACACTTCCTAAAGCCAGCCCTGCTGGCTCCCTGTCTCATCTCTGCCTGAGTGTTTGTGTCTCAGGCTCATCACATGACACATGACCCAGGCCCAGGCTGAGGTTCCATATCAGCCTTTGCTTGCAAGGCACCAAACTGAACTGCCTGCTTGCAGCTCTGCAACCCCAGCCATAGGGACTCTTCCAGTGGCCTCATCCAAGAGAGTGAGAGTAAATGTAATGTGTGTAAGTTTGACTATATGAGTGAATTTCATTTGGATCAGTGGTATGTGGTTGTATCCAGAACATACTGGATTATATGTCTAATTTACAGGTCAAATGCCCAGGATAACATGAGGATTTATGCTGACATTTGACATCAGTTTAGTAGAACAGTGCAGGAAAACTTCAAGACAATTTTGTACCATTTTTTGGTAGATGTGAACTCTAGATGAAACGGCCATTAGGGGGCAGCACTTCATTATGAACTTGCTATTTCCTTCCAGACAAGGACAGGTCACAATTTTATTAAATGTTATGTACAAATAAACACACTGGGTCCTCAGACAGTTCTATTACTTCATTTTTGTTTTGGGATTATGGGGACTCTGCTACTTTCAATCCATTTTATATTTCCCTGTGATTTTCAATTTCCCACTGCAACTGTAAAGCCTTCCTAAGGGTAGGCAGGGTAATTAATCACTAAAATTAATAGGGATTGGATATGCAGGATGGGATTTCCAAAGCGGATTAATAGAGTTAGGTGCCCAAATCCCTTTTAATTTCCATGGGATTTGATCATCCTTTTAAAATTCTAGTATCAATATAACTCTGGGAGTAATTTTTTTCACTTATGCCTAAACTCTTCTTATGATACAGTGGTGTTTGCCCTTATTCAGAGGGGCCAGCACAGATTACATACATTCACTGAGGACTGAAGTAAGACTTAGATGGTGCATAGGCCTTTTTGCTGATCAAATGAACAATTGCAGCTGTGATTTTCAAATGATCCATGGGAAGTTAGGCATCTAAATCCCTCTTGAGTTTCAATAGAATTTGGGTACCTAACATCGTGAGGAGCTTGTGACAATTCCAGCCTCCACAACTAGGAATTTATTCAGCAGACTCACAGATTTGTAAGGCAAGAAAGGACCATTATGAACATGTAGTCTGCTCTCCTGTATCACACAGGCCAGAGAATTTCAGCAGGTGCTCTGAACCAATTCCATAATTTATGGCTCAGCTGTAGTATATTTTTAGAAAGAGAAATCTAATCTGTGTTTGAACCATCCAAGTGATGAAGAATTGACCACCCCATTAGATAAATTGAAAATTTTGCCTGTGTGATATATGAGGGGGGGTTGGGGTAGCACCCTTGTGTAACTCCCTAGTCATTTTGTTAGCTACAGAATCCTCCTTAGCAGATGTACCTGAACTGGCTTACCTGTAAAGGGTTAAGAGGTAAACTTAAAATGAGCTGTCACCTGACCAGGGGAACCAATAGGGAAGCTGTACCCTTGGAAATTGGGAAAAACTGCCTGGGGTGTAGGTCTTTTGTTCTCTCTAACAGAAGCAGATAGGGTAGCAACATGCCATTTCCTAGGAAAGTACAATTTAGATGGGGCTACAATAAGGTGGGTGCATAACTGGCTGGATAACCGTACTCAGAAAGTAGTTATTAATGGCTCTCAATCCTACTGGAAAGATATAACAAGTGGGGTTCCGCAGGGGTCTGTTTTGGGACCGGCTCTGTTCAATATCTTCATCAACGATTTAGATGTTGGCATAGAAAGTACGCTTATTAAGTTTGCAGACGATACCAAACTGGGAGGGATTGCAACTGATTTGGAGGACAGGGTCAAAATTCAAAATGATCTGGACAAATTGGAGAAATGGTCTGAGGTAAACAGGATGAAGTTCAATAAAGATAAATGCAAAGTGCTCCACTTAAGAAGGAACAATCAGTTTCACACATACAGAATGGGAAGAGACTGTCTAGGAAGGAGTATGGCAGAAAGAGATCTAGGGGTCATAGTGGACCACAAGCTTAATATGAGTCAACAGTGTGATACTGTTGCAAAAAAAGCAAACGTGATTCTGGGATGCATTAACAGGTGTGTTGTAAACAAGACACAAGAAGTCATTCTTCTGCTTTACTCTGCTCTGGTTAGGCCTCAACTGGAGTATTATGTCCAGTTCTGGGCACCGCATTTCAAGAAAGATGTAGAGAAATTGGAGAGGGTCCAGAGAAGAGCAACAAGAATGATTAAAGGTCTTGAGAACATGACCTATGAAGGAAGGCTGAAACAATTGGGTTTGTTTAGTTTGGAAAAGAGAAGACTGAGAGGGGACATGATAGCAGTTTTCAGGTATTTAAAAGGGTGTCATCAGGAGGAGGGAGGAAACTTGTTCACCTTAGCCTCTAATGATAGAACAAGAAGCAATGGGCTTAAACTGCAGCAAGGGAGATTTAGGTTGGACATTAGGAAAAAGTTCCTAACTGTCAGGGTAGTTAAACACTGGAATAGATTGCCTAGGGAAGTTGTGGAACCTCCATCTCTGGAGATATTCAAGAGTAGGTTAGATAAATGTCTATCAGGGATGGTCTAGACAGTATTTGGTCCTGCCATGAGGGCAGGGGACTGGACTCGATGACCTCTCGAGGTCCCTTCCAGTCCTAGAGTCTATGAGTCTATGAGTCTATGCTGTAATGCTTGGGCCTGGTATAAAAATCATCAGCATCATACCTAGAAACTACTCATTTGAAACCACAGGTACGTAAGTAGATCAGGAATGTCTAGTTAGATGTGATTAGATTTAATTCTTCCTCTGTGCTAACCCCAGGTGCTTTTGTTTTGGTTTTGTTTGCTTGTAACCTTTAAGATGGACCTCAAGAAAGTCATTTTTGGCATTCAATTCCTAACAGCCTGAGTTTTCAGATGTGTTTTCTTTCTTTTTTCAATAAAATTTCCTTTTTTAAGAGCATGATTAGATTTCTGTGTCTCAGGCGGTAAAGAGGTCGTGCCTATGTTAATCAACTGATACAACAGCCTAGCTTCCCTTTTCTTTCTCAGCTGCCCTGAGTGAGGAGTGGAAAAGCCAAGACGCCTCAGAAAAATCTTCCCAAGTGACGTTTTTCTGGCTTGGTAAAAGGCAGTTTTTACTTGGGTGGTAGCAGCATTACCAGCCTGGAGTGGCCAGTATTAGTTTGTGGAGTCATTGCTGGCCCCACCTTCTGCACTTGAAGTGCCAGAGTGAGGAATCAGCCTTGACAGCTTGAATTTGTCCTGCCTCAGTTTCCAGCCACTGGATCTATTTCTGATTTTTCTCTGCTAGATTAAAGACCCCCCTGCTACCAGAAATCTTCTCCCCATAAAGGTCCTTCTGGCTCTTGGGTCTCATTCTGCTTTGTCTCCTTCCAGTTCTCCCCTTTGTGGTGAATTTCTGAGCACAGTTGTCGTGCTGATTCCCAGAAATCAGTTAGAGGTCTTCATCTCCAGGAACCCAGCTGCAGCGTTTCCCACTCCCGCCACACACACACACACACACACACACACACACACACCTTTCCTGTCTGTGGTCTCCTTCTAACTTTGCATGTAGGAGTCAATTTCTCAGGGAAGAAGAAAGCTGTAAGATGTTTGTGCAGGGTTTCCTGTTAATCACATCACTGTGTGTGTCTATAGAAAGCACAGAAGTACACTGCTGGGTCCCTCAGCTCCAAACCCATGATCCTCAAACTGATGGAGCTTTTGGATTTCTGGAGGTCTGCAGAGCATTTCTCTCCAGCCTTATTCTTCTTTGATCCTGTGGAATATTTGAAAAGTAGGAAAACAAGCTCTTCCACTGGATGTTATTTGTACCAATACAAAGAATAATAGCTAGTTTCAGTTTCCTAAATGCAATCCAAAGTCACAGACCCACCCTTCACACCTGCCACTGCCGGCTGGGTCTGCGTTACAGCATCTTCCATGCTGGAGCTGTTACAAAGCTGGGCTGAAGGAGAGCTTAGTCGTAGAATATTGCCATTGATTATCCTGATAATCTTCTTCGTCACTGTTACCTTGGATCAGGCATGATCCCTTATTGTTCTTTGCACAGCATCAGCCTCTAGGTGGAAATCATAAGAATCAGCTGCACATGGGATGTTGAAGCTGGTTATTGGCAAATATCTATTATTATTATTATTATTATTATTATTTATTATTATTATTCCAACCCCACCATCAATTTTACTCAGATTCCCAGTGATTTCCATTGGAACTTTTTATCCATAGAAAGAATGGCCCAAGGACTGTGCAGTTTTGTTCATGGCCAATAGGTCCACCAATGGCTATTAGCCAGGATGCGTAGGGATGGTGTCCCTAGCCTCTGTTTGCCAGAAGCTGGGAATGGGCAACAGGGGATGGATCACTTGAACCTGTTTTGTTCATTCCCTCTGGGGCACCTGGCACTGGCCACTGTCAAAAAACAGGGCACTGGGCTAATTATCTTTGATCTGACCCAATATGGCCATTTTTATGGCTCTCAACCTTTCCAGATTACCTGCACCCCTGTTAGGAATCGGATTTGTCCTGCATACCCCAAGTTACAACTCATCTAGTTGCTTAATAAATCGGAAATCAAAATACACAAGTTTCACAGCCACCCTATTACTGAAAAAAATCTTACTTTGCATTTTTACAATTAATGATAAAATAAATTAATTGGAATATAAATATCATATTTACATTTCAGTGTATAATATATACAACAGTAGTAATAAGTCATTGTCCCTATGAAATTGTTTGTACTGACTTTGCTAGTGCTTTTATGTAGCCTGCCCTGTTGCAAAACTAAGTGAATATCTAGATGAGTTGATATACCCCCTGGAAGACCTGTAAGTTATAACTGCCTCTGATTCAGAACCAGAACAAATAATTCAGACTTTCCTTTATATAGCTTGGTCCTTTAATCTTGGCTGCATATAACAGGGAGTAAGAACATAAAAGCAGCAATAATGGGTCAGACCAGAGGTCCATCTAGTTCCTTTTTTACCCTGCTGTAGTCTTGGCCTTCACAATATCTTCTGGCAAGAAGTTCCACAAGTTGATTGTGCCTTGTGTGAAGAAATACTTCCATTTGTTTGTTTTAAACCTGCTGCATATTGATTTCACTGGGTAACCCCTGGTTCTTGTGTTATGAGAAGGAGTAAATAACGCTTCTTTAATTACTTTCTCCACTGCCAGGCATGATTTTATAGACCACATTCATATCCAACCTCAGTCTTCTCTTTTCAGAGCTGAAAAGTTGCAGTCTTATTAATCTCTCCTCATATGGAAACCACTATTTTAATGCAGGTGGTTTGGAGAGACTAGGAAGGAGTCATCAGACAGCACCACACCCAAACCCAACCTGTTTTTAACGCTCCCGAGCGGCTCAATTTATAACCTCAATGTGCACGACTTTCTCTGCAGCTGGGAAAGGAGGGTTTCTGTAGGGTTCTGCTATGTGGCTCTGTCACTGTGCTCTCTGCAGGGCGCAGTGATACACCGCACTGTCCGCCAGCTCCAGCGCTGTGATGTTCGGAACTGTGGAGCTGTCAGCAGCCTGGGACGAAAACCTCTGCTGGGCGAAACCTGCAATGTGGCTGCGGCCGCTATAGGATTTCGCTCCTCTATAGAGAATGTACTGCGGGGCTTGGTTTGGATACTAACGGTACCAATACAGATAGACATAGGTATCGCTGGTGGTGTAAAAACAGCTGAGCGTTACAGAATCTCCAGCTGAACCAGATACTTCGAATTCCTTAAAAGCAGCAAAGAATCCTGTGGCACCTTATAGACTAACAGACGTTTTGGGGCATGAGCTTTCGTGGGTGAATACCCACTTCCTCAGATGCATGCATCTGAGGAAGTGGGTATTCACCCACGAAAGCTCATGCCCCAAAACGTCTGTTAGTCTATAAGGTGCCACAGGATTTTTTGCTGCTTTTACAGATCCAGAGTAACACGGCTACCCTCTGATATTCGAATTCCTTGGATTTGACCGAGTCTCCCAGCGCACAGCCTGAAAAAGGAGAAACACATTCAAGAACAACATTTGCCCTGGAGCTAACCCGTGGAAAAGATTCCACCTACATTGCAGTTTCAGGAAATTTCAAAGGCATCTAATGGGATTTAAGCGCCTAACTCCACAGCAATTAATGCTATGAGCAGGAGAAGGGTTTTAAGGCGAAGGTATGAACGCGGGTTTCGGGTTACGGTGAAGGTGAACTGTCAGGTTGTAGCAGTCACTTTTTGGTTACAGCGTAGGGTAAGGGTTCCAGTTCAGGGTTCGGGCTGGGTATAGGTTTAGGTTGTTGATGTTAATTGAGTATCTAGTTTCCTTAGGCTTCTTTGAAATCCCAGCCCAGTTGCCTACGAGACTGAATATCCAAATGCTGAGAAGAAAACACGTCTCTATAGTATCTTCTCTAGCGACCCAGTTTCAAACGCCCAGATACTGCCGCTGCCTCAGAGGACTATAAACGACCCGTCTGTCAGGGCAGCTACAACAGTGGAAGATTAATTAGAAACCAGCGCAGAGGAAGAAGGAGACGTCTGAGGAACTCATCGGAGATCCGGGAAATGTAGTGGACTGAGGTCAGCCAGCAGCTGACATCTCAGTGTGCTGGTGGGCAGGGGCGTGTTTGCTCTGGGACTGCTCCAGCAGATGGCGACGCTTTGTAATGTGAAGAGTTCGTGATTCTCAGCAGATGGTCTCCGGAATAGTGTCTTGCAATTAAATAGTTTCTAAGCAAATCTACCCGAAAATGCAACTGTCTCATCAACAGGAGCATTGCTTTGACTCCGGGAGAGTTGGTAGCTACAGCTTTACCCATCACTCAAGAATGGGTATTTACAACAATTTCCCCCTTCGCCTGTGTTACCCCCATTTCACTATAAATTAGCAATTTAACAGAATATCGTCCATTTTTAAAGGAAATTTTTCCTTCGCATTTTATCTCAATTTGTATTTTCAACGATAGGTCACTTCATCTACATTTGTACTCACCTTTAACCTTTGTTTTGCTACATATGATTCCCACACAAACACTACACCCATATAGATCATTCCTGACGCCAGGAAAAGAGGTGTTAATAGCTTACTAATTAAAGATCATGCCCATTATCTTATGCAAGGAAGATGTTTAAATTAGCTCTTTAAATAACCATTTAACTTTTAAGGAGAGTTGTGTATTTAAGCAGCTTAAATACTGTCTTCCATAGACTTTAAGGTCAGAAGGGACCGTTAGGATCATCTAGTCTGACTTCTTGCACAAGACAGGCCACAGAATCTCACACACCCACTCCCGTATCAGACCTGTGTCTGAGCCCTTGAAGTCCTCAAATGTGGTTTAAAGACTTCAAGGTGCAGAGAATCCTCCAGCAAGTGACCAGTGCCCCACGCTGCAAAGGAAGGTGAAAAACTCCCAGGGCTTCGGCCAATCTTCCCTGGGTGAAAATTCCTTCTGGACTCCAAATATAGCAATCAGCTAAACCCTGAGCGTGTGGGCAAGACTCACCAGCCAGACACCCAGGCAAGGATTCTCTGTAGTAACCGAGATCCCACCCTACCTAACATCCCAGCACAACTCATTGGGCATATTTACTGTCAATGACGAACTAATTGCCCCAATCAGGCTATCCCATTATACCATCCCCTCCATAAACTTATCAAGTTTTTAGTATTTGAATGCGCTGCTGCCCGTTTTAATGCCTGTAACATCCCCTGCAGCAGGGCTGGAAGGGTTTTTGTACAGCTCTGCTGTGAGGCTCTGTCACTGTGCTCTCTGCAGGGCGCAGAGATACACCGCTGTGTCTGCCAGCTCCAGGGCTGCGATGTTCAGAGTTGTGGAGCTGTCATTTGCCTGCGAAGAAAACCTCTCCTGGGCAAAACCTGCAGTATCGCTGGCATAACTGACATCTCTCGTTCCTCTCAGGAGGATGTACTGCAGGGCTCGGTTCGGATACTGACGGTACCAGTAGAGATAGACACCAGCAGTGTAGCGGGTTCCATAAGAACAAATAAGGCTCACGGTGTCTCCTTCTGACCTGGACACTTCGGGTTCCTTTGACCGGATCGAGTCACCCAGCACCGCACCTGAAACAAAACGCTCACGTTCAAGGGCAGCCAGGTGCATTGGCAGGTCTAGACCAGGAATTTCAAAAGAGCCCAAGGGGTTTATCCGCCTAATTTCAAACAAATTAAGGTTAGCGCAAAAAATTAAGGTTAGGATAGCAGGGCATTCGGATCTGGGTTAGGATTAGGATCAGGGTTCGGGATCTGGGTAGGATGCGAGTTGGGAGCAGAATTCCATGATGCTTTTTCCAAAAACCCAAAACCTGGTTACCTAGTTGGCTAAAGAGGCAAAAGCTGAGAATGAAACGTGTCTCCATGGTGCCTCGCAGCCAGACAAGCTGAGAGGTCACTGCGAGAAGAATTTTAAAGGTAACTTCCCTGACGGACTGGGAGAGGTTAGTGCGAGATCAGCCTAACAGAAGAGGGAGGGGTTCGGGAAATGCGTAACAGACACAGGAAATGGGCTGGGTTCAGATTATTCAGAAGCTGAAGCACAGGTGAGAGAACTCGTGGGACAAATTCCTTCCTCCGCATTTTCTGGAAGATCGGTTTCTGACTTCGCATTTTTTCTTATCCTTATAACCCCATCTTTGGAAAAAATAACCCCAACTATACATACAATATGATGGGGGCTAATTTAGCTACAATAAATCAGGAAAAAGATCTTGGAGTCATCGTGGATAGTTCTCTGAAGATGTCCATGCAGTGTGCAGAGGTGGTCAAAAAAGCAAACAGGATGTTAGGAATCATTATAAAGGGGATAGAAAATAGACTGAGAATTTATTATTGCCCTTATATAAATCCACGGTATGCCCACATCTCGAATACTGTGTACAGATGTGGTCTCCTCATCTCAAAAAAGATATACTGGCACTAGAAAAGGTTCAGAAAAGGACAACTAAAATCATTAGGGGTTTGGAATGGGTCCCATATGAGGAGAGATTAAAGAGGCTAGGCCTCTTCATCTTGGAAAAGAGGAGACTAAGGAGGAGTATGATAGAGGTATATAAAATGATGAGTGATGTGGAGAAAGTGGATAAGGAAAAGTTATTTACTTATTCCCATAATACAAGAACTAGGGGTCACCAAATGAAATTAATGGGCAGCAGGTTTAAAAAAAATGCAAGGAAGTTCTTCATGCAGCGCACAGTCAACTCATGGAACTCCTTGCCTGAGGAGGCTGTGAAGGCTGGGACTATAACAGTATTTAAAAGAAAACTGGATACATTCATGGTGGTTAAGTTCATTAACGGCTGTTAGCCAGGATCGGGAAGGAATGGTGTCTCTAGCCTCTTTGTCAGAGAATGGAGATGGACGGCAGGAGAGAGCTCACTTGACCATTGCCTGTTAGGTTCACTCCCCCTGGGGCACCTGGCATTGGCACTGTTGGTAGACAGGTTACTAGGCTAGATGGATCTTTGGTCTGACCCGGTACGGCCATTCTTATGTTCTTATTTTTATTGTCCTTCCTGTTGCTACTTGGTGAGAAGTGAATTAAAGACATTGTGGGAAGACTTAAAAACTCTGTTGTGTGTGCCAGTTTTGTGGGTGTTGGTGTCTTTCTATTTGTCTCTATGTTTGTGTTTGCACCTGCACATGTGTCTACATGCTTGTGTGTGTTGTGCCCAGGAGCGGTGCTAGGGTTTTTGGCGTCCTAGGCGGGGGTCCTTCCGCTCTCCTGGTTGGCAGGAATTCTGCAGCGGGGGGGGATCCTTCCGCTCTCCCGGTCTTCGGGTCACTTCAGCAGCGGGTCCTGGAGTGAGTGAAGGACCCGCCGCAGAATTGTCGCTGAAGATTCGGAGTGCGGAAGGACCCCCCGCTGCCGAATTGCCACTGAGAGCGGCAAAATACAGCTCCCCCAAATCCTGGTGCCCTAGGCGACCTCCTAGGTTGCCTAAATGGAAGCGCCAGCCCTGGTCATGCCTTTGTGTATCTGTTCCATTGGCACCACGCTGGTTTACTCTAGCTGGGGAATCCAGCCCCAGTGGAAGTACAGCTGATTGATACCTGTGGTGGACCTTGCCTAGTTGACTTCATCTGGCCCAAAGTGGTTCACCGCAGTTGAGAAGCAGACCCAGAGTGGGTAAACCGAGGTTAATCTGGGGTAACCCAATGGTGAATAAGACCCAGGAGGCCTCATAGGTGTCAGGTCGTGGGGTTTATACCAGCTCCATCATCTGGTTTAACCATCTGTCTGGGCTTGGGGATATTACTCTGCAGTTGTGTTTCTCATGATGAGAAAGCCCAGGAGGTGGGTTTTTGTACAGGGCTCCCTATTAAACATCTCATAGTGTCTTCCCATAGAGCACAGAAATACATCGCCGAGTCCGTCTGCTCTAGCTCTTTAATGGTTAAACTGAAGAACTTAAAGGATTTCCTGAGTTCTGCAGAAAACCGTCTCCCAGCTCCATTCTTTTTAGCATTATTCTCATCTATTCGGAAAAGGAAATTCATTGTCCCTGATCGTTGCTGTCTGTACCAAAATAAGTAATAATACTGGTATCCAGTGGAGAAAGTACACTCCAGGGTGACAGTCTGACCCCCCAACTTTTCCAGCTTTCCTTGTGTTTGCATGACACTGCCTTGTCCCTGGCTTGAACCTGCAGGGAAGGAAAGAAATGCAGGCGAAGTTCACATTAAATAAGCATGTAAACTGTCACACATTTACAGGCGTTCTCATGTGAGGAGAACAGAGTCCCTTTAGGACTCACGGCCTCCCAGAAATGGAAAGACTGGTTTTAAGCATCTTGTACAAAGAGAATGATGCAGGCACACAATGGGTTTGCCCCATGCTCGGGGTAAGGCAGCAGTGAAGTTAGGAATGGAACCTCGGAGTCTTGAGTCCTAATCGTCCATGCTCTACCCACTACAGCATGATCCCCACTCAGTGCTGGGCATTGGCCCCGGGAGTCCTGATGCTCAGTCTAACTGCTCTCAACCACTAGACTCTCCTCCTCTCCCGGAAGTGGGACTAGAAATCAGGAGGCCAGACCCTCTCCTTTAACCCGCTAGACCCCTGCTCCCCTCCCTGAGCTGTGAGCAGAACCCAGTCATCCTGGCTTCTAATTCCACCCCCTGCTCAAACCCAATAGGTAACAGAAGTTCTAACTTTCGTTTCCCCTTTTAGCGGACACTTACTCAAAGATAGAAATGCTGTTGCTGTCCAAAGCAGGATTTCTGGCTCCTTCATGGTTAAATATGTTGTTTCTAGATCTTCAGGGGCTCAAGCTACCACAATGATGGGTGAATACAGGACCCTGGATAGAATAGTATTTTATGATGAAGTTTCTCTCACAGAATCAAACCAGAGAAATTAAATCTGTGGCAAGACCATTTCGTCCTCTCATATAGACTCCAGTTGACGGCTGTTTCCTTCACCATGTAACACAGATAATACTCTCCGTTAACGTTTACCCTGCCTGCTGTGGCTTTGGCTTTTTCCTGTCACGTGGCATCTTTCTAACTTCCAAATCTCTTTAGCAACTCAGTAAGAGCAACTGTCGCATCTTCGGAGACAAGAGCCCAGCAAGAAAGCTAACACCAAAAAAAAAAAAAAAAAAAAGGGAACTGTACATGGATCCCATTTCCACAGATCTGGTCAGGATCTCCCTGCTGACACCCCAGAGAAACATTGTGTGTGGGGATCTTTCTCCAGAGTGAAGCAAAATTAAGCCCGTTGACTCATGACCTGGGGATCTGGGCCATTGATTCCAATGGCGAGACAGCTGATTTATGTCAATTGTGGTCTGGCCCTTTGAATCCAATGGATCAGCCTTGATTTACACCAGCTGATACTTTGCCCTGTTTACTCTACTGGAGTGAGGTCTGATTCCTACCTGTTGGGATCTGGCCCCAAAAGCAGACAGAGCTATTCATGGGAATTGCGGTGTGACAGGTACTGACATCGGGCTCATGAGATTCTGAGTGTTTTAGGGGAGGTGGGGGGAAGGTTCCTGGAAAAGGGCAACATTTCCACACAGTTAGTGCCCCTGCGGTTTCCGTCACACCTGCATCGTTTGATTCAAACCCCTGCTTGTGGCTTCTTGTGTCTCTTTACACTGATTTCTGTCCGCGCAAGTTTTGTCTCCGAGTCGAGAAAACTGAGCATTGGATTTTGTAAAAGCCCCTTTATTAACCCAACCACCATGGTAACCTAAGGAAAGGCCCTGTCAGCTATAGCACAGAAGTATGTCACCGAATCGCCCAGTTCTAACTCCACAATTCTCAGACCCACGTATTTTTCGGGTTCGCCGAAGTCCAGGTGGAACCGGCTCCCAGCCGCATTGTGCTCGCTTCCGGTAGATCTTCGGAAGAGGTACTTCGTCTGGCCGCTGCTGTCCTGTTTGTACCAGTATATGTCATAACCTGCATATTCAGTCTAGAAAGTACAGCCTACTGTGACAGATTCACTTTGTACCCGGTCACCTGTCCTTGTCTCTGGGTGACACTGTTCTTCTCTGTACTTAGTCCTGCAAAAACAGTAGATGCAAATTCACTATAAAAATTAGCACAGTTGTGTCTGCTGTTCACTGAGGATGTCAGAAGGTTTCCTAATAGATGCTGGGTGTTGGGGACTTTTGTTCTTTCCAGCAGAAGCAGACAGGGTAGCAACACGCCGTAAGGTTTGGGCCAGGTATAAAAATAATCAACATCATACCTAGAAACTACTCATTTGAAACCACAGGTATGTAAGTAGATCAGAGATGTCTGGTTAGATGTGATTAGATTTAATTCGTCATTTTGGGCTTTTGGATTCCTCTGTGCTAACCCCAGGTGCTTTTCTTTTGTTTTTGTTTGCTTGTAACCTTTAAGATGGACCTCAAGAAAGTCACTTTTGGTGTTCAATCCCTAACAGCCTGAGTTTTCAGATGTGTTTTCTTTCTTTTTTCAATAAAATTTACCTTTTTAAGAGCACGATTAGATTTCTGTGTCTCAGGAGGTAAAGAGGCTGTGCCTATGTTAATCAAGTGATACAGCAGTTGAGCTTCCCTTTTCTTTCTCAGCTGCCCCAAAGGAGGAGCGGAAAAGCCAAGACGCCTCAGAAAAATCTTCCCAAGTGAGGTTTTTCTGGATTGGTAAAAGGCAGTTTTCACTTGGGTGGTGGCAGCATTGCCAGCCTGGAGTGGCCAGTATTAATTTGTGGAGTCCTTGGGGCCCCCACCTTCTGCACTGGAAGTACCAGTGTGAGGAATCAGCCTTGACAGCCTGAGTTTGTCCTGCTTCAGTTTCCAGCCACTGGATCTATTTTTGACTTTATTTGCTAGATTAAAGACCCCTCTGCTACCAGAAATCTTCTCCCCATAAAGGTCCTTCTGGCTCTTTGGTCCCATTCTGCTTTGTCTCCTTCCAGCTCTCCCCTTTGTGGTGAATTTCTGAGCACAGTTGTGGCATTGATTCCCAGAAATCAGTTAACATAACATAAGAACATAAAAACAGCCGTACCAGGTCAGACCAAAGGTTCATCTAGCCCAGTATCTGTCTACCAAGAGTGGCCAATTCCAGGTGCCCCAGAGGGAGTGAACCTAACAGGCAATGATCAAGTGATCTTTCTCTAACAAACAGAGGCTAGGGACACCATTCCTTACCCATCCTGGCTAATAGCCATTTATGGACTTAACCACCATGAATTTATCCAGTTCTCTTTTAAATGCTGTTATAGTCCCAGCCTTCACAACCTCCTCAGGCAAGGAATTCCACAAGTTGACTATGCGCTGTGTGGAGAAGAACTTCCTTTTATTTGTTTTAAACCTGCTGCCTATTAATTTCATTTGGTGACCCCTAGTTCTTGCATTATGGGAATAAGTGAATAATTTTTCCTTATCCACTTTCTCCACATCACTCATGATTTTATATACTCTATCATACCCCACCTTAGTCTCCTCTTTTCCAAGATGAAGAGGCCTAGCCTCTTTAATCTTTCCTCATATGTGACTCATTCCAAACTCCTAATCATTTTAGTTGTCCTTTTCTGGACCTTTTCTAATGCCAGTATATCTTTTTTGAGATGAGGAGACCACATCTGTACACAGTATTCGAGATGTGGGTGTACCATCAATTTATATAAGGGCAACAATATATTCTTAGTCTTATTTTCTATCCCCTTTTTAATGATTCCTAATATCCTGTTTGCCTTTTTTGACCGCCTCCGCACACTGCGTGGACATCTTCAGAGAACTATCCAAGATGACTCCAAGTTCTTTTTCCTGATTTGTTGTAGCTAAATTAGCCCCCATCATATTGTATGTATAGTTGGGGTTATTTTTTCCAATGTTCATTACTTTAAATTTATCCACATTTAATTTCATTTGCCATTTTGTTGCCCAATCACTTTGTTTTGTGAGATCTTTTTGAAGTTCTTCACAGTCTGCTTTGGTCTTAACTATCTTGAGCAGTTTAGAATCATCTGCAAACTTTGCCACCTCACTGTTTACCCGTTTCTCTTGATCATTTATGAATAAGTTGAATAGGATTGGTCCGAGGACTGACCCTTGGGGCACACCACTTATTACCCCTCTCCATTCTGAGAATTTACCATTTATTCCTACCCTTTGTTCCCTGTCTTTTAACCAGTTCTCAATCCATGAAATGACCTTCCCATTTATCCTATGACAGTAGGAATCATTGCTAAGAATTCTGCATTATTTAAGTGTATTCTAGGAGGGCTGGGCTTAGAGTAAGACCTCATTGTGACTGGCACTGTACAAACACAGAATTATAAAAGGGTCACCCCTGTCCTAAAGACTTCTCACCTGTTTGGATGAATTACTGTTGCTGTGTTCTTTGGCAGGTAACTGTAATCACTGTTACATAAGTACATACTCTGTGGTTAATTATGGGTCACCTTCATTCAGGGAGCATTATAATTCACTCCCTGCGACTTCACCACCATTTTAGGGGATTTCCTTATTATTGGGACAGAAGGGATTCCTCAGTGTTTGTGGTGGGTGCTGATAAATAAACTATTGTCATAAACAGATTGTTAAGGGTTAATGTCTCTGCTACTTGTATAGGGGTAACAAAGGAAACCAAACACCTGACCAGAGGACCAATCAGAAAACAAGATTTTTCAAATCTTAAGGGAGGGAAGTTTTGGGGTGTGTGTTCTTTGTGTCTGTTCTGTGCCCTCTTGGCTCTGAGAGTGATCTGTCATAGAATCATAGAATATTAGGATTGGAAGGAACCTCAGAAGGTCATCTAGTCCAACCCCCTGCTCAAAGCAGGACCAATCCCCAGATTTTTACCCCAGTTCCCCAAATGGCCCCCTCAAGGATTGAACTCACAACCCTGGTTTTAGCAGGCCAATGCTCAAGCCACTGAGCTATCCCTCCCCCCCATCTTCAAGTTCTCTAAACTTCTGTTCCAATTGTGTAAGTATAAAGTTAGAAAACAGTGTAGTCTTTGTGTTTGTTTACACTAATTTGCAATTGTGGATCTGGTTGGCTAAACTTTGTATGTGCAGTTGCTGGGAATATTTTTGGATGTATATTGGTACAGGGGGGAAAGTCTCTTTTCTATTGTCTATAAGCTAAAAGACCCTGTATTGTTTACATCTTGAAGTTACAGAGATAATTCTTTGTTTTTCCTTTCTTTTATTAAAAGATTTCTTTTTGGAGAACCTGATTGATTCTTTCCTTGTCTCTCTTGTTATCCCAGGGGATTGGAATAGCTCACCAGGACTGGTGGGAGAGACGGGAGGAGAGAAAGATAAAGTCTCTCTTTATTTTCCTTAAATCTGTTTGCCTCCTTGTGAGAGGACGGGAGACGCTTCTCTGTATGGTGATTTAGGAGGCTGGATCAGTATCTCAGAATAGCCCAGGGAGGGAAATTCTGGGAGGGGGAGAAGAGGTGGAAATGGGTTATTTCTCCTTGTTTTAAGAACCCAAGGGATCTGGGTTCTTGGGGTCCCCCAGGGAAGGTTTTGGGGAGACCAGAAGGGATCAGGCCCTGGAAGAATTCCTGATTGGTGGCAGTGATACCAGGTCCAATCTGGTACTTAAGCTTGGAGGTCCCACTAGCACCCATATTTTGGACACTAAGGTCCAGATTTGGGAAAGATGCTTATGACACCCTTACATAAGTACATGCTCTGCGATTAATTATGGGTCACCTTCATTCAGGGAGCATTATAATTCACTCCCTGCGACTTCACCACCATTTTAGGGGATTTCCTTATTATTGAGACAGAAGGGATTCCCTAGTGTTTGTGGTGGGTGCTGATAAATAAGCTATTGTTATAACTCACTATAGCACTTAGACATGCCAATGAAAAACCAAGGGGAATTAGGCACCTAACCTGGTAAAGAAATTTTGAAAATCCCACCAAAGAGCAGATTTTGGTGGTATTTGGATGTATAGTGATGTAGATAGCAACTGTCTGCCTGTTAACGTGCTTAAAAACCTTTTATAAATTTAACTTAGGTGCTTTCAAAAATCCCCTTGGGGCAGTGGGTCTCAACCAGGCCTGCACAGAGACCTTCCAGGGGATACATCAACTCATCTGGATATTTGCCTAGTTTTACAACAGGCTACATCAAAAGCACTAGCCAAGTCAGTACGAACTAAAACTTCACACAGACAAAGGGAGAAAGTGAAACAATTTTTTCAGTAATAGTGTGGCTGTGACACCTTTGTGTTTTTATGTCTGATTTTGTAAGCAAGTAGTTTTTAAGTAAAGTGAAACATGCAGGGTGGCTCCAGGGTTTTTGCAGCCCCAAGCAGAAACAAACAAACAAACAAACAAGCCACGATGGTGATCAGCAACAATTCATCTGTAACTCCACCGCACCACTTTCTTCTTCGGTGGCACTTCGGCGGCAGGTCCTTCCCTCCAAGAGGGACTGAGGGACCCGCTGCCGAATTGCTGCTGAAGAGCCCGACGTGCCGCCCCTTCCCCTTGGCCACCCCAGGCACCTGCTTGCTGAGCTGGTGCCTGGAGCCGGCCCTGCAAACTTGGGGGTCCCCAAGAGGAATCAGACCCCTGAAAGGGGTCCTGTAGTCTGGAAAGGTTGAGGGACACTGCCTTAGGGGGTGGGTCTTAAAGACATTGAGGCGTCTAGTGGGATTTTCAAAAGCAAATAGGTGTCTCAATCTCATTGATTTCAATGGGTGTTAGGTGCCTGGATACATTTGAAAATTCCAGATGGCACTTAAATACCTTTTAAAATCCGTCCCCTAGGTGCTTCTCTGCATCTTTAAGCAGCTAAAACCTTTAAAATCTCACCCTTAGTCATTCGCCCAGGTCTCTGTGGGTGAAACAGAATTTAACCATATTCCGACCTCATCCTGAAGCTTTCCTGCAAGCCAGCAAGATGTGGGGCTGGGACAGCCAGGGTCAGCTCTAGGCACCAGCAAACCAAGTGATACAAGAGGGCCTCATCCTCCCTGATTGAACTAACCTGGTTGTCTCTAGACTGATTCTTGTGGGCATATTTATACCTGCCTCTGCAAATTTCCACCACATGCTCTGACAAAGTGGGTATTCACCCAGGAAAGCTCATGCTCCAGTACATCTGTCAGTCTATAAGGTGCCCCAGGACTCTTTGTCCCTTTTTACAGATCCAGACTAACACGCTACCCCTCTGATCCCTGTCTGTAATTGCCTGTTACTTAGAGCAGAGCTGTATCTGTACCTGTGACTTGGGGGAGACTGCAGGACTTTGGAGACTCCTGTCTCTGGTCTCTTTCCAAATTATACAGGACTGGTGAATGGGAAGGAAGGGAGGGATTTGCACAGCTCTGCTCCATGGCTCTGTCACTGTGCCAGAAGCAGGCCGCAGAGATACACTACAGTGTCTGCCAGCTCCAGGGCTGTGATGTTCAGAACTGTCAAGCTGTCAGCAGCCTGGGAAGAAAATCTCTGTTAGGTGAAACCCGCATTTTCGCTATAATCACCGTATTGCTTCGTTCCTCTCTGCAGAATGTACTGCGGCGCTAGACAAAATGCATGGCCATTGTTCAGGGGACTTTAGTCTGCTCTGAGTTACAAAGAGGCGGTGAAAACACAACAGTGAAGCAAGGGGATTGTTGACTGAATGTTATAAACTGACCCACGTGCCACCCTGAAAAGTCGAGAGGCGCGGGTCTGACCCCAATGCCCAAACCCAGAGGAAATTAGAGGAGGTGAGTGGTGTTTGATAATGATTTCCATGGGAAACTGACTCTGTTTGGTGGCTCTTCTGACCACCCCCAGCATTCAAAAAGTTTTGTTTGTAGCTGTGACTGTCTCTATGCAGTAGATAAAGTGTTTAGACATGAAATGAACTTTGCCTCACCAGGGAACCAGAGAGACTACCTTGTGTAAGAAGCTGGGAAAACAGAAAGACTGATGGACAGAAAGAAAGAGTTGGATTGATCGTGGATGGATGCTGATGTCAGAGGACCCAAAATGCTTCACAGCAGCTAAGAACAGGCCCGATATAATTAGACCAGAGCTGCGGTGATGGGACACAGATCAGAACCTCGCCCGAGGTCTTTTATGGCATGTTTCTGGCTGCAGGAAATCCTGGTACAATTTTTCAAGTTTCATGGGGTGATTTGTTTTATTGACAACACATATTTTCATATAAAGGTTGTAAATTCATGCATATATTAATTTACATAACTATAACAGATAACTGCATCGGGTTTGGGAAGAGCAGAAGGAACTGAACTTGGCAGAGAAGTTTCATAAAAAGATTCGAGTAGAAAAACAGTCTCTGACACCCTCGGTGTGTGGGAGCACCTTGATCACATCTTGTATTACCGGAAATGCAACTCCGCCCCAGTGTGGATCTCAGAGCACAGTGATACATGGCTCTGTCTTGGAGGGACACTGCCTCAGTCTTCAAGAGAACTGTCTTATTAGAGCTGAACAAAACTGCTGAAAAGTTTCCAGAAGTGAAGATGTTCTTCTCAGCAAGAGATTGATACTCTGTCAATAAATGCTGAGGTGGTTGGTTCGGGTACTGATAAAACCAGAAGAGCTGCTGAAAGAGGCGGTGAAATTACACTGCGAAGTGGCGAGTTGCCCCTCTGAGATTTGCATTTCTGCAGGACACTGAAACATAGAATTACTTTGAACAAGACCTGTGGAAAGAAAAAAACAGTAACAGATTTATTCAATCATAGTTTTACACAAAAATCTCTGATGATGTGATGTAGAAACTGGTTTGGTTTCCATTTTAAAGCAAAGTATCTCGAAAGGAAAGCAAAGTTCTATCAACTCATACAGTTATCTGGTTCAGATAATCTAGTTTTCTTTAAAAAAATATGTGTGATTTTCAAAATATCTTTAGAAATGTTGGTGCCTATATCCCCCAGGCTTCTTTGAAAATTATAGGCTGTTATAACAGGATTTTTGTAGCTCTTAAATACAATATATGAAATAAAAATGATCATTTCTCTCATTTGACTTCACGAGTAGAGGTCAGAAGGTAGAAGACCATTTTGCAACTTGAAATTATCCTCCTTTTTGCTAGACCCTTTATCCAATAATAAAAATAGTTCTTCCTCCTGTTATGGTTATTAAAAGAAAGTGTATGCTGTAAAAGAGCCCTCTCTGTGACTTCCCGCCTTCCTTCTCCTCTTTAGGACACGAGAATCCAGAAAGAGATGCTATCCAGGGGAGTGTTGGATTCAAAATAAAACACAATGTAAAAAGTAATTCCCAGAACGGCAGGCCCGCCCACTTGTGGACATAATAAATCAAGCAAGTAATTTTGACAAAGCAGCAAGAAAACATAAGAATGGTCAGGCCCAGCAAGGCCAATGGTCCATCCAGCCTAGCGTCCTCTCTTCCAACAGTGGCCAGTGACAGGTGCGTCAGAACAGAACAATTATCGAGTGATCCATCCCCTGTCTTCCAGTCCCAGCTTCTGGCAGTCAGAGGCTTAGGGACACAAAGAGCATGGGGCTGCATCCCTGACCCTCTTGGCTACTAGCTATCCGACCACTCCTGCATGAGCCATTCAGATATTTACCTAGACGAGGGAAGGGTTATTTACACATGGAATTTCTCATGTTTCTCTAAAGGGATCAGGTGTCATTGAGAGAAATGTTCTGGCCCCTGTTATGCAGGAGGTCAAACTGTATGTGCATAATTCTTCCTTTTGACCTCGATTATTCCTACAAGCCATTCCTTAGTTACAAGAGTGCGGAAAGTGTTTCATTACTTCCCAAGGGAAAAAAAATCTTCTCACTAGATTTCACCATTTAAAACCTGCTTAGTGTAAAGTACTGTAAGTATTAGTGGTTGTAACTCTGCCATCTCCAGTCCCAAACCAGGTTGGAAAAGCAGGAGAGTTGGCATCAGGCTGACAGCCAACCGTAAAACTTTGCCAAATAAATCCATGAAATGAATCCTCTAGAAGGCTTATATGTAGACTTGGAAGATTCGATTTTAGCAGTAGAAGTAAAAAATGTGGATTTCACCATACGCCAGACAAGCCAGGGTACAAGTACTTCTCTTGATAACCCTCTGCCTAGCTGTAAAATTCAGTTAAGAAAAATGCTGCTTGGAAACGTACTGGGGTTTGATTTAAGTCTGTTTACTTTGACATATGAAATGATTCAGTGGCCACATCGATTTAACTTTTTTTGATCTCCGAGTCTTCTGTCATTAAATAATTGTGCAAATCGCCCAAGTTCTGAGATGAGTGTGGGGCATGAGGAGGAGGAGGAGCCCTGTGGGTACGTCTAAACTCAGTTGACATCAGGGCCCCATTGTCCTGGGTGCTGCCCAGACACTGGTAGAGACAGACCCCCCTGCGATTAAACATTTGGGCTGGGATTTAGGAGCCAGAAGAAGGAAGGGCTCCGTTCAATCACAGTTATTTATGGATGCATGTATCCATTTGTTTTGGTGGGTGGCATCTTCAAGAGACCCTGCAGGCATTCTGGTGTGTGTGTGTGTGTGTGTGTGTGTGTAGATTACAGAATGTGTGTACATCAGCGAGATGTTGACAGGGAGGACAGCACCGAGCTGTTGCCCAGCGCTGCAATCCCTCACTGGGGGCGAATGCTGGGTCCTGGAGACGCTCTTTCTGGTCCCTCTTCCACGCCGAGCCCCTGAAGGTGAAGGGAAGGGGAGGGTTTTTGTGCAGCTCTCCTGCGAGGCTCTGTCACTGTGCCCGCTGCAGGGCGCAGTAATACATCGCTGTGTCCGTCAGCTCCAGGGCTGTGATGTCCTGAACTGTGGAACTGTCAGCAGCCTGGGAAGAAAACCTCTTCTGGGCGAAACCTGCGGTATCATTGAGCGTGCTTCCTTTTGCTCCTCTCCGGAGGATGTAGTGCGGGGCTCTGTTCGGATACTGACTGTACCAGTAGAGAGAGACACCGGAAGGTAGCTGGTTTCATAAGAACAGCTGAGGGTCACGGAGCTGTCTTCAGCTCCTGACCTCTGGGGTTCCCTGAGCTGGACCGAGTCACCCAGCACCACACCTGCAACAATAAATAAAATATTCTAGTTGTATGCAGTCTGAGCGCTCACCACGATAACCTTAGACAGGTAGATTGAGCGAGAGGAGATAGAGGGGCAGAAAGAGACTGCAAAGAGAGGGAGAGAGAGATGGGAATAGGGAGGCGGTGTGTGTACAAAGAGAGAGAGAGAAAGAGATTCCGGAGCAGTGAGGCGAATTCTATGACTAACTACCTGGATATAGAATGAAAACGAGAAGGCCGAACATCAAACGCTTGCTCATTACGTTAAGGAAGGTGGCTCTTATTTCAATTCTTCCCTGAACCCTTCAGCCCTGAAGAGACAGCGTCCTTCCTGAATGTACAGACTCGCCCAATTTCTTCAGCCACTGGCCTAATAAGAGGCGTATGTGGAACCCAGAATCCTTCCTAGCCCACAGGAAACGAGGAATGGTTGGTTTCGCTTCTGAACAAAGTCCTCATCTTCCTCAACCCTACTTTAACGTGTCTTTGATTTGCTGGTAAGCGCAACTCTGTTTGCAGGCAGTTACATTAAGTAGGAAGCACAGTGATTGGTTGTACACAGAGTAAATTACATATCGGAGAAATCTAGGACCCCACCTCCCTAAGACCATTTTCTCAACAATTCTTGTTTACTGGTGCACAGTGAAGAGAGAGTCCCAAGGATTTTTTTTCCCACTAGAAATTGGGCTTCTTGCTTTCGCGCCTCGGAAAATTCCCGCTTCCACAAACGTCACATTTAAATATCCAATGGACAAAGGCTTCAAGGGATTCGCTGAATATCCGAAAAAACAAGGAAGAGTCCTGTGGCACCTTAAAAACTAACAAATAAACTTATGCCCAAATAATTTGTTAGTCTTCAAGGCGCCACAGGACTCCTAGTAGTTGTTGCTGAAACAGACTAACGTGACTACCCGTCTGAAACCTGAATATCCTAGTATTTGAGTTTGTGTAGGTATTCCCGTTCTGGAAGTCCTCTAGTTTACTGAGAACCTGCCACCAACTCTCCAGATGTAAAATGTTTAGGATTGTTACAAACAGTGGGGATCTGTGTTCAACTGTGACTGGACAGAGAGATGGGTGGGAGTACAACCTTTTGCCATTCATTAAAATGGAAAGGACTTCAGTCTTGCTGAGAAAATGCAAATCTATTTTCGTTTCTTTTGAGTTTTTGTTTATTGGAATTGGGTTGTGCTAGATTCGACTGGGTTCGGTGTGTGTGTGTTGAAATGGGTTGAGTTGAACCGGGTTTCGTTGTTTTGTATTCCTTTGGTTTGGGCTGTAATTACCCGAGCTGGGTTTGGGGTTGAATTTCATTGAGTTGGGTTACGCCTCTTTGGACTGGGTTTGAATGGATTGTGTTGAGATCCGTTCAGCGGGATATAGGGTTCAGCCAGGTTGGATTGATTGAGGGTCGGTTTGGACTAAAGTGGGCTCAGGTATATTGGATTTAAAGGGGGCGGGATGTGTGAATGCATGGCCATGCGTCTTGCAGCCTATCGGTTACACGTGCATTGTCAGAGTTCTCTTCTCTAGAAGTGCCAGACTTGTTTTCATAAACTCATTCCCTGATCTATGTCATCACACTGGGGGGGGCTCCTGAATATATGAAATTATATTAGTGACAAAATATTATTGAAAGTTAAATTAAATTGGTGCCCTTATAGCACTTGCCACTTATGCTTTGCAGTCTTTTCAATAAGAAAAGTACTTTAATACAAAGAATCTTCATTAATAATAAAAAAATCAGAGGGATATACAGTAGAGCAAAGTGCAGGAACTAAAGTTTCTTAGAGACGATTAACTGAATACCAGGGAAAAAAACATTTTTGTTAAAGAACAGATTTTACAAACACCTGTCAAGGATGATCCATGTACATTTGGTCCTGCCTCATCACAGAGGGCTGGACTAGATCGTCTCTCGAGGTCCCTTCCAGCCCTGTGTTTATACTATTCTGTCATAGTGCGGTAAACAACCGCCCGCTCAATTTTTGTAGAGCGGTGATGCATTTCTCCCCCACTGTGGGTCTCAGAGCACAGTAATACACAGCGCTCTCCTGGTGAGAAACAGCCTCAATCTGGAAGGGAACCGTTCTATTACCCATGTACAAAGATGCTGAGAATTTTCCCTGGACAAGCGCCTGATCCAGAGCACCAATTTTCGCTTTAGTCAGTATATGCTGAGGAGGCTGGTTCGGATACTGCCGGTACCAAAACAGATACGGGCTTGTGTCAAGAGTAGTGAAATTACAGTGTAAAGTTACTGTGACGAACTGGGAAAGTTCTTAATGTTTTCTCTGAATACTGTGTTGGTGCCTCAGTGTCCCCATGGCAGTTCTTAAGTATCTGGCAGAGCAAAGGGCCAGTGCACCTAAATGCCTGACACTCTGTCTCCTAGCAACTGATGGCCTGGGCCCCTCCTCTGCAAAGGTGCCAGCTGAAGGTGTTGGAGACAAAGAGATCAGGTGACCTCCTGGCCCGGAAAAGGGGCTGAGCAGAGAGGAGGGGCTGGAGGGCGTGGTTAGGCTGGAGCTGGCTGGGGTCAAGGGTGGAGGGCAGACCTGGGGGTCTGGCTCACTGCCCCCCAGAATGGACTCAGCCGAGGGATCCGGTTCGCTGTACCTACAAGCTCTGTTATAGACCCTGTTCCTGTTGTCGAATAAACCTCTGTTTTACTGGCTGGCTGAGAGTCACGTCTGACTGCAAAGTGGGGGTGCAGAACCCGGTGGCTTCCCCAGGACCCCACTGGGGTGGACTCGCTGTGGGAAGCGCACGGAGGGGCAGAGGATGCTGAATGCTCCAAGGAGAGACCCAGGAGGTGAAGCTGTGTGAGCTTCTTGCCCTGAACAAGTCTGCTCCTAGGGAGAGGAGGCTCCCCAAAGTCCTGACTGGCTTGGTGGGGAGCAGTTCCAGAGCATCACCCGGTGACTCCATGACAACTGGTGGCAGCGGTGGGATGTACTGCACCCCGTGAATGGCGCTGCTTGCAGTAAGTGACTGGGGAGCAGTAAAACAAAGGAGGGATAATGAGGACCAGGCATGCTGAAGGCTCAGAGTGGGACGGTTTCAGGGGGCAGTTAACCTCTGGGAGTGTGTGACCAGCGAGAAGGACTGTTGGAGTAACAGGGTCCCCCTGAGGACTGCAGCGAGCAGTCTCAGGGGCGGAGGAGCTTGCCGCTCGACCCTGGGAGAGAGAAGGATTTTTGCAGTAGCAGGGTTCCCCGGGGGATTGTCCTGGGGCGGAGGAGTCTGCAGCTCGACCCTGGCAAAGAGGTGGTGATCACGGGAAGGGCTGGCACACCAGGGGTTCTTCCTGGAAACCATGGGGGAGCCAAGAGCACACAGGCCTGTGAGTCCAAAGCCACTTGGGAATGGTGAAGTGATGGCCTATCACCATCTCCTTGAGAAGGACATTGTGATCCTGTGCACAAAGAGAGGGTTACGCATGGGGAAATTCACCAAGGCACAGTTAATCCTGCAGTTGGAGGAAAAGCACCGCTCTGAGGAGCAGATTCCTGGCCCAGATGGGGCTACAAGAGGATCTGAGAGCAGCTGGAGCATCAGCCAGGCATCCCCGGGAGTCTGGTCCCCAATCAGATGAGGGTCTTCACGACTGGGTTCCCCATCAGGAGATTGGAGACGGATGGGATGGGAGCAGAGCCCGAGAGAGCGAGAGGACCGTGAGAGAGAGCAAGAGCCCGAGGAAAAGCTGCATGAGAAGCAGCAGCAGCGTGGACTGGTGATGGTGGAGCAGAGAGACATAGGGGGCTGCCCAGGGGTCAGTGGGGAAACACGCCTGCAGGGGCGAGACCCTGGGACAGAGAGAACTGTGGTGGTGCAGCCCCAGATGCTGAGGGACTGTGGGACCTGGGTGAAGTTCCCTGGGGTGAAGCCCCTTGCCCTGCCTATGGCCCAGATCCCTGTGCAGACCCAGGAGGGGTCGGGCTGGCTGGTAGTTGGGGTTCTCCAGGATATCGGCTTGGAGGCCCTGTTGGGGGGTGACTGTCTCCCCTTGGGACAGGATCCAGGCCCCGCTCCTGTAACGGCCGAGGGTTTGAATTCAAATCCAGGGAACCAATTGGCTAGGATGGAAATGGTCAGTGAAAATGCAAATGACCTGGCTGGCAGGGGGGAGGGGCTGCTGGGCTCAGGATACCTGCCTACCTGTAACCAGCCCCCTGGGGCTGAGTGGGAGGGAGAGATGCTCCCTGCCCCCCTGCACACCGGAGAGGGGGCTCACGCTGGCTCTGATGCTGTGACCAGAGCAGAGAGCTCGCTGCCTGCCCCCACTGGGACAGCAAGGGCAGCGCTGAGCACAGGGGGAGCTGAGACCCCAGCTGAGTGGGGGGACACCCGGGCAGGGCAGGTCAGTTGCCAACCAGGTTTGCCTGGTCCAGACATGCTGCTGGGAAGTGATTATACAGCAGGGAGGGAGCTACCAGGGACAGGGCTCAGGGGGGCTGTGACCCCAGGTCCAGCCAGCGAGAGGGAGCAGGTCCCACTCCCTGCCCCAGCCGCTGAATCCCAGACTGAGCTGCAGAGGGATCCCTCCTTGAAGAAGCTGCAGGAACTTGCTGGCCACAGCGCTGCAAACCCCCTTGGGGAAGGCTGCAGGGACAGAGTCCTGCAGGAGAAGGGATTCCTGTACCGGGAATGGGCTTCCCAACGGGAAGTAGAACTGGGGGGAATCGGGAGGCAGCTGGTGGTGCCCCAGGAATCCACAGGGTTCTTCCCATTTGAGCTGCTGGATGGGAGGAGAGTGAGGGGACCCCTGGACCTGAAGGGGGAGGATTGGATGGAGAGGGGGGAAGACCCCCTGGGGGATCTCTTCCCTGAGGTGGGAGCCAATCTCCCCATCAGGTGTTCCCCGTTCAGAGTCACTGGGAAAGCAGCCCAGAACCTGGAGAGAGAGGTCAGGGACATGCTGGCTTTAGATGGGATCCAGCCGTTTTACAGCCCATGGGCCTCACCCGTGGGGCTGATCCCCAAGGGAGACAGGATGAGCTGGTTTTATGGGGGCTATCAAAAGCTTAAAGCCATCACAGTGTCTGGTGCCGACCCCATGCCTAGGCCTGGGGAGATTCTAGACAAGCAGAGGGCGATGGAGAACTTGGCCCTGGCAGACACTGATAACATGTTCACCTTTAGCCAGACCTGGGAAGAACAGGTGTCCCAGGTGAAGAGGGGGCTGGGCTGCCTCAAGGAGGTGGGACTGACGGTAAAAGCTGGAAAGTGCAAGGGGGGACGGCAGAGGTGTTGTGTCTGGGCCACAAAGTGGGAAGCGGCTGCGCAAGCCCAGAGCTGGCAAAGGCCAAGATGGGGGCTCTTAATCAAGAGAGCCCGAATCACAGACCAGAGGGCTGGGAAAGACCCAATCCCAGCTTGAACCCCCAGGGTATTGGGGTGGCAAAGGGTGTGGGCTGCATAAACCTTCCCACATGCGGCCTGCAAGTGCCATCAAGCACACCCGACCTAACGGAGGGTGTGAGACTGGACTGTCCTGGTGTAACTCACACCAAGGAATGGGAGAGATGCTGGGGCATCCATGGGAACCTTGGTGGGTTCGAACTTCCCCAGGTCACTGGCTGGAGTGACCTCGCTCAGTTCGGTCTCGAAGGGGGGAGAGATGTGACGAACTGGGAAAGTTCTTAATGTTTTCTCTGAATACTGTGTTGGTGCCTCAGTGTCCCCATGGCAGTTCTTAAGTATCTGGCAGAGCAAAGGGCCAGTGCACCTAAATGCCTGACACTCTGTCTCCTAGCAACTGATGGCCTGGGCCCCTCCTCTGCAAAGGTGCCAGCTGAAGGTGTTGGAGACAAAGAGATCAGGTGACCTCCTGGCCCGGAAAAGGGGCTGAGCAGAGAGGAGGGGCTGGAGGGCGTGGTTAGGCTGGAGCTGGCTGGGGTCAAGGGTGGAGGGCAGACCTGGGGGTCTGGCTCACTGCCCCCCAGAATGGACTCAGCCGAGGGATCCGGTTCGCTGTACCTACAAGCTCTGTTATAGACCCTGTTCCTGTTGTCGAATAAACCTCTGTTTTACTGGCTGGCTGAGAGTCACGTCTGACTGCAAAGTGGGGGTGCAGAACCCGGTGGCTTCCCCAGGACCCCACTGGGGTGGACTCGCTGTGGGAAGCGCACGGAGGGGCAGAGGATGCTGAATGCTCCAAGGAGAGACCCAGGAGGTGAAGCTGTGTGAGCTTCTTGCCCTGAACAAGTCTGCTCCTAGGGAGAGGAGGCTCCCCAAAGTCCTGACTGGCTTGGTGGGGAGCAGTTCCAGAGCATCACCCGGTGACTCCGTGACAGTTACACTTTGTCCCTCTGAGAGTCTCACTTCTGGAGGAGACTGGTCCACGGAGTCACTTTGTGCAAGACCTGTGGAGAGAAAGAAAAGCTTTAAACATCGATCTATGTGTGGCTGGAACTTTTAAACTCAGTGGCACTTGGACCCCTCACTCCGTTGTGCTCCTGTGAAAAGTTCAACCGGTATCGTATAGGTCTGAATCACTCCTCAGAAACATCCCTTCCTCCTCCCAGCACACTGATGACTTAGTTTATGATGCTAATCTGGCTGTCTCTTTGCAAAGGAAAACAAAATTCCTCCTACGATTTCTTTGTTCAGAGACCTTTATTTTTTTCCTCTGTAAATGCCTTTACTTCAAATGAGTTTTTAGTCTCACCTGACTGCGGAAGCAGAATCCAGAGCTGTACAGCCACGTACAAGAGCATTTTGCAGCTTCAGGTTATCCTGGTGTTGTTACTGAGATCTGCCGCTAGTTATAGAATATCTCCTCCTCCGCCTCCTCCTCCTCCCCTGTGTTTTTGAAAACGATCATTAATGTCCTAAAGCTGAAACCTGTTTCCTCTGTGACCTTATGAAATGGAATGTAAAACATGGATGATGTGACGGTGTAGAGCGCCCTCTAGTGGATGTAAAACAACAATGAAACACGCAAGAAAACCATGCGCTCACTCGTCTAGGATATTTCATCTGAGGTCTCTCTTCAGAGGAGTTTTGAAAATGAGGCCATTCTTTCGTGTCTGAATTAGGAGAGAGTTGCCGGTTTTTGAAAGTTACCCCCAAAAGATACAAATTAATCTGCCTTTGAGTCCATGCTCTGCTACAAATTTCCTGAGTGACTTTCGGCAAGTCATTTAGGGTCTGATTATTATAAGTACTAAGGTGCTTAATGAAGCAAAATAGAGGCTTACTGGTATTTTAAAAGCTACTAGATTCAACTCTCATTGAATCCCTCTAGGCACCTATCTTCATCTTCACACGCTTAAGGGCTTGTTTCAAAAAAGGACTTTAAAGTGACAAGTAGGTGCCTAAATCCTAGGATCAGGCCTGTCTGGTATTCACAAAACCCAGGTTCAGCTTCCCTCAAGCCCTGCAGTGGCCTAACATCTCTCAGCGCCTAATTTTTTTCAGTAAAAGTTTTTTTGCGGGGGAGGGGTTGTTTTATGTTTTTGCATCTGAGGATGCGCATTGCCAAGACATGACAGGCCTAAACCCCAGAGTTATTCCCAAACTGGAGGAATATGGGTGATTCTGCACCTAACTCACCCTCTGGGTCCTGCCCAGTAAGTGTGCCCGGACCTCGCCTATCGGATCAGCCCCCATAGGCAGTTTACACACAAGCTGGAAGAGAGGAGGAGACCCTCCCTCTTTACATTTTTCCCAGTTTTTAGCGCACTCACCCGGGATGTAGGAGACTCCTGTTCAAGTCCCCCATTTCCGTCTGAGAGGGAGCAGAGATTTGAGCAGTGATCTCTGTAACCTTGGCAGTGAGTATCCCAACTGCTGGGCTATGGGATAATCGGGGGACTGGGGAGGCTCCCTCAACTGGCCTGAAAGAGCTATTCCCCTGTCAATAGACACTGGAAGATTCACAGCCGGGGTGGGGGAGGGAATAAGTCTGTAGCCTGGGGATGAGAGCACTTACTGGGGAGTTGGGGGACCCAGTGCCTCTGCTCCAATAGACTTTTCAAATAACTTATCCACAATAGAACAACCTCAGTAGAAGACACTGAGGTTCACCCCTTCCCCACCAGAATGCCCCATAGCCCAGTGAGTACCTTAACTATCGGGTTAAACGTTACAAGGGATCCTCTCCTTCCTCTCCCGCAGCTTAATGGAAAGAGAAGGTTTGCAAGTGAGACTCTAGAGAGGTATTTCCCTACAGCCCAGATCTAGGCACCTATCTCCCCGAGAGAGACGGGGCTTAGCACGCACCATTCAGCTCAGTATCTCTCTGTTGGCTAGTTTAGGGGAGAAGCCGCCTGCCTGCTGGCTTTTGTGGATCCCATTCGGAGGTGTCTGTCTCTCCCAGCTCATTTCATAGGGCAGGGATCGGCAACCTTTGGCACAGAGGGTTTGTTTGTCTGTCGCCTCCGCAGATTCGGCCAGGTGCCAAAGGTTGCTGATCCCTGGGATAGGGAGCCTGGGCACTTAACTTGAGTTTTGTGAATCCCAGAGATTTTGTAGGCACCTAAAAGCATGTTCAGCTTCACCGCACCCAAGTTGCTTGGTGAGCTCGCCAGACAAACCTTCTAGAAACCTCACTCGATACCTCACTTTCCCCGTATATAATAAAATGAGGGTAGTAACACGTCCCAGCATCACAGTGGTGTTTCTGAGACAAGCGCAGTAATGTTTGCGCAGTGCTGAGATTACGCTGGGATACAGACCCGGCACAGAGACCCCAGAAGCAGCGAGAGGTGGTCAGTGCAGATTAGGACAGTGCAAAGATAATAAAAACCTGATCTTACTATTAATCTGAACCCAAAATCTCAATCATAAACCCTAAGTCAGAATCCTAACGCTCTCCATAACTCCTCACTCTGACCATAACCAACACTCGAATCCTAACCCCAAACCCTAATATCTCCCTAACTATAATCTAAAGCCTAATCATAAATCTTACCCTAAACATAACCTCAGCCCCAGCCTTCAGTCTAACCTAATTTTAAACAGTAATCCTAAAACTAACCCCTTCATCTAACTTTCTTCTAACCCTAATTATAAATTTAACCCTGACCCTAACCTTAAACATAACCCAGGTCCTAACCAAAACACTAACCTTAAAAGGTCTAAATCTAATCTCCACCCCCTAGCTGCTGACTGTGCTCCAACTCAGAGCGTTAATCCTAACCCCAATCAACCCCAATAATGCAAATACATGTAACACTACATTCTAAGCACTAGGTATAGTCATAGTAACATTTAATCCTTTACTCCTAAATGTAACCCAAATGCTACCCAGGGTTAGGACAGAAACAAGGGAGGGGGTGCAGAATAAAAAAGAGATATTGTAAATACTAAAGCATAGAAATTACTCTCTGAGTTCCTGACACCAGAAGTCTCGGCTATTTCAGCCCTTTTGTGTTTCTCAGACGGTGGGGTTTTTGTACAGCTCCCCTGGTGGCTTTACTCGCTGTGTCTCTCATGGCGCAGTAGTAGACTGCAGAGTCGCTCACTTCGCTGGAGTTTTTCTCCAGGTTGAAGGATTTGGAGTCTTTCTCCAGTTTAGCAGAGAACCCTCGCCTGCGTCTCTTCTCCTCCTCGTCCGAGGCTTCATATTGTGTCAGCAACGGGCGAGGGGCCTCATGGGGATACTGCGCGTACCAGAGGAACATAAGAGTAGACCCAGAGTAATCATAGGTGCAGTGGAGAAGTACATGTTTTCCTTCCTGGATGTGAATGGTGCCTGCTGGTTGCATTACTGAGTCTGCACAGGTCCTTTCTGCAAAGGAAAATAAAATTTTAAATTGATCAGGGCTGGAAGTTTCATAGTATCGTAAGGCATCTGGGCTCCCAAACTGAACTGTAGATCGGCTCCTCGCTTCCCTAAAATCCTTATGCAAATCTCAGCCAAACATAACATGGAACATTTTGCGAAGTGTTCCTCATTTCCAAAGATCTCCTTCAATTTACTACAGTTACCTACCCCCCGTCCTTAAAAATGGTGTCCAGATTCCTTTTATTCTTAAACTATTCACGTCAGAAATAAAGAACCATTTACACAGGAAGGAAACCCATCTCCTTTTCATTTTGTCACTTGAATAATTTTCTATGTCCTTCATGTTGTGTCTGTCTGAGCTCTCCGTTTCATATTGAGGCATTGACAGGTTGGAAGAAAAGAAAAATGGAATAGAATGTATTGGCCACTGCAAAAAATATGACTTATAAAATGCAAAATCATAAAATAGTTCAAGTTCCCAAAACAAACTATACTCACTTGAACAAACGATTATCAAAACCATGAAGGAGAAAGCGAGCGGCATGGCCGTTTTAATAATTTGTTGTTTAACAATCTTGCAAAATCTGGCCTTTTCCACATCCACAGCTGTGTCCTTTTCGTTCCCTGGTTCATAGAAGAGCAAAGATAAAAGTTTGCTTTGGAAGTGATGCCTTTGAAAATGATTTATTTCTGCTTTTTCAAAGGTTTAGCAGCTGTGCTAGCCGTATGCTTGTCTCTTTTCTGTCTGCAATACTCCATGAAATTTTTTTGACAATGTCTGAGGAGAAGAGTTACAGGAGGAAACTGCAGAGGCCAGGAAAGGAAATATTCTTTGTGTCACAGACAAATGAAATAGGTCTCACAGGTGTAACAGCGCCCCCCTGTGTGCTAATCTGTTAACCAGTGGGAAATATTTCTCAGAATAGCTGGAATACTTCTCCCTCTCTGGACTCCACACTGGAAGTAGTAGAGAGGAGTTTTTATAGGATCACTTAGTTTCACCCACAATTAAAACTGAAGGGTCAATTAAAATATTATCTGAGTGAGTAAAGGAAGTAAACTTCCTGCTCCAGGGTATAAAATATTGTCACATGAGTGGCGTGGTGTGTAGAAAGAAATTTTCCCCAAGGGCAAATTCCCCCTATCTTTCCAGCAAAGGGTTCCTTGTACCTTCCTCTGAAGCATCTTGTACTGGCTACTTCTGGAGACAGAATACTGGACTAGGTGGAGCCTGATCTGCTATGATCCTGTGTTTCCCCATTTCCTTTTAAATTGTGAGCAATCTTAGTTCTCAACCCTAACCATAATCTTAAATCCTAGCTCAAAATCCTAACACTAAATCTAGGTCCCAACCCTGCTATTAATTCCAAACCTTTATTGCAAGACTTTGCCCTAATTCCCTCAGAACCATAACCTAATGCCAAAATCCTAATCCTAAACAGAACACCAATCTTAACCTTAAACCTAACCTAATAATTGCCACCACCCTCACCTTAACCCTAGCCTCAAGTGTAACACTACCCTTGCCTAACCCTAATACTAAATCCTAACCCTAATCCAAAACTCTAACCCTAATTTCCCCTAAACCTATCCCTATCCCTAATCAAATATTTAACTCTGACCCTAACACATAGTGGAACCCCAATCCTCTTCTAATCTTACCTCTACCCCAGGGATTGGCAATCTTTGGCACGTGGTTCTCCAGGGTAAGCACCCTGGTGGGCCGGCCAGTTTGTTTACCTGCCGGGTCTGCAGGTTCGTGGTTTGCTGCTCCAGGCCAATGCAGGAAGCCCTACATCTCTCATCAAGGTGGTTTCCCTAGAGCGCTGCATCTGTGCAGTTTCTGCACACTAAGTGGCTTGGCAGTGTGTACACCTTGGGAGTTACAGCTGCTTTACTGCACTCAAACTTGCCCGTGTAGGCGGTGCCTTAGCCTAGATCCAGCAGTTCATCCCCTCCCCCTTCAGTTAGAATCCTTTTGTTTCTAGGTGTTTTCAAGTATCTCTTTGGGGTGGGGAGGCAGAAGTAAAGCAAGCCAAAGACAATGATTGTTTTCCTCCCTCATCTTATACAGAATTTCCTTAAGGCAGGAACCCTTTGTTTGATTCTCCCCACCGACTGTGGAAGAGTTTAGCAGTCCAAGATGCAGGTAGGTATCAGGTGATCAGACATATTGCAGCATGAGCCCACTTCATCAGATACATGAGACATCATAATTTGACATTTTAAATGGTGAGGCCAGTTAACTGCATTTGGACTAGCAGAGAGTATGGCTGTGATGCCTCCTTCCTATGTGTGAATTGGGCTTTGAGTTGTTATATTTATTCCTGACATAATTGGCATCACGGAGACTTGGTGAGACAATACGCATTATTGGAATATTGGTATAGAAGGATACTGCTTGCTGAGGAAGGACAGGCAGGGGAAAAAAGGGAGGAGATGTTGCCTTATATATTAAGAATGTATAAACTTGAACTGAGGTTGAGATGATAATAGGAGACAGACTTGTTGAAAGTCTCTGGATAAGGATAAAAGGAGTAAATAATAAATGTGATGTCATGGTAGGGGTCTTCTACAGACCACCTAACCAGGAAGAAGAGGTGGATAAGGAGTTTTTCAAACAACTAACAAAAACATCCAAAGCACAGGACTTGGTGGTAATAGGGGATTTCAACTACCCAGACATCTGTTAGGAAAATAACACTGCAGGGCACAGATTATCTAAAAAGTTCATGTAATGTATTGGTGTTATTTTTTTGTTCCAGAAGATGGAGAAAGCAACTAGGGAACAGGCTGTTCTAGACTTGATTTTGATAAACAAGGAGGAACTGGTTGAGAATTTGAAAATGAAAGGCAGCTTGGGGAAAAATGATCATGAAATGGTAGAGTTTATGATTAAGGGTATGTCTACACTATGAAATTAGGTTGATTTTATAGAAGTTGATTTTTAGAAATCGATTTTATACAGTCGATTGTATATGTCCCCACTAAGCACATTAAGTTGGTAGAGTGCATCCTCAGCACCATGGCTAGAATAGACTCACGGAGTGGTGCACTGTGGGAAGATATCCCACAGTTCCTGCAGTCTCTGCTGCCCATTGGAATTATGGGTTAAGCTCGTAATGCCTGATTGGGCAAAAACATTGTTGCGGGTGGTTTTGAGTACATGCCATCAGTCTTCCCTCCCTCCATGAAAGTAACTGGAGACAATTATTTTGTGCTTTTTTTGCCTGGGTTACACATGCAGATGCCATAGCATGGTAAACATGGAGCCTGCTCAGCTCACCGCTGCTGTTGCAAACATTGTAAACACCTTGTGCATTATACTGCAGTATGTGCAGAACCTGGCTAAAAGATGGCAGCACAAGGACTATTGTGATGAGGACATGGACAAAGACATTCCTGAAAGCATGAGATGTGGCAGTTCGGACATCATGGCAGACGTGGGGCTGGTTGATACAGTGGAATGCCAGTTCTGGGCCCAGCAAACAATCACAGACTGGTGGGATCGCATAGTGTTGCAGGTATGGGATGATTCCCAGTGGTTGCAAAACTTTTGCACTCATAAGGCCACTTTGCTGGAACTTTTTGAGTTGCTTTCCCCACCCCTCGCCCCCCGGAGCACAGGAATATCAAGATGAGAGCTGCCCTGACAGTTGAGAAGTGAGTGGCGATAGTATTGCAGAAGCTTGCAATGCCAGACAGCTACCGGTCAGTCGGGAATCAATTTGGAGTGGGCAAATCTACTGTAGGGGCTGCTGTGATCCAAGTAGCCAATGCATTCACTGAGCTGCTGCTATCAAGGGTAGTGACTCTGGGAAATGTGCAGGTCACAGTGGATGGCTTTGCTGCAATGGGATTCCCTAACTGTAGTAGGGTGATAGACGGAACCTATATCCCTATCTTGGTGCTGGACCACCTTACCAACCAGTACATAAGCCACAAGGGGTACTTCTCCATGGTATTGCAAGCACTGGTGGATCGACATCAACTTGGGATGGCCAGGAAAGGTGCATGATGCTTGCATCTTTAAGAACTCTGGGCTGTTTGATCAGCTGCAATAAGGGACTTACTTCCCAGACCATAAAATTAATGTTGGGGACGTTGAAATGACAATAGTTATCCTTGGAGACACAGCCTACCCCTTGCTCCCATGGCTCATGAAGCCATACACAGGCAGCCTGGACAGTAGTACGGAGCAGTTCAAGAATAGGTTGAGAAAGTGCAGAATGGTGGTAGAATGTGCCTTTGGACATTTAAAAGTGTGCTGGCACAGTTTGCTGACTAGGTTAGACCAGGGATGCCCAAAGGATTCCGGGGGCCTGGGGCCGTCAGCGGCAGGCGGCTCCGGTGGACCTCCCGCAGGCTTGCCTGTGGAGGGTCCGCTGGTCCCGCGGCTCTGGTGGAGCATCCGCAAGCGTGCCTGCAGGAGGTCCACCAGAGCCGCGGGACCAGCGGACCCTCCGCAGCCACGCCTGCGGGAGGTCCACCGGAGCTGTGGGACTGGCAAGCGGCAGGGCACCCCCCGCGTGGCGAAATGTCTAGAGCCGGCCCTGTTTGGCAGCGGGGGAGCCCTTCCGTTCCGGGATCCGCCGCCAAAGTGCCCCGAAGACCCACGGTGGGGGCCCCCCGTTGACGAATTACCGCCAAAGCGGGACCCAACGCCGAAGTGCAGCCCATTCTTCGGCAGTAATTCAGCGGCGGGGGGCCCCTGCTGCGGGTCTTCGGGGCACTTCGGCGGCGGGTCCCGGAATGGAAGGGCCCCAAGCTGCCGAATTACCACTGAAGACCAGGTTGCACTTCGGCGGCAGGTCCCGCTTCGGCGGTAATTCGCTGGCAGGGGGTCCTTCCGCCCTGGAGTGGAAGGACCCCCTGCTGGTGAAGACTGGGAGTGGAAGAAGCTCTAGGACTCAGCCCCACAAGAGTTTTATGGGCCTCCCGGAGCGAGTGAAGGACCCTACTCCAGGGGCCCCGAAAAACTCTCGTGGGGGCCCCTGCGGAGCCTGGGGCAAATTGCCCCTCTTGCCCCGCCCCCGGGCAGCCCTGGGTTAGACCTCAGTGCAACCAATATTCCCATTGTTATTGCTGCTTGCTGTGTGCTCCATAATATCTATGAGAATAAGGGGGAGACATTTATGGTGGGGTGGGAGGTTGAGGCAAATCGCTTGGTTGCCTATTTTGAACAGCCAGACACCACGGCGATTAGAAGAGCACAGGTAGGCGAACTGTGCATCAGAGAGGTTTTGAAAACCAGTTTCATGACTGTTCAGGCTATCATGTGACAGTGTTTCTCCTTCATGCAAATCCAGACCCTTTGTTGATTTTAACTCCCTGTAAGCCAACCATCCTCCCGCCTTTGATCACAGCTGGCAAAGGAAATAAAGTCACTATTGTTTTGAAATCATTCATTCTTTCTTTATTAATTGAAAAAAAAGGAGATAACTGATAAGGTATCCCGGATGGGGCAGCGTGGGGTGGTGGAGGAGGGACGGACAAGGCCACATTGCTTATTGTAGCCACACTACAAATCAAAACCGCTTGAATGACAGTCTTCTGTTGCTTGGGCCATCCTCTGTAGTGGAGTGGCTGGGTGCCCGGAGCCTCTTTCCCTTGTGTTCTTGGGCATCTGGGTGAGGAGAATATGGAACTTGGGGAGGAGGGCAGGAGGTCGTACAATGGATGCAGTGGTGGTATGTGCTCTTGTTGGCTTTCCTATGGCTCCAACAGACACCTGAGCATGTCCGCTTGCTCTCTCATTAACCTCAGCATTGCATCCTGCCTCTTCTCATTATGGTCACTTAATGCTTTCCTGGACTCAGCCACTGAATGCTTCCATGCATTCAGCTGTGCCCTTTCAGTTCAGGAGGACTGCATGACCTCGGAAAACATGTCATCATGAGTGCTTTTTTTGTTTTGTTTTTTTGCCTTCTAGTCGGCGATAACCTCAGGGACAGAGATGATAGGAAGAGCATAGGCACAATTTGCATCTGCAGGTGGATAAAAAGGGAGAGTAAAATTTAAGATGATACATTTCTGAGAACAAAAGGGTGACTCTTTTACAGTGAATCAAGCAATTTACAGCAGACAGCACATGTGCGTTAGGTACAAGGTCGCATTTTGCCTTTTATATTGAGTGCCTTTTGGTATGGTGACACATCACACACAGTTGGGCAACAGAATTTGGTTTCCAGGCAGCCATGGTAAGCCAAAGGGTACGTGAGTTTGGCTTCTAACGCCTTGATAACATGTGGGAAAGTTTTCAAACTGCAGTACCCTCCTTTCCCATAGCAAGGAATCCCAGTTGGGTTTCACTTTTAAAAGGAGGGGCTGCAGTTTTCAGGTGGATGTGCAGCCACACCTTCCCCCACCCCTGAGTGACTATTTGGGATGATCTCTTTTAGCCAAGTGTGATTGTCATGATATAATTTCCCACTCTGAACCTTAGCATCCAAAAGATGGGGTACCAGCATGAATTCCTCTAAGCTTAATTACCAGTTTAGAACCTGTAGCGCTGCCACCAACCAGGAATTCCAGTGCCTGGTACACTCTGGTCCCCCCAAAACCTTGCCTGGGGACCCCCAAGACCCAGACCCTCTGGATCTTAACACAAGAAAAGTAAACCCTTTCCCCCACCATTGCCTCTTCCAGGCTTCCCCTCCCTGGGTTACCCTGGAAGATCACTGTGATTCAAACTCCTTGAATCTTAAACAGAGAGGAAAATGCACCTTCCCCCCTTTCTTTTCTCTCCCCCTCCCAGATTATCCCTGAGAGAGAAAGTAATCCTGACACAGAGAGAAATTAGCCTCTCTCTCCCCCTTCCCTCCTTTCTCTCCACCAATTCCCTGGTGAATCCAGACCCCGTCCCCTGGGGTCTCACACCAGAATACAAAAAGAATCAGGGTCTTAAACAAGAAAAACTTTTAATTAAAGAGAGAAAAACAGTAAAAATTATCTTTGTAAATTTAAAATGGAACAGGTACAGGGTCTTTCAGCTATAGACACTGGGAATACCCTCCCAGCCTAAGTATACAAGTACAATTTTAAATCTTTTCAGCAAAATACCAATTTGAACTCCTTCCAGCCAAATACACATTTGAACTCCTCCTAGCCAAATACATATCTGCAAATAAAGAAAACAAACATAAGCCTAACTCGCTTTATCTACCTAGTACTCACTATTCCGAACTTGTAAGAGCCTGTATCAGAGACTGGAGAGAAACCTGGTTGCACGTCTGGTCCCCCTGAACCACCAGAGTGAACAACAGCCAAAAACTAACAGCACACACAAAAACTTCCCTCCCTCAAGATTTGAAAGTATCCTGTCCTCTGATTGGTCCTCTGGTCAGGTGACAGCCAGGCTCACAGATCTTGTTAACCCTTTACAGGCAAAAGAGATATGAAGCACTTCTTACTTATCTGTTTATGACAGTGATGGAGTAGGAACTGTCTGTGTGGGGGATGGGAGAGCAGGGGGTGACTTTAGGTGAGGGACAGGACCTGAGCCTGTAACCTGAGCCAGGCATGGGGGAGGGGGGAAAAACACCTTTGCCCGGAAAGCTGGACAAAGGAGGGAGCCTGCTAGAGAGGGTTTGGGCAGTTTCGGTTTTGGGCTGGGTAGTGGAATTCAGGGAATCCCAAGCTGGGATCCAGGCACCCTGAACCCCCAGAAGGACCAGATCGAGGGGTCCTGGTTGTGCCTACAAGCTCTGCTGTAGACTGCGTTCCTGTTGTCCAATAAACCTTCTGTTTACTGGCTGGCTGAAAGTCACTGTGAGTCCCAGGAAGAGGGGTGCAGGGCCTGACTTCCCCATACTCCGTGACACCAAGCACAAACAGCCCAGCATGAATGGGGTCCTTTTCCTGTTCCCTTACAAAAATTCCCCTATTTCAACCAGGTGACCATGAATGTTATCACTCTACTGAAGCTAACACAGAAAAATATAGACCAAATGTTGCTTGAATGTGACCAAAACCCAGAACCCTTTGCTTCCATGCTTTGTGCTGCAATGATTCCAGAATAATTGCTACTGGCTTGGTGTGGTAAAGTGTCCTAGCATGGAGGATAAAATAAGGCAGCCCTGCCCAGAAACCTTCTGCAAAGGCTTTCAGATACCTCCAGGAGAGCTTCTTGGAGATGTCTCTGGAGGATTCCTGCTCCATCCCCAGACGTGTGAACAGACCTTTCCAGAGCTGTACTGGCCATGAATGCATCCCAGTTCTTTAGGCAAAGCAAACATTAAACACTACTGCTTTTAAACCCTGTACTGTAGTTACAAATGTGCACTTACCAGAGGGGCCTTCTCCGCCTTCACAGTTGGGGATCCCGCCTTGCGAGGGTATTGGTTCCAGAGTGATGAAAAGGCCCTGGCTGCCCGGGAGAATGGATTCACTGCTTGCCTGCTGCTAATGACCCTTTGGAACACATTGGCATAAAATATATAAGTGATATCAACAGTTTACCAGACCAACTCTGGACTTTAGTGTCCAGGATATGGGTACTAGCCTAAAGTCCTCTAAGCTTAATTACCAGCTTAGATTCTGTAGCACTGCCACCAATCAGGAATTCCAGGGCCTGATACCCTCTGGTCCCCCCAAACCTTTCCCTGGGGACCCCCAAGACCCAGATTCCTTGACTCTCACAACAAAGGGGAATAAACCATTTCCCTCCCCCCTCCTTTCTTCCTCCCAGCTCTTTCCCATCCTGGGTACACTAGGAGACCACCGTGATTCAACTCCTTGAATTACCACCCCAAGAGGAATGTTACCTTCCCCCTCCCTTCTTCCCCGGAGAGAGATACAGAGATAAATGCAGAGAGCAGATTATTCTTCCCTCCTCTCTTTCCTTTCTCTCACCAATTCCCTGGTGAGTGCAGACTCCCTTCCCTGGAGTCTTACAAAAGATAACCAAAAAAAATCAATTAGATTTTTAAAAAAAAGGAAAACTTTAATAAAGAAGGAAAAACATAAAAACTGTCTCTGTAATCGAGATGGTAAATATACAAGGTTTTTACAGCTTATAGACAATAGAAAGAAGCTTTTTCCAGCAGAAACACAATTTAAGCTACTTCCAGCAAGTACACATCTGCAAATAAAGAAAAACAATTTAAAAGACTATAACCACCTATTTACTTACTCACTATTCTGAATAGATAAGAGACTGCAGCAGGGAGATTGGCAGAAACCTGGTTGCACCTCTAGTCCCATCCAGGACCCAGAGAGAACAACACACAAACCCAAAACCCACAAACAAAGGCTTCTCTTCACCTAGATTTGAAAATATCTTGTTTCCTGATTGGTCCTCTGGTCAGGTGTTTGGGTCCCTGTTTGTTAACCCTTTACCGGTAAAAGAGACATTAACCCTTAACTATCTGTTTATGAGAGAGGGTATTGGTTCCAGAGTGATGAAAAGGCCCTGGCTGCCCGAGAGAATGGATTCACTGCTTGCCTGCTGCTAATGACCCTTTGGAACTCATTGGCATAAAATATATAAGTGATGATAAACAGTTTAGCAGGCCTTTACAAAAAAAGTGAGATGATTTTATGGACAAATTCAAGAGTTTCCCTAATGAAGACTTAAAAATTGAAAGACAGATAAACTTTCCAATCTCAGACAAACTGATATTTGTCCAGGTTTAGGGAGAGAAACACCCCTATCAGAGATAATCCCATAACAACTGCCCATTGGAAGGTATCTTATCATTTCCGCTGATACCGCTGGTAGTAGATAGTCAAAGAGCGAACACTGAACTGGATGGCCCTCTGTCCTGATCCAGTGTGGTAAATCCAGTGTTCCTATCTTCCCAATTTCCAACTTATTCCATTTTTGAAGTCTTCACATAGGAGATGCCAGGGGAGTTGCAGGAGGAATGAATTGCAATTCATTCACAATGTCACCTAATTTAATGGGTCAGAGCCTCCGCTGTTGCGAACTGGAGTAGCTCAGCTGTTTCCTCTGAAGTGCACTGCTTCAAAACAAATGAGAAATGGGACCATTTTTCAGTGGAGCTATCGCCAGTTAAAACCAACTTGGGCTCTGCCCCATCAGTCCAGGGGAGATAGGCAGGCAAATTTCCAACACTAGGAATCTGTCACATTCACTCCACAGTTGCCATACAAATGTATATCATTTGGTAAGCTAGGCCACAACAATCTGTGTCCCATCATCTTCCCCCAGTGGGTTTTTCTGCAGCGACCCTGCTGTGTGCGATCTCTGTGTCACTCATGCCACAGTAGTAGACAGCAGAGTCGCTCAGTTCACTCAAGGTTTTCTTTAGGTGGAAGCTCTCCTGTTTCTCGGGTGTGGCACAGAATCCTCGCCTGCTCTTTCTCTCCTCATAATCCGATGTTTCATACTGTGTCAGAAAGAGGCGAGGGGCTTCATTTGAGTACTGCTCGTACCACCAGAGCGTGGGAATCGGGGTGTTGTCATAGGTGCATTTCAGCAGCACTGGTTCCCCTTGGGATACAGTCACTCTGTCATCAGCTTGTGTCACTGACTCTCCATTAGGCCTTTCTGGAAAAAAATAGAAGTTTATGTAGAGACACGGATGGCTCTTGGCTTGAACTTGCAATGTTTGTCTGTCTCCCAAGCTTTCAGATGCTGGAGGGAGGGGAAGATTTATAAACAAATAGTTACAAAAAGAAAGTAGGACTAACTCCACATTGCCTGGAACAGGATGAAACTGCATTTCAGTTATGGCCATTTACACCAGATGCCATCTGACCCCATACAGAGCTGAAATGGCCCAGACACGCTACTCACCCAGAATTGGAAGTAGTGTAAGAACAGACACCCAGGGGAAGAACATATTTCAGGGATGAAGTGGGATTGAACCTTCTCCCCAGTCCCCACAGCCCAAGAAGGAAGCTTCTTCCTCTCCTTCTGCAGTTGTGAGGAGGAGCTGGGAGGAGCAGGTTTTACTAAGGGAGATGATGCCTTAAATACATAGGCTGCTTTTTTTTTAATGGCTCTGGTCTCCTGTGCTGAATGACTGTGGTGCTAACCACGAAGGCAGCCCGGTGCTGTCCCCGCACTCTGCTCTCTGACTGCTGCACGGAGCTGGAGGGGAAGGGGGAGGAGAAATTGCGGGGGATCCGAGACCACGCTAAACAGCGGGGCTCTGAACTGCCAGCCCGAGACAGCGCTGCCTGGGAGGCGAGTCGGTGATAAAACAGCGGCCCCTTGTGGGGAAAGTGGAGGAAGTTTTGCTAAGGTGCCCAGTAATTTTTCTTACTTTCACTCCAGTTGGACTATTCTGTGATCGATTATTGCAAAATCTGGCTGACGTCATGGGAAAGGAATTCGGGTCAATCCCGCAGCTGGAGTAAAACAGTGTAGTTCCTGGAAAGAAGGCACAAAACGATTGTTTGCTCTTGCTTTCAAGGTGGGAGCAGAGAGTGATGACATGTACCCAAAACCACCTGCCACAAGGTTTTTTTCCCCATCAGGCATTGGGAGCTTAACCCAGAATTCCAATGGGTAACAGGGACTGTGGGATAGCTACCCACAATGCACCACTGCCTGAGTCGATGCTACCCAAGGTATTAAGGACTCACTCTACCGACCTAATGCACTTACTGGGGACATGCATTATCGACTGTATAAAATCTGTTGTTAAAGATCAGCTTCTATAAAATTGACCTAATTTGTAGTGTAGACATGCCCTATAAGTGAGCGTGCCAGGATAAATAAACCTTGGGACGTTATTAGAGATTTTAAACATAAACTTTCCGAATTTACTTTAAAAGGACTTTAAAATATGGAAGGTGAAATAAATCCTTCTTCAAGACATAAATCAATAGAGATAATTACACAGAGCTTGGGGAAAACCTCCTATAAGAGAAGTTACTTCATAACTACCCACTCTAGAGCGCCTTTCACCTTCCTGTGAAGTAGCTGGTAGTAACTATAGTCAGAAAGAAAATACTGTGCTAGACGGCTGTCTGGTCTGCTCCACACCTGTAATTTCAGTATTTTTACCTTTCCCGACTTCACTTCAATTTCTGGATCACTACATTTCTGAAACCAGCAAAACCTTCCACAACAGACACAAGGGCGGTTATGAGAGGTAGAAATTGTTGAAACATTAAACGAGATTTATATTGTTTTCTCTAGGAATGTGGAACATTTCAATTTTTGAGAGACCCCAATGTCCTATTTTAATGGCTCAGATCCTCAGCTGATAGGAACCAGTGCAGCTCAGCTGACTCCTGTGCAATTCCTCACTGATTTTAAACATTTTGAGGAACTGGATCATTTGCTTCCTCTGAGCTCCACCCAATCCCAGCAGTCTGGGATCTGGCCCATTGACTCCTGTGTAGCTCTGCACATTTACACCCTGGGGATGGGATTCACTGACTCCACCGGCGCTGTGCAAAGTCTGTTCCTCTGGGGCTCTAACACACACATCCTTAGTGCCGCCTCTTCTTCCCCCAGCGGGTTTCTGTGCAGCGACTCTGCTGGGCGCAATCACTGTGTCGCTCATGGCGCAGTAATAGACGGCGGAGTCGCGCAGTTCACTGGAGTTTTTCTTCAGGTGGAAGGTCTTCCCCTGTTTGTCGGGTGTGGCGGAGAACCCGCGCCGGCTCCTTCTCTCCTCCTCATCCAATGCTTCATGTTGTGTCAGCAAGAGGCGAGGGGCTTCATTTGCGTGTTGCTCGTACCACCAGAGCGTGAGACTAGTATAGGAAGTATCATAGTCATAGATGCATTTCAGCAGCACTGGTTCCCCTTGGGACACAGTCACTCGGTCATCAGGTTGTGTCACGGACTCTCCATTAGCCCCTCCTGGAAAAAAAAATAATAACGTGCTGATATCGAGCTGTACACGGCTCTTGGCTTGAACTCGCAATGTTTATCTCCCAAGCATCTAGAGACTGAAGGGGGGGGGAAGGTTTATAAACAAATGGTTACAAAAAGAAAGTAGGGCTAACTCTGCATCGCCTGGAACAGGATGTAACCGCATTTCTGTTTTGGCCATTTACACCAGATGCCACCTGGCCTGGCCCCATACAGAGCTGAAATGCTGCAGATACGCTACTCACCCAGAATCGGAAGTAGTGTAAGAACGGACACCCAGGAGCGGAACATATTTCAGGGATAAAGTGGGATAAAAACTTCTCCCCACAGCCCAAGAACGAAGTTTCTTCCTCTCTTTCCCCAGCTGTGAGGAGGCGCTGGGAGGGGGAGATTTTACTCAGGGAGGAGATGCCTTAATACATACACAGCTCCTTGCTTACTGGCTCTGGTCTCCTCTGCTGAGCGACTGTGGTGCTAACCACGCAGGCAGTCCGGTACTGCCCCGCACTCGGCTCTCTGGCTGCTGCACAGAGCTGGAGGGGATGGGGGAGGAGAAATTGCGGGGGATCCGAGATCACGTTGAACAGCGGGGCTCTGAACTGCCAGCCCCAGACAGCGCTGCCTGACAGGAGAGTCCGTGATAAAACAGCGGCCTCTTGTGGGGAAAGTGGGGGACATTTTCTCTAAATCGCTCTCGAGTCGGATTTTGGCATGTTTAAAAGCTGCACAATCTGCCTGATATTATGGGGAACGAATTCGGGTCAATTCCGCATCTGGAATAAAGGAGTGTAGCTCCCCCGGGATGAATTGAGCTACACCAAACCCCTGTATAGCTAGCTAAACTGTACTGAAGAACTGGGAAGAAAAGATTATAGTCTGAAAGTGCAGGAAAGATTCACAATCAAATGTCACACAGGGCACAGACGTGGCTGCACTATTCCTGTCTTTTTAGGCCAGTTTTTACACGTTTTGTATGCTGCTAAATCTCATACACTTTCTCTATCATCTAGCCCCGTTTAGAACTGTCGAAAGGCATGTGTGCATTGACAGATGTTTTGGCTTCATTCTTCATACATGTCCCAGCTATTTCCATCTTATTCCCAAATTTATCCAGAAAATAAGGAGTTGTTCAGCTATCTGGTAAATCTCATCATTTGCTGTAAATCTATTCCATTTAATACCTAATAGTTTCCTGCTGTATTGCCTTTTGAAAGCATTTCATGTCTGTTTGTAACTGTGTGGATGTCCAGCTTTCACATTGACAGGTTTAAGTGGAATAACATTTGAGTTGAAGGTTGGTCGATTGGTCTGTAAGTGGTAGATGTTCGTTGAACAAATCTTATATAATCTGGTAAATGTTACATGGAAATTCATTATCAAGTAAGCCGATGAGCCTTTGGAACTCACTGCCGCCAGATATACCAATGAGGGCAGCAGCGTGGCAGGATAAATAAACCTTGGGACATTATTAGAGATTTCTGAAAAAACCTTTCAGAATGTATTTTAAAAGGATTTTAAAATTTGGAAGGTGAAGAAAATTCTTCAAGACATAAATCTACATATAATTTCAAATGGCTAGGGAGGAACATCCTATAAGGGAAGTTACCTCATAACTACCCACTCTGGAGCACCTTTCACCTTCCTCTGTAGCAGCTGGTAGTAACTACAGTCAGAAAGCAAATACTGTGCTTGATGGCTGTCTGGTCTGCTCCACACCTGTAATTCCAATATTTCTACCTTTCCTGACGTCACTTCAATTTCTGGATCACTGCATTTCTGAAACCAGCAAGACCGTCACACAATAGAGACACGAGCAGTTATGGGAGGCAGAAACTGTTAAATTCTGTTTCCTCTAGGAATGTGGAATATTTCAACTTTGTAGAGACCCCAATGTCCTAATGTAGTGGCTCAGATCCTCAGATGATATGAACCAGTGCAGCTCAGCTGACACCTATGCAGTTTCTCACTGATCGAAAACATTTGAGGAACTGGATCTTTTACTTCCATGAAGTCCCAAGAGTTTGGGATCAGGCCCATTGACTCCAATGGTACTGTGCATATTCCCACACCCTGGGGATGGGATTCACTGACTCCAATGGCCCTGTGCAAAGTCTATTCCTCTGGGGACCTAATCCACACATCTTTCGTGCTGCTTCCTCTTTCCCCAGAGGGTTTTTGTGCAACGACCCTGCTGGTTGCAAAGTGGCCATGTCTACACAGGCAAATTAAAGTGCTCTAACTCGCTGGCTCACCAGTATGAAAAAAACATATCCTGAGTTGTCATAAACATACAGCTAAGGGTGGCCTAAAATCCCTCCTTTACTTGTAAAGGGTTAAGAAACTCAGATAACCTGGTTGGCACCAGACCAAAAGGACCAATAAGGGGAGAAGATACTTTCATATCTGCGGGGAAAGGTTTTTGTTTTGTTCTCTTTGGGTGTCCTCTCAGAGCCAGAGAGGGACCAGGGGCAGGGAAAACATCTCTTAAAACTCTGCCTGAAATAAGATCTAGGATTACAAAACTGTAAGTAAAGCAAGGAAAGGCATTAGATTATGTTTTGTTTTAGCTTGTGAATTTTCCCTTTCCTAGAGGGAGGTGTATTCCTGGTTTGTTTGTTTGTTTGTTTGTTTGTTTGTTTGTTTGTTTGTTTGTTTGTTTTTGTTTGTTTTGGGTGGTTTTTTTGTAACTTTAAAGTTTTGCCTAGAGAAAAATTCTGTTTTAAATCTGATTACCCTGTAAAATTACCTTCCATTCTGATTTTACAAAAGTTCTTCTTTATTTTTTCTTTATAATAAAGTTCTGCTTTTTAAGAATGTGATTGGTTTTTAGTGTCCTAAAAACCCAAGGGTCTGGTCTGTGCTCACCTGGTTTACCTAGTTGGTTGCTAGATTATTCTCAAACCTCCCCGGGAAAGGGGGTGAAGGGGCTTGGAGGGATATTTTAGGGGAACAGGAACTCCAAGTAGTCCTTTCCCTTAAATCTTTGTCTAGCTCACTTGGTGGTGGAAGCAATACCATCCAAGGGCAAGAAGGGATTTGTGCCTTGGGGAAATTTTAACCTAAGCTGGTAGAAATAAGCTTAGGGGGGTTTTCATGCAGGTCTCCACATTTGTACCCCAGAGTTCAGAGTGGGGAGGGAACCCTGACATGAGTGCAGCAAGTTTGACTGCTTTAAAGCGCTATGCTGGAGGTGGAACTTTCTAGTGTAGACTTAGGCTACGTCTACACTTGCAGATGTAGAGTGCTGGGGGTTAAAGCAGTCCTCAGAGACAGCAGCAGGGAAAGTGCTGTGGTGTGTTCACACTGACAGCTGCCTGCACAATAGTGTGAACACACTTGCGGCACTTGCAGTGCCATTTAGAACAGTGCACTCTGAGCAGTTATCCCACAAAGCACCTCTTCCTCTTCTGCTGCTGAGGTTGTTGAAAATAGCAATTCCAGTCCTAAAAACCACTGGGAAGCATTTCTTGCTCAATTTTATCCTACTGTTTCTACAGCAAATTACAGTATATTTGATTTGGAAGAAATGAAGTAACAGCTGCCCAGATTGAGCTTCAGCACTCCTGAATTTTGAGGGTGTTCAAATCTGGAAGGCAGGTACTAGATTCCCTGTCTGAATATTAGCTAAATCTGGAAAGGAAAAGTCAATTTCTGCTTCTATGGCTCAGAAATGGAAATCCTCCTACATGCCTGGTACTGTATCTAAAGCTGCCCAGCTGCAGTAAAGCCTCCTTTCCCTTACTTTTCATTTTAAATTCTAATGGGATCCACATACCTCCCTTGCTAGGCTTCAGACAGAGAGGAGCACTGTCAATTTAGTCCACCCAATCCTTCTTTGAGGGCTGCATGGCGAGGTCACACCAGTATCCCTAAGCCAGTCTGGGGATGTCTTCCAACGGGGATATCTGGGCCAAAGCCTTCTACTCCTTGGGCACACTTGTTCCCCATTCACAGTGCCACCCGCTCTAACAGTGAGCTCTCCATTCACAGCAAGCTGCAGCATGAGGTTTCAGCTACCATACTCCCTCCCCCTCCCTTTCCTGTTGAAAGCGGCCAAGGGAATGCTGGGAAATGTAGTTCTTTCCCTGCTCCAGGGCTGACTCTATAGGCAGGGAGCTAATTAAGGAACTACAGCTCCCAGGGCCCCCTGTTGGTTCTCAGCTCCCAGGCTGGATCCCTGCCAGCTGCTTCTTTGCTGGTGCCTAGAGCCAGCCCTGATGTTGATGCAAGTTTGCAGGGCCATTAATTGCATCCTGCTCAGAAGAACCGTGACTCTGGGTAACATGCATGACATTGTGGCTGTGTAGCAGGGTGGTTACCTACTCCAGCCCTGAAAGGGTTAAAACCAGCCATGGGAGAGGGCTGGAGGGATGGGAGAACAGTCCAGGCTGAGTGGGAAGCAGGCTTAGCTGGGGCCAGGACCCAATCAGGGCCCAGCTGGCCCTATAGAGGCTTGAGCCAGGAGCTCAAGCAAACAGTGTCTCTCTGCATTCAGAGAGAGAAGGGCCTGGCTCCAGGGAGCTTAATCGAGTGCCTAGAGTGGATCAGGGCTGGGGAAAAGCCAAGGGAGCTGGGGAGCTCCGGCCTAGGAAAGCCCCAGGCTGCGGCCTAGGGTAAGGCCAACGGGGCACTTGGATTGCAGAAGGCAGCTCATGGGTAGGCAGAGGCAGAAGGTCCAGACTCCCCTTGCCTGCGATGAGTGGCTGATACACTGCAGTCTGCCCCAGTGAACGGGGGCTAAGTAGTGACTGGCAGTAGCCAAGACTGAGGTGAGGTGGGGATAGGAGATGGGGGTACCCGTGGGAGGGGAGACCCTGAGATTGGGGGTTACTGCCAGAGGGGCAGCACCCCAGAGAAAAGGGGCACTGGGGTCCTGGGAAGGACACAGGGCCAGTAGTAAGGCAGATTACACTGCTGTACAGCCAAAATGCTTCTGAAATAAATGTAGTCAAACTTTACTAATTCTGGGTCACTGAGAACGAAAATGATGCTTAAAATTGTTAATTGTCTCTAGTTTTCTACCCAAGAGTAAGGCAGAGCTGTTGGGCTCCAGACTACAGCAGTGGAATCTCCTGGCAGGTCATGTTAGGGTTTCCATGTTCCATGACCGTCAAGAGGATCTTGTCCCATTCTTCTTCATGGAAGGTGATCTTGTAGCCTGCAACAACATCGATGTGTGATGGCAGCCCTCAACATTGTTCGCGATCCAGATGAGTGGAGACTGTTCATTGAATCATCGAAGACGAGTCTTAAAGCTGTTTTGCTGCATAATGGCAATGTTTTGCCATCAATTCCAGTTGGTCATGCAGTCCATATGAAGGAAACCTATGACAACATGAAATAACTTTTGAGGTGCATAAACTATGACCAACATCAGTGGCAGCTTTGTGGCGATTTGAAGGTTGTTGCTCTCTTGCTTGGTCTGCAGACTGGATACACAAAGTACTGCTGTTTTCTCTGCGAATGGGGTAGTTGTGCAAGAGATTCCCACTACATCAAGAAAGATTGGCCACTCCGACAGTCACTGGAGCCTGGGAGGAAAAGTGTTCAGCATCCATCACTTGTTGAATCAAGGAAGATTTTGTTACCACCCTTACACATCAAGCTGGGTCTGATGAATAACTTTGTCAAGGCCATTGACACAACACAAGCAGCTTTCAAGTACCTCCGTGGAAAATTTCCAAGGTTAAGTGAAGCTAAGATAAAGGAAGGTGTCTTTGTTGGTCCTCAGATTCGTGAACTTCTTCGAGATGATGCATTTGACCATGTACTGCGTGGCAAGGAAAAGACGGCATGGAAAGCCTTCCAGTTAGTGGCAATAAATTTTCTCGGAAACAACAAGGCAGACAACTACAGGTTGTTGGTGGAAAACCTCCTCAAGGCATACAAAAGCCTTGGTTGCAACATGTCACTAAAGATACATTTTTTGCACTCTCATCTAGATTTTTTTCCACCGAACTGCGGAGCAGTGAGCGACGAGCACGGCAAGCGATTTCACCAGGACATTGCAACAATGGAGAAACGCTATCAGGGCAAATGGAGCCCATCAATGCTTGCAGACTATTGCTGGACAGTGACAAGAGATGCTCCATTTAATGAATACAAGAGACAAGCCAAGAAGCGCCGAGTAGACACTGAATAGGACTAAACTATGTACATAGTAGTTTTCTGCCTTTTGTTTCATAATAAATTTTATTTATATAACCCTTTTGCTGATTTTTAAAGTGTTACATAAACAGGACAGGTGAAATATTCTCATGTAAAGCAACCATAAACACATGAAAAGACCTAGGCTTACAATTTATGATTAAAACTCTACTATCTACACAATATACATAGACATAAAATGTAAAAACTTAAATAACTTAGAAACAGTAGCCAATCAGTTGTTTTAATTGTCATATTTGAATTCAGCACATCAAAATACATAATAAATATCACATTTTATCTCTGAAGCAGACGACTTCTCAAAAATTGTAGACCAGTGTTACCAGCCTGCAGAGGGCGCTCTGATGGCTGGAGCGCTAATTCCCGACAGAGATCAACAGGATTCGCTGCAGCAGTGACTCCCACATTGCTGAAGGCTGGCTTTGCACAAATGAGTTTCCCTAACTGCAGAGGAGCAGTAGATGGGACGCATATTCCAATTCTGGCACCAGCCCACCTAGCCTCCGAGTACATTAATTGGAAGGGGTATTTATGGTTCTCCAGGCACTTGTGGATCACTGTGGGCATTTCGTTGATATTAATGCAGACTGGCCCAGAAAGGTGCATGACACACGCATATTTTGGAACACTGGCCTGTTCAGGAAGCTACAAGCTGGGACTTTTTTTCCCAGACCAGAAGATCACCATAGGGGAAGTCAAAATGCCCATTGTGATCCTTGGAGACCCCACTTACCCTTTAATGCTGTGGCTCATGAAACCCTACACAGGGAGCCTTGACAGCAGCAAGGAGAGGTTCAACAACAGACTGAGTCAGTGCAGAATGACTGTGGAGTGTGCTTTTGGCCATTTTAAGGGCTACTGGTGCTCTCTGCATGGGAAGCTGGACTTGGCCGATGACTGCATCCCTGTGTGGTTATATCCACATGCTGTACTCTCCATAACATTTGTGAAGGGAAGGGTGAAAGATTCACTCAGGCATGGAACTCAGAGATTCAACATCTGGAGGCTGACTTTGAACAGGCAGAGAGCAAGGCTATTAGAGGGGCCCAGCACCGGGCTGCAAGGATTAGGGATGCCTTGAGGGAGCAATTTGAGGCTAAAAGTCACCAGTAATGTCTGGCGCCCTGCACTAGAGTGAAATGCAGTGCTTCCACTGTTAGTAGTAATCTGTGTGTGCTACACTGACTTGCACTGCCTATTGCTTTCCTGAGCTAAGGTATCTTTTACTTAATGCAATAATAAAGAATAATTTCAAAGCCAAAAAATCCATTTATTTAAAAGAAAATTAATTTATTGAACAGAAACGCAACTTCTTGGGAAACAAAAAGGGCAACATGGTGCGGAATGGTATAATCACAGATTTGCGTATGTCCTTTTATCGTACTCAGCCTTCCTGTCTGGAGTGCTGTGCAATGAGTGCTGCACTTCAGGATGGTTATACTGCATGGTGATGGGAGCTGAGTGCAGTGGGTAAGGGTCACAGTTTTCAGGGCTGAGTGGTGAAGCTACAGGTGTTGGAGACAGCTGGTGGAAATAAGAACCCGAATGCTGGGGAAAGTGGGTTGGAGGCAGGGCCAGCTCTAGGCACCAGCAAACCAAGCAGGTGCTTGGGGCGGCACATTTTCAGGGGCGGCATTCCAGCCCCATTTTTTATTTTTTTTTTGCTTCTGGTGGCAAAAGCCTCGAGCTGGCCCTGGCAGCAGCAGTGCCTCGTGTGCAGGGGGGGCACCCTGGGGCTGCTGCAGTTCATGCCACAGGGAAGCAGTGCCCCTACCTTGTGGCTGGGCCAGGCAGGCTCTGAGTGGGGGACACTCAGGCTGGGGGCCACCCCATGGGGCACACAGAGCCACCTGCAGATGCTGCAGGGCGGCTGCCCCCCAGCACAGCAGCTGGGCTGGGCAAAGCTGCCTGAGCTGCCCAGGGACTGTGGCAGGGCAGCCAGAAGCAGCAGTAGCAGCGGGGCCATAGATGGTGGGGTGCTGCCATGCAGAGCCTGCATTCTGCTCTCCGGGGCTCCGCTTCCTCTGGGGCTACCATGCCCCGGCTCCTCAGCCCCCTGCCGGGGCAGTTCCCCAGCTCTGCCCTCCTGGGTCCCAGCCAGTCCCGGAGGCGGGAGCCCTGGCTGGAGGGACCCTGGGCTGAGGCGTGGCCTGAGAGCCCCGCTGCTTACCCCGACCCTGCCAGCGCCAGACCAGCCGGCGGCGAGGGGTGGGGTGACCAGATGTCCCGATTTTATAGGGACAGTCTCAATTTTTGGGTCTTTTTCTTATATAGGCTCCTATTACCCCCCACCCCCTGTCCTGATTTTTTATACTTGCTGTCTGGTCACTCTAACGAGGGCAGAGCAGGCAGAGTCAGCACTGGTGGGGGGAGCCCACGGCTGGGGTGGCAGGGGGTGCGGGTAGGGGAGGGGTGAGATCCCAGGGCTCAGGTGGGGGGGTAGCCAAAAATTGTTTTGCTTGGGGCGGCAAAAAACCTAGAGCTGACCTTGCTGATAGCTGCCTTTCTGCTGCGCTGCTAAAAAGTCTGGCAGGGTCCGGGACTGGAGGGGGTTGGCATGAGGGATAAGGGAGGAGGTGGAGAGAAAAATCTGGATTTATAGACCAACCAGACAGAGCTCTCAGTTCTGGAGCGCCCCCTCCCGGGCTCTTGTCTGAACTGCACTGGGACACGGGGGAGCAGAAAACTTTGTTCTGGCTTTCGAGGAGGGAGGGGAGTTAGCTTTGTTTGTTTCTTGTTGCTAATCAAACGTGGATGACCATATAGCTTTGAAGCCAAGAGATATTTTGCATTCGGGTCCCTTAAGGGAAGATGGTTTCCCAATGGTTATGTTTGGTAATGAACTTTCCTTGAGAAAGTATCCTGCAGAAAGAAAAGAAAATGCATTCGTGTCTCGGATTTCTTGTACTCTAGTCACCACAATGAACACATGTGGAGTGACTCTGGATTTATGCTGATCTTCACACAGTTGTCCCATGATCTGAAGACCTGGGTTCCAGTCCCCTGGTCCTCACGTTGTGGCCCCGTTGACTCCACTACAGCTGTTTTCATTTATAACGGCTGAGGATCTGTCCCCTTGGCTGCCATGGAATTATGCTACTTTAAGCCATCTGGGGAACTGCCGTTCCATCTCCTCCCCTAAACTGCCTGTCAGAGGATGAGAGTTTTTGCCCTGAGACCAGCTCTGCCTGTGTCACTGTGCATCCACCGCACAGAGGTAGCTGCCTGAGTCCCCCAGCTGGGAGTCGGTGATGTGCAGGGAGCTGCGTTTCCCACTTTCCAGGCGCTCGCCTATGAACCGCCCCACAGTGGCATTCTCATTAGAGCTCGCGGTCAGCAGGTGGGTCGGCCCTTGCCCAGGGAGCTGCTGGTACCAGTAGAAGGTTCGGTAAGTGCTGGTGAAAGAGCAGAACATGGTGGAGACCTTCCCTTCCCCAGTATCCAGCGACTCAGGGCTCTGAACCACTTGGGCTTCGCAGCAGAAGACTGGAGGGAAAGGAAATAATAGCAGCTAAAATAAATATTATGAGAGTGTTACATTAACTCTTTATCTATGGATCTCTCTATTCAGCCTTCCCTCTCCAGCCTCCATCCATCACTCTATTGTTTTATCCCCAGTTTCTATATCTACTTGTCCATACAGGTAGATATAGATCTTGCCATGAGCATCTATTTTTTCTTCTCTGTACTCTCCCTGAATCTTAAAAAAACAGGACAAGGAATGCTAACAAAGAACTTCAAAGGAATATTACTGTTCAAATAGATCAGAGGTTGATATTCCCCATTGGCAGACCCTTCTCTCCTGATGGGTGCAGTCAGGGCCGGCTTCAACAATTTCACCGCCCCAAGCACGGCAGCACGCCGCGGGGGGCGCTCTGCCGGTCGCCGGTCCCGCGGCTTCTGTGGACCTCCCGCAGGCGTTTCTCCGGACGGTCCGCTGGTCCCGCGGCTCCCGTGGAGCTGCCAGGCGTGTCTGCAGCCTGCCGCCCCAAACAGGCGCTGGGCGAGCTATGGCCTGGAGCCGGCCCTTGGTCCAGTACCTCATAAATAGCGTAATGGAGATCGATCTATCTGTTTAGTTACCTATCTCTCTATAATATCTTGCCTCTCACTGACTTTTAAGAGTCTGTATCTTTTTACCCTTTAGAGGGAGAAAATATTTGTTTCACTCACAGAGAAACGCAAAGCTGAGGAGAAGGCTCCACAGAGCAGCTCCTCTCCCCGAGCCCATGGCGAGCTCCGTTTCTTCTCTGCCTGGCAGAGGAATATTCCGAGCAGAGTCAATCCGTGGAAGGTCTGCAGGGAGGAGACCGGCGGAAACGAGAATTCTCCCTCCCCTCAGGTTACCCCCTTCTCAGGGGAAGGATTCTCCGCCTACAGAGGCTGCTGTGTCATTGTCTGCCCCGGGGCGGAACAGCAGCTCGGTGACCTGGGCTGGGCTGGGTCCAGCCCCGACCTCAGGCTGTGGGAATGAACCAGGGTTCGCAGGGGAGGTGGCGAGCACTCTAGCGCCGTCTGCTGGCCTGGCACAGAAGCGGGAGATGAATAAATTCTCTGCTTCAGGGGAATCCCAGCTGAAAGATCAGGAGAATGACACAGACTCATACACAGTTTCATACTCCATTGACTCCGACGAACATGCACCGATTTACACCTGCTGGGGATTTGGCTCTATTTACTCCAATGGACCACTGCCAATTTACAAGAGCTGAGGATCTGTTCCCTTGAAAACTCAGAGAATTGGTAAGACCCCCTGGTAAGCAAATCTATAAGGAAAAATAGAGCAGGAGAGTTGGCAGCTTTTCTAGAGCGATATTATTATGGGCACAAGAGCAAACTATCCCAATGCATAGGAAAGTTGGGAAGTATGGCCAGGAATCGTGGCCAGTGGGGATCTGCGGGGGTGGAGTCTGCATGCCAGGGCAGCAGCATGGGCCACACAGAGCCACCTGTTCCTCCACTCACACACACACACCAAACGAGAGCTGCTCCAGGTAAGCGCTCTTCACTCCAACCCCCTACCCCAACCCTGAGCCCTCTCCCAGCCCCTAATTCCCTCCCAGACCCTGCACCCCAAGACCAAGCCCGCTCTCGCACCCCAGCTCCCTCCTAGACCCCGCACTCCCAACCCAACGGCCTGCTCTGAGCCCCCTTCCACACTCCAAACCCTTTAGCCCCAGACTGGAGCCTCCTCCTGTGTCCCAAAGGCCTCATCCCAAGCCCCACCCTGGAGCCTGCACCCCCAGTTGGAGCCCTCACCCCCTCCCGCATCCACCCTCCTGAGTCAGTCTCCTCCCACACACTGACTCATTTTCGTCCTACCCTGGAGCCTAGGGGCCCCACAAAATCTAATAGCCCCAGGCCCTGGAAGGAGTACTGCAGAAAAGGATCTAGGGATTGTAGTAGATCACAAACTATATGTTAGTCAGCAATGTAATATTGTTGCAAAGAAAGTGAACATAATTTTGTGACTGGAGTATTGCAACCAGTTTAGGGCACCAGACTTCAGGAAAAATGTGGGAAAAGCACAAGAGGCAGAAACAAAGGTTATTAAAGGTCTAGAACACATATCTATGAGGGAAAAGAGAAAAATGCATGTTTCATCTGGAGAAGAGAAGGAGGGGAGACATGATAACAGTCTTCAAGTAGGTAAAAGTTTGTTTTAAAGAAGAAAGTGATAAATTGTTCTCCTTAACCACTGAGGACAGGACAAGAAGTAATGAGCTTAAATTGCAGCAAGGGAGATTTAGTTTAGATGTTAGGAAAAGCTTCCTGACAGGGTTGTTAAGCATTGGAATAAATTGCCTATGGAAGTTGTGGAATCGCCATCATTGACGGTTTTTAAGACCAGGTTAGACAGTGTCAGAAGATGGTCTGATAATAGTTACTCCTGATTCAGTGCAGAAGCCTGAACTATATAATCTATCAGTGTCCATTTCTACATTTCTATGATTCTGTCATTGACTTCCATGGAGTAATGTTGTGCTTTGCACCATCCAGGGATCCGTCCCTGCATCTCCTGCCCTAAACTGTCTCTTAGAAGGTGAGAGTTTTTGCACAGATCCCAGTACAGCCTGTGTCACTGTGCTCTCACAGCACAGAGGTAGCTGCCTGAGTCCCCCAACTGGGAGTCGGTGATGTGCAGGGAGCTGCGTTTCCCATCTTCCAGGGGCTGCCCCATGAACCGCTGCTCGGTAGCGTTCTCCTGAGGGCTGACGGACAGCAGGTAGGTCAGGCCTCGCCCTTGGAGCTGCTGGTACCAGTGGAAGGTTTGGTACTTGCTGGTGAAAGCACAGGACATGGTGGAGACCTTCCCTTCCCCAGTAACCAGCAACTGTGGGCTCTGATCCACCTGGGCTTCGGAGCAGGAGACTGGAGGGAAACAAAAGAACAGTTGTAATGTAGGCGAGAGTGTGTTACTTTGCCTGTCTACCTATCTGACCATTCTTCCCTCTGAAGCACCCTTCCGTCCATCCATTGTCCCATGCACTTTCTCTCTCTCTCTACCTAGAATCTTCCCCGGTCTTGAAAAGGGGTGACAAATGCTAACAAAGAACCCCAGGGCAATATGACTCTTTAAACAGATCAGAGACAGAGTTGGGTCCCATTGGTAGCCCCCTCTTTCCCATATATAGGTGCTGTAACTCTGAATCAAACAGAGCTGTGAACTGAGTTAAATATGTCTCCAGCCGTTCTTAGTTCAATGTTCTACAAGAGAAGCAGCTGGCTTAGAAGAGCCCAGCGTGTTCTGAGCAGAAACTTACAGTACAAAGGAAGAAAGACCCAGGAGAAATGCAGTCTCATGATTCTCGGGGCGAGGTGAATTTCTGACACCTGTAGCAACCTGGCACTGAGATGCAGTGGGTGCCTGGCTCATCTCTGCCTGCTTTTATTTTTCTTCTCAGACACAGCATGTGACACACACACCAGCCTAGGATCCTGTAACTGCCGCCGCTTGCTCCTGCAGAAGCTCAACTGCGTTCTCGGAGCTGTACACACCCAGCGTGGACAAAGGCACCTGGCATGAGGGGATTCCTTGGTGATATCTAAGCAGCTGCTGCCAAGGTGTGGCAGGAGAGCTCAGTAGCTATAGCACTAACCAAGACCTGGGTTCGAGTCCTTCCTCTGCCACAGATATTCTGGGTGGCTTTGTCAAATCTCTGAGGGCCACGTTTTTAAAGGGTGGCCCAGTGGGGTTTTGCAAACACACCCAGGGCCCCTAACACCCATTGATTTCAAAGGGTGTTTGGCACCGAGGCACTTGTGAAAAATCCCACAAGTACCTAAAGCCTTTAAAAATCTGCCCCTCTGTTCCTCAGATCCCCAACCATAAAATGAGGATAACAGCACTTTCCCACCTCACACGGGTGTTGTGTGGACAAATAAAGTGATGGCTGTGAGGTGGGTAGACACTGTGGTAATATGGACACAAAAATTCCCAGTGCAGGCAGTGTTAGGCTGGAATGGTCAGAGATTTCTGAGGGAGCTTGTAGCCCAATTTCCCTTGAATTTCACTGGGAGCTGAGAACCTAATTCCCTTGGGCTCTCATGAAAATATTTTAAAAAGCGTTTTTGTCCCATCCCGCCCCCCGACCCAGTGCCTGCAGTATCTCAGCACCACACAGATATGAATGGATTTAGCCTGGGATTTTTCACAGGAACCAAAGGGAGTTAGTAACCCATGTCCTGTTGAATTTCAGTGATTTTTGGCCACCTAGCCTCGCAAAGGCACATTTCGTGATTTTTGTGAAATTAAAGAGTCTAGCAATGGTTGTTCGGAGTCAGATGAAACAAGGGGGCAGATTTTCAAATATGTATGATATCAAGAAGGCCAGAAATGACCAGGTTGCGTGTGTGTGTGTGTGAGAGAGAAAGAGAGAGAGTGTGCTTGTTGGATGCCAGACTTTGAGAAAGTGTATCTGTGCTTGATCTGCATGTGAGCAGGTTTGGGATGTGTGCTAGTGTGCATGTGTGTCACTTTATGATGTGTGAGTGAGAGAATTTCAAGGTTGTGTGTGAGTGATTGTGTGGGTGTTTGATGTATGTAAGAGCAGCATTGGTATATATGTTATTGTGGGTGTGTGTGACTTGTTTGTGCATGTGAATTGTGAGTTCATTTATGTAGAAATGTGTGTGTGAGAGAGAAAAAGACAGACAGAGAGGAAAGAGAGTAACTTTGTGAGTGTGTGTGACAGAAATTTTGTGTTTGTGTCCGTGAAACACATAAGTAGTTATGTGTATAAATGGCACTTCAATGTCCAGGATGAAATAAGGATGTGCCTTTATATTTGGTAGTAAAACAGTGGTGGTAAACTCTTACACCATTTTCCATTAATTCCTTCAGCTGTCAAAGTGAAACATAGTGGCCATCAGATGGCAGCGCATGACCCCAAACTGTTTGTTTCTTTCAGAACAGGGTATGACGCATTTTTATTACATTTTTTTTTCAGATCAACCCAGCAGGGCCTGAGGCAGCTCTGTTACTTCACTCTCGGTTTTAGGTGATGGGGAACCGTCTACTTTCAATGAAGTTTATAGTTTTGTGACTTGAACATGCAGACTGAGAGTTTGAAACTAGCCTAAAAGAAAAAGATGCCTGATTTCCATTAAATTAATGCAGATTGATCATCCACATTTCCAAAGCAGCATAAGGGAATTAGATGCCCCAATCCTATTGAATTTCAGTGGAAGATGATCATCTAAATTCTCTAGGCCCTTTTGAGAATGTCTCAGTATATATCTGGGAGCTCTCTTTCCAGGAATAACTGAGCTTTTCTGACCATACCATGATGTTTGACCCTCTGCAGAGCCCTAAGTGCCAGTTCGGTCCAGAAGTGAGGTTTAAGTGTCCCTTCAGTTAAGTGTCAACCCAGGATGGAATTTCAACTAGGGGGTTTTCAAAGGAGCCTAGGGGAGTTAAATGCCCAGCAACCATTGGTTTTGAATAGACTCGGGGTCCCTAACTCCCCAAGGAACTCATCCCAGACTTCGCCAGCCCCCAGTGAGATATTAATAGATTGATTGATGGATGGATCCTAGAGTGACAATCCTAATACATCCCACGAAGTGGGTATTCACCCATGAAAGCTCATGCTCCGATATGTCTGTTAGTCTATAAGGAGTCACAGGACTCTTTGCTGCTTTTAAAGTGAGAAGAGACCTTTGTGATCATCTAGTCTGACCTCCTGCTTTAACACAGGCCAGAGAAGGATACTCAGGGACTTCTGTACCCAACCCATATCTTGTGGCTGATGGTCTTGATTTAAAGACTTCAAATGATGGCGAATCTACAGTGTCCCTGGGTCAGTTGTGTCAGTGTTTAGTTACCCTGTTAAAAATGTGCACTTTCTTTCTAGTCTAAATTTTTCTCACTCCGGCTTCCAGCCATGGGATCTTATTCTGCCTTTGTCTCGTTCCATCTCCTCTTTGCCACGAATTTCTGAGTATCATTCTGGTGCTGCTTTTCCCCAGAAATCAGGAAGAGGTTTTCATCTCCAGGAACCCAGCTGTGGCAGGTCTCACCCCACTTCATAGCCCTCTACCCCACACCCACCTGTTTCCTGCCCGTGCTCGCCTCCTAACTTCACCTGCGGGAGTCAGTTTCTTACAGTAGCGGAGAGGTGTCAGGTTTTTGTTCAGGGCTCCCTATTAATTTCAACATTGTGTCTCTACTGAAAGCACAGAAGTATATGGCCGCGTCCCCCAACTCCAGAGCTGTGATCCTCAAACTGATGGAGCTTTTGGACTTCTCCAAATTGACAGAGAATCTGTCCCCTGCCTCATTCCTCTTTGTTCCTCCAGAATGTTGCCAAGAAAGGAAAATAAGGCTTTCCCTGTGGGGCTGTTTGTACCAATACAAATAATAGCTGCTAGTATCAGTTTCATAAGGGCAGTTCAGGGAAACGGATTCACTCTCCACCGCTGACACTGAAGGCTGGGTCTGAGTTACAGCATCTTCCATGCTGGAGCCTGGCACAAGGAGAGGGGAAAAGAGAGGTTAGTGAGATGCTGTTACTGAGGGGAGTTCTTGGATTTTTTAAGGATCTGAAGGGATTTCAAGGAATCCTAGAAATGTCGGGCTGACCTCAAGAGGTCATGTACTGCTCCCCCCATCCATGAGACCATCCCTGACAAGTGTTTGTCTAACCTGATCTTCAAACCTTGCAATGATGGGGATTCCACAGCCTCCCTACTTAATCTGTCTGGAGCTCAACTCTCCTTTTAGTTAGAAGGGTTTTACTAACATCTTACCTCACACTGCCTTCCTGCAAAGTAAGCCACTTACTTCTTCTCCTGCCCTCTGTGGACATGGAGAATAACAGATCACCCTCCTCTTTATTTAGACTCACAGATTCCAGTGGTATTTGAGCACTGAAATCTCGGCCTGAAAGCATCCCTTATTGCAGAAGAGGGGGAAGGAGGAGGAGGAGGAGGAAGGTCTTTTTAATCTCTCAGTGACGGCAATGAAGGGGGAGGCACGTGGAGAATCTTTCAGAAATGAGAATTGGAATCTTACTCACTGAAAAGCAAAATCAGCACAATGGCAGAGTCCCGGACCATGGCCATCACCCCAGCGTTTCAGCTCTTATGTAGGGCACTGCCGCTTTTCTCTCAAGACAGACTGAGATTAGTCCCCCAGGCAGCAGCTTGTCTCCTCCACCTGCAGCCTGAACCAAGGGAGCCGTTGTCTGACTGGTGAAGATTAGAAATCAGGCAGTGATGTCACAGCTGGGGGTGTGAGTGACTCCTGCGGCCAAGTATGACCCTCCCCTCCCCTCAATACCTGCCCTGCAGCTGAGCACACAGGTGCTGGAATTAAGGGTGCTGAGGGGGGCTGCCGCACCCCCTGGTTTGACGTGGTTTCCATCATATTCAGGTTCACAGTTCGGTTCAATGGCTCTCAACACCCCACTGTGCACATTGCTCCAGTGCCCCTGGCTGAGCCCCCCACAAGCCTCACCTCGTTTGAGGGGGCTGGCAGGAGAACTAGAGCATGGGAAACCAGTGGCTGGAATAAACTGGTGCGCTCTGTCTGTAGAGAGCAATGCTGCTTGTGCTGCGGCGCCTTCTGGAGGATAACAGCCTGAACCGCAGAGAGACCCAGGGCCAACAGAAAACTTACCCACCATCTCTTTCCCACGTGAGCTGCTCGTTCCAAAATCTGGGAACGTTTTTCCCTTTGCTGCCGGTGGATTTTTCCATTGCTGCAAATGCTGGATGATGCCATGTGGTCCAGAGAAGGGACTTTTCCCTGTAAGATTCCATTCGCTAAAGAAAATTTCTCCTCCAAGATTAACCTGTTTTTAATTTTTGTGCCCATAGGTTTTAAGGAGTGTTAAGTAGCAAAGAACAGCACTAGGCACTCTCGGACCTACATCTGGTTACTTCAGTGTAAATCGACAGTGGTGCCAATACAGTCAGTGCATTTGATGGGCAGCATTGTCCAGTGGGTAGCCGGCTGGAATGGGGTTCTGGGCTATTAGGTTCTATTCCCGACTGTGTGACCTTGGGAAACCCCTCCCCTACTTTCAGCCTTTCTCTTTCTTTCCCATTGAGTTCCTGAGCTCTTTCAGGGAAGAGATTTTCTCTGTGTTTATGTAAAGCAGCTGGGGATCTGGCCCATTGACTCCAGCTGAGCTATGACTCATTCACACCAGCTGGGGACTTCGGAGCCTGCATCTCCCCCACCAAGCTGCTTTGCAAAGCATTAAGGGTTTTACATGGAGCCCAACTTGAGTTGCTGTGCGTCCGCCCCACACAAGTAGTGGCCTGAGTCCTCCAGCTGGGACTCCAGGAGAGCTATGCCGAGCGATGCTTTCAAATCCTCCAGGTGCTCGCCCATGAACCTCCTATCAATGACTGTCTCCCTGGCACTGACAGTCACTGGGAGCCTAGTCCGCTCCAGGGGAGCTGCTGGCACCACTGGAAGGTTTGGTAAGCACCGGTGTAAGTACAGATCACAGTGGAGATGTCTCCTTCCTGAACAACCAGTGACTCAGGTCTCTGAACCAACAGGGGCTCACAGCAGGAGACTGCTGGAAAATGAAATGACACATTAGAACGATGTCTATCAGAGTGTTACAGTACCTGTTTACAGGGCCAGCGCTTCCATTTAGGCGACCTAGGCGGTCGCCTAGGGCGCCAGGATTTAGGAGGGTGGCATTTTGCCACACTCGGAGGCAATTCGGCAGCTGGGGGTCCTTCCGCGCTCTGGGTCAGTGGCGGCAATTCTGCGGTGGGTCCTTCACTCACTCTGGGACCTGCCGCCAAAGTGCCCTGAAGATTGGGAACGCGGAAGGACCCCCCCCCACTGCAGAATTGCCACCAACGATCAGGAGCACAGAAGGACCCCTGCCTTGGGTGCCAAAAACCCTGACGCTGCTCCTGCCTGTTTAACCTCATGTCTGTCTGTCTGACAGAAGCTGGGAATGAGCGACAGGGGATGGATCACTTGGTGATTACCTGTTCTGATCATTCCCTTTGGAGCACCTGACATTAGTCACTCTCAGAAGACAGGATACTGGACGAGGTGGACCATTGTTCTGACCCAGTATGGCCATTCTTATGTACTTATGTCTCTCTTCCTGTATATTTATGTATCTATTTACCTTTCTTTATTCTTTTGCCTCCCTCTAATTTCTTAACTCTCTTATCTATCCACATCCATCTGTCCTTCCCGCTGTATCATCTATCCATACGTGAATCTGTTATAAAATGCAGTTTCCATCTCTCTCTCTCTTTTCTCTTGATGCTCTTCTGAAATCTTAGAAAAAGAAGGTAAGAAATGCCAAGGAATGTTCCAAATCACTACAAACACTGAAATAGAACAGTGATGCCGCCAGTTGGCAGCCCCTCTCTCTTTATGTGTGCCACAGGATTCTTTGCTGCTTTCTCAAGGCAGTGAGATACACTGGCTCCCAGTCTCGCCTCTGCCTGAGTGTTTGCACCTCAGCCTCATCACATGACACATAATCCAGGCTGAGGTTCCATATCTGCCTCTGCTTGCTAGGCACCAAAATAAACTACCTTATTGCAGCTCTGCAACCCTGGCCATAGGGACTCTTCCAGCAGCCTCATCCAAGAGGGTGAAATCAAATTTGATGTGTGTAAATTTGACAGTATGAGTGAATTTCTTGTGGGTGAATGGTGTGTGGTTGTCTCCAGAATATACTGGATTATAAATCTAATTTACAGGTCAAATATCACGGATGACATGAGGATTTATGCTAATATTTGACATCAGTCTAGTAGAACAGTGCTGGAAAACTTCTGGACAATTTTATACAAATTTTCTGTAGATGTGAACTCTGAAGGAAACGGCCATTGGGGGCAGCACTTCATTATGAACTTGCTCTTTCCTTCCAGACAAGGACAGGTCACACTTTTATTACATTTTCTGTGCAAACACACACACTGGGTCCTCAAACAGTTCTATTATTTCACTTTTGTTTTGGGTTATGGGGACCCGTCTAATTTCAATCCATTTTATATTTCCCTGTGATTTGAAAATGCAGGCTGTAACTGTGAAGACTGCCTAAGGGTAGGCAGGGTAATTAATCCCTAAAATTAACAGGGATTGGGCATTCAGGATAGGATTCCAAAACAGACTAAGAGAGTTAGGTGCTCAAATCCCTTTTAATATAACTCTGGGAGCTATTTTTTCAGTTATGCCTAAACTCTTCTTAGAATACAGTGGTGTTTGCCCCAATTCAGAGAGGCCAGAACAGATTAAATCCATGCACTGAGGGCTGAAGTAAGATTTAAGTGGTGCATAGGCCCTTTTGCTGATCAACTGCACAATTTCATCTGTGATTTTCAAAGGATCTGTGGGGGGTTAGACACTTAAATCCCCCTTGAACTTGAATAGAATGTGGGTGTCTAACACCTGAGGAGCCTGTGACAATTCCAGGCTTCACAACTGGGGATTTATTCAGCAGATTCATGGATTTGTAAGGCCAGAAAGGACCATTATGATCATGTGTTCTGCTCTCCTGTATTACACAAGACAGAGAATTTCAGCCAGTGCTCCCTACGCCTGAGCTATAGTGTGTCCTTCAGAAAGAGAATTCCAGTCTGGGTTTGAACCATCCAAGTGATGAAGAATCCACCACCTCGTTAGATAAATGGGTCCAAGGAGTAACTGAAACACTCACTCTTGAAAATGTTCACCTTATTTCTAGCCTGAGTTTGTCCTGCTTCAGTTTCCAGATATTGGATCTCATTCTGACTTTCTCATACTTGATTAAAGACCCCTCTGTTACCAGAAATCTTCTCCCAGTAAAGGACCTTCCGGTCCTTGGGTCACATTCTGCTTTGTCTCCTTCCAGCTCTCCCCTTTGTGGTGAATTTCTGAGCACAGCTGTGGTGCAGATTCCCAGAAATCAGAGATTTTCATCGCCAGGAACCCAGCTGCAGCAGTTCCCTCTCCCCCTACACCCACCCACCCATTCATCCACACACCTTTCCTATCTGTGGTATCCTTCTAACTTTGCGTGTAGGAGTCCATTTCTTAGGGAAGGAGAAAACTACAGGGTTTTTGTGCCAGGCTCTTTGTTAATCACATCACCATGTGTCTCTATTGAAAGCACAGAAATACGTGGCTGAGTCCCTCAGCTCCAAACCTGTGATCCTCAAACTTTCGAATTTCTTGAAGTCTGCAGAGAATCTCTTCCCAGCCTCATTCTTCTTTAGTCCGCCGGAATATCCCCAAAGTAGGAAAACAAGCTTTTCCGCTCCATGTTGTTTGTACCAATACAAAGAATAATAGCTAGAGTCCGTTTCGTAAGTGCAGCCCAAGGCCACAGACCCATCCTCAACACCTGAAGCTGCCAGCTGGGTCTGCGTTACAGCATCTTCCATGCTGGAGCCTGTTACAAAGAGGGGGTGAAGGAGAGGTTAGTAGTAAAATGCTGCCCCTGGATTTATTTATGGAGAGCGTCCCTCATTGATTATCCTGATGATCACAACAATGTTCGTCATCTTGGATCAGGCACTGACACTTATTTTTGATTTGCATAACACCTACCCCTAGGTGGAAATCATGGGCTGTTGCAGCTGATTAATTATTGGTGAATGTTTATTTATTATTAAACATTATTATATACTATTATTGTTTTATTACTATTCCAGCCCCACCATCAGTTTTATTCACATTCCCAGTGATTTCCATTCAAACGTTTTACCCATAGGAAGAATGGCCCAAGGACTGGGCAGCATTGCGATATTTTCCCGTTACATAAGAACGGGCACACTGGGTCAGACCAAAGATTCATCTAGCCCAGTATCCTGCCTTCTCACAGTGGCCAATGCCAGGTGCCCCAGAGGGAATGAACAGAACAGGGAATCATCAGATGATCCACCCTCTTCATTCAATGTTTCTCAAAGCTTCAGACTGAGATTTTTTCAAAGGAGCCTAAGAGAACTAGGAACCCAGACTCTCACTTTGAAAACCTCTGCCCAGTTCACCAAGACTCCCCAACCCTGACTTCTATTCTGGCTCTGAGTTGAAAAGATTCCAATTGTAGAGTCTCTATTTACCAAGTAATACCAAAGCTGTCACAGCCCATAGTAGGTTTTGTTCCTTCATAATGAAAAGGTTTTCCTCCTGCTCCAGTATCACACTGTTTTTCTTCTTCTGCACCACAAGTCTTGCTACCTCTCAGGCTGCTGCATGGCCCTCGACATGACAACCGTCGTGTCTGTGACAGCTCTGCTGCAGAAAAGCAGATAGTGTTTCCTGATTGATTGTAGATTGGCAGCAGAGCCAAACTTCTTGGCAGAGTTAATCACTGATTGAGTGATATCTCCACCCCACTGGCAGATTGCAATAGTTAACCACTGATTGAGTGATACCACCACCCCACTGGCAGATTGCAATCAGAACTGGCTAAAGGGCGGGGCGGGGGAGCAGCTCCGGCCTGAGCTCCTCAACGTGCTCCCTGCAGAACAGCGCCCCCTACTGCCACTTTTGGGGTCAGCACTAGCTCTCAGGGAAGAGAGCCCCATAAAGAACCCCCACCCTGCTGCCTGCAGCACAGCGCCCCCTAGCAGCCAGCTGGGGCACTGAGGCCAGCCCTGAGTCACTCACACCATCCCATGAATTATCAGGTGTCCCATCCAAATCGGAATCAAAGACTTCAAGGGATGGAGAATCCCTCACACCCCTAGGCAGGTTGTTCCTATGGTTAACTGTCCTCACTGTTAACAATGTTTGCCTTTGGTCTGGCTTTTGGTCACACAGCATATATGAAAACGAATGACACATTCAGAGCTGCTGTTGGTGCCATTTATTGTCTTTTCATATTATAGTAGCACCTGGAAACCCAATTGAGATCAGAGCCTTATTTTGCTGGGCACTTCCCGGATATATAGAGACAGCCCCTGCTATAAGAAACTTACCATCTAACTAGAAAAGACAGACAGAGAAAATATTATTAGCCACCTCCATTATATAAATGGGGAACTGAAACCCAGGGAGGTTAGGGTTGGATTTTTTCCAAGGTGCCTGTGGGAGTTAAGCACCTAATTCCTATAAAATGCTCTGACAATCTTGCCTCTGGCCTCCTAAGTGGCCTTGCATGAGTCGCTTCTTTGTGCAGCGGCTAGCACCACCAGACCCAAATTAGCAATAATAAGAAAATTTCAGTGGGGATTGGGCAGCAACATGGGCTGCCCGGCCCTTTGCAGCAAGTTAGCTTCGGCTACCAGCTCGCTGATAAGCAAACATAAGGGCTCATTAGTGACTCCTGCTGGGTGTAATGGGTGTTAATTAGAAGGGCTGCCCCCACCCCCCAGTTCTGGTGGTGAAGCAGGCAGAGCACTATTTAAATAGGGCAGGGCGCTTATTAAAGGAGAGACGGTCCCGGAGAGAGGTGAGAGGGGACACCTTCTGTGGGAAGAGCATGTGGTTGTCGGGTTGTCACCCACAGACTGTAGGGTAGGTTCCTGTGGGGAGAGAGGGAGTCCCTGAGATAGGGCCTGAAAGAAGCGAGGAGTCCCTGGCAAAGGAACTGCTGGAGTCCCTGGCAAAGGGAAGCAGCTGGACATTATGCTGGGCAAGAAGAGGGAGGAGGAAGCAGGGGCCAAGAAGCAGAGGGTTTCAGTGGACCCAGACAAGGGCAGAAAAGCTATTTGGACACTTGCTTTGGACTTTAAGTTGCCCCGTTTGTTAGCCCAGAAACGGGAGTGAGATGTTGAATAGCTTGACTGGCACCTGGAGGCCATAGAACACCCAGCTGAGAGTGGACACGGCAGCCAAGAGAAGTCCCCTGCCACGCCAGACCCCGGACATGAGCGGGGAGGACTCGGGCATCTACCACTCCCTGGGGCAATGCTGCCTTCATGGCCCAGGTCAAACCGCCTCTTTCAGAGCTGGGAACCAAAACCACATTACCTCGGTCCCCTCCCATTGCCCTAACCAGGGAGCCAGCGCTACCCCCTCAGCAGGGCTATAAATGCCTGTTCCCGTCTCGCCATGGGGCTCTGTCCCACCTCTTCCTGCACACTCAGTGCCCCGCAGCCCCTCCCGGGTAACACCCAGAGTTATTGGACAGGTTGCGCTGCGCCCTGTGTCACTGTGTCTCCACGGCGCAGAGGTAGCTGGCGGTGTCCCCCAGCTGGCAGTTGTGGATGTGCAGGGAGCTCCGCTTCTGCCCCGGATCGTGATCCGCAGTGAAATTCGGTTCTTGTGTCTCACTCCCCTTGCCGTGCAGGATCAGCAGGAAAAGGGGCCGCTCCCCGGGATCCTGACGGTACCAGTGTAAACGCGTGATGGGGCAGGAGTAAGTGCAGGTCATGGTGCCATTCTGCTCCTCGGGGACACCCCCGCCATTCCGGGCTCTGCTCCACTGAGACCTGCCCACTCGCCACTGGGAATAACAGAGACAAGGGGGAACCGAGTCAGTTACTGCCCCAAGCCACCTGCCCCCAGCAATCGCAGAACTGGGTGGGAAGAGAGACAGGCTTTGGGGGAAAGAACGACCGATCTCCCCATTTCACTCCCTTCTTCCCCACCACACAGGCAATGAAATCCAGCCCCAGCTCCCTGCTAGTAACCAGTGGGTCTGTCTTCCCAGCCCTTATCCCACATGTGCATTAGCTGGATCACCCAGGACAGCCCCCACGGCCTCCCCATCCCTGTGCTCCCTGACAGCCCAGGGTGCGGACCCTGGGTTCTCCCCTGGGGCTGGCCTGTGTGTTGGGTCTCCTGTGCTGGAGGGATCAGAAATGTTCTTCGCCCCTTTCGAGTGCCCAGCCAATCAGCGGCCAGCAGGGCCGGGGCTTCCATTTAGGCGGGCTAGGCAATCCCATAGGGCACCAGGATTATTGGGGGGGCCGCATTTTGCCGGGGGGGGCAGGCAGCTCCGGTTGACCTGCCGCAATCGTGCCTGCTGAGAGTCTGCTGGTCCCGCGGCCCCGGTGGACCTCCCACAGGCACGACTGTGGCAGCTCCACTGGAGCCGCGGACCAGGGGACCCTCTACAGGCACGACTGTGGCAGGTCCACCAGAGCCGCGGGACCAGCGCGCGGGGCGGCAAAATGGCCGTGCACCTAGGGCGCTAAAAATACTAGTGACGGTCCTGGCGACCAGCCCCTTCTCTCCCATCTCAGCCGTGTGCCGCTGCGTAGAACTCTTTCTTTGTGCCTTTCACCTTGTGAAAGCTGCCCCTGTGTGGCCAAGTGTATAAGCGAGTGCAGAAATATTTAGTTCTTTTCAAAGAGGAGTCAGGTGTCCAACTCTCATTGACTCAAGTGTCCAAATCTCTTACGCAGCCTCCATGAAGAAATGACTCCTCTCAACTATCAAACTAAAGTTGTGGGGACAGATGACTCCAAAGTACCTAGGGGATTCAGAAGCACAAGTCCTATTAATAATACTATCCAATTGATTCTTATTCATAGAGGTTAAGTGTACAAGAATCCTTTAGTCAAAGAACTCAGGTGACCTCCTGGTCCGCGAAAGAGACAAAGGCCAGAGGAGGAGGGTCTGGAGGGAGTTTCATTTTGGGGCTGGCTGGAGACATGGAGTAAGTGCAGATGTGGGTGTCTGGCTCACTCCCCCCTAAAATGAACCCGGCTGAGGGGTCCTGTTCTCTGGACCTACAAGCTCTGTTTTAGACTGTGTTCCTGTCATCTAACAAACCTCTGTTTTACTGGCTGGCTAAGAGTCACCTCTGACTGCAAAATTGGGGTGCAGGACCCTCTGCTTGCCCCAGAACACTACCTGGGCGGACTAGCTGTGGGAAGCACATAGAGGGGCAGAGAATGCTGAATGCTCCAAGGTCAGACCCAGAAAGGTGGGTGTGAGCTTCTTGCCCTGAAGACAGTCTGTTCACAGAGAGGAGACTTCACCAGAGTCCTGACTGGCTTTATAGGGAGCAGTTCCAGGGCATCACCTGGGGACTCCGTGACACTAATATGCAACCTAAATCTCCCTGACTGCAGATTTAGCCCATCACTTTTTGTCCCAGCCTCCATGGACATGGACAAGAATGCTTACAGTCCTCTTTATAACAGCCCCTAACATATTTGAAGACCGATAAGTCAATCCTCATCCCCCTCAGTCTTCTTTTCTTAAGACTAACCAAACTCAGTTAAAAAAAAATGTTCTTCATAGATCAGGTTTTCTAAACCCTTTATCATTTTTGCTGCTTTCCTCTGGACTCACTCCAGTTTGTCTACATCTTTTTAAAAATGTAGTACCCAGAACTGGACACAGGACTCCAGCTGAGGCCTCATCAGTGCCAACTAAAATAGGACAATAACCTCCTGGGTCTTACACATGACACTGCTGCTAATACATCACAGGACTGGAAAGGACCTCGAGAGGTCATGTAGTTCAGTCTCCTTCACTCATGGCAGGACTAACTATTATCCAACATAGAGGGGAAATCAAATCAGTATCTTGGAAGTTTGTACACTCATGCGAGAAGTATGGGGAATAAGCAGGAAGAATTTGAAATGCCATTAATAAACAGAACTATGACGTAGTTAAAAGCGACAAAGAGTCCTGTGGCACCTTATAGACTAACAGAAGTATTGGAGCATAAGCTTTGGACACGAGTCTGAAGAAGTGGGTATTCACCCATGAAAGCTTATGCTTCAATATGTCTGTTAGGCTATAAGGTGCCAAAAGACACTCTGTCACTTTTTAAAGATCCAACCTAATACGATTACCCCTCTGATACTATGACACGGTTGGCATCACAGAGACTTGGTGGGATAATACACATGACTGAATATTGGTATAGAAGGGTACAGTTTGTTCAAGAAGGACAGACAGGGAACAGAGGGTGGAGGTGTTGCCTTATACACCTCTACCTCTCTATAACGCTACCCGATATAACACGGGTTCACATATAGCGCGGTAACAGTGGGGCTCAGACAGCACTTTAAAGGGTCTGGGGCTCTGGCTGCTGCGGGGAGCCACAGGCCCTTTAAATCACTGCTGGAGCCCTGCCGCCGCTACCTCGATATAATGGCGTTTCACCTATAACACGGTAGGGATTTTTGGCTCCCCACAATCGCGTTATATCGGGATAGAGATGTATATCAAAAATGTTTAAACTTGGACTGAGATTGAGATGGAAATAGGAGAGACTTGTTGAAAGTCTTTGGGAAAGGATAAAAGCAGTAAAAAACAAGGGTGATCTCATGGTAGGGATCTATACAGACCCCTAACCAGAAAGAAGAGGTGGCTAAGGCTTTTTTTAAACAACTAACAAAATCATCCAAAGGACAGGAGTCGGTGGTGATGGGGGACTTCAACTACCCAGACACCTGTTGGGAAGAATCATATTAGCCTTTTTCACAACTGCACCCCATTATTGACTCATATTCAGTTTGCGATCCCCATAAACCCTAAGCTCTTTTTCAGCATTACAACCAGCTAGATATTCCCAATTTTATAGTTGTGCTTTTGATTTTTTTCAGCTTCCTAAGTGAAAGAACTTTGCACTTGTCTTTACTGACTTTCATCTTGTTGATTTTAGACCAGTCTCTATTTTGTCAAGGTCATTTTGAATTCTAATCCTGTCCTCCAAAGTGTTTGCAAACCCTTGCTGTCATCTGCAAATTTTATAAGCCTACTCTCCATCACATTATCCAAGTCATTAATTAAATATTGAATATTACTGGACCCAGGACTGACCCTTGTGGGACCCCCACTAGATATGCCCTCTGAGTCTAACAAAGAACTACTCTTTTGAGTACGGTCTTTCAACCAGTTTTGCACCTGCCTTATAACAGTTTCGTGTAGACAATGGTTCCCTAGTTTGCTTATAAGAATGATATGGGATTGTCTCAAACACTTTACTAAAATCAAAGTCTATCATGTCTACAACTTCTCCCTATCCACTAGGCCAGTAACCCTCTGAAAGAAAGGCAGCTAGTCTTGGTTTGAAGAATCAAGAGATATTTTTTTTAATGCTTCATTTGAATTTGTCCGGCTTCAGCTTCCAGACATGTTGGTTCTTGTTGTGCCTTTCTCCTCTAGATTAAACAGCCCATTTAGAACCAGGAATGTTTTCCCCAGGAAGGTATTTATACACCATAAAGAAGTCATCACTTGATCTTTTTGATTAAACTAAACAGATTAAGCTGTTAGGCATTTTCTCCAGCCTTTGAATAATTTTCTGTGGTTCTTTTAAGCATCCTCTCCAATTTTTCAACATCCTTTTAAAATGTGGATATCAGAGCTAACCACTGTATTCCAGCATTGGTGTCATCAATGTGGTATACAGAGGTAAAATCACCTCTACTTTTACTCACTACTCTCCTGTTTATACATCCAAGGACCACATTAGCCCTCTTTGAACTGGGAACTCAGGTTCAGTTCCTTTCTACTCTACATCACAAATTCCTCATGGGATTTCAGGAAGTTTCTACACCTTCTCCTGTTTTGGGTCACACACAGCTCTGCTTGGAGGAGGTTGTGTTCATTGTCTTTATTTAAGGGGAAAGCAGGAGTGGCTACAACTGTGAATGCAGCAAAGAATCCTTATAGACTAACAGACGTTTTGGAGCAGGAGCTTTCATGGGTGAATATCCACTTCGTCAGATGCATGTAGTGGAAATTTCCAGGGGCAGGTATATATATATGCAGGCAAGCTAGAGATAATGAGGTAGTTCAATCAGGGAGGATAATTGAACTACCTCATTATCTCTAGCTTGCCTGCATATATATATACCTGCCCCGGAAATTTCCACTACATGCATCTGATGAAGTGGGTATTCACCCACGAAAGCTCCTGCTCCAAAACGTCTGTTAGTCTATAAGGTGCCACAGGATTCTTTGCTGCTTTTACAGATCCAGACTAACACGCTACCCCTCTGATACTTACAGCTGTGAATGTCTTTCTCATTATCACAGGAAAGTTGAGTCAAATGAAGAGCCTTTTCCAGAATTCCCTAATAAATATACTTTTACGATCATCTGTTCTGATCCCCTGCATAGCACAGGTATCTAGTACAAAGACTGCAGTTCAAATTATATTCACCATAGAATATCAGGGTTAGAAGGGACCCCAGGAGGTCATCTATTCCAACCCCCTGCTCAAAGAAGGACCTATCCCCAGACAGATTTTTGCTACAGATCCTTGAGGAATAGCTCAGTGGTTTGATTATTGGTCTGCTAAACCCAGTGTTGTGAGTTTAATCCTTGTGGGGACCACCCAGGGATCTGGGCAAAATCAGTACTTGGTCCTGCTAGTGAAGGCAGGGGGCTGCACTCAATAACCAAAGTTTGCAAGTCCCCTTGTTAATGAATGTGGCTAGAACCCAGCTGCAGAACTTTTGCATAGCCTGGGAACCACCCTGTGTCTCCACTACACAGAAGTAGCTGGCTGCATCTCGGAACCTGGAGTTGTTCATATGCAAATAGCTCAGCTTCTTGCCTGGAAAGAGCTGTGCTGTGAAATTCCTGCCCTGTGCGGTGTTCTCATCCTGATATGGCATCAGGAGGGAGGCAGAGCTCTGCCATGGGGGCTGTCTGAACCAATGCAAACTGGACAGGACCAGAGCCTGGTATCGTCAGGCGATCCTGCTGCTCTGCGCTTCCAGAGTGACCACCGACATGTCTTGATGCAACTCCACTTGGCAGCTCCTCCCAGTACGAAAGAGAAAATAAATCCAAGATGTTACAGAAACCAAGGATCATCTCATGTTACTGATTACGAACCACCTCCGAGCTGATGTCAATCGGCCACAGCTCCATTGACAGGTCAATGGGCCATGTCCCCAGCTGGTGAAAATCAGACATAGCTCCAATGGAAACTTGCACCATTACTTAGAGCTGACAACATTTCCTTTCTAGCAAATAAGCATTGATTCTATCGCACTCAGTGTCTGGTCTCACTAGTGCCCCCCGGGCAGGGCGTCCATAGCTGTTCTCATTGCTGGTAACGATCTGCTGTGGTTCAGCAGAGAAACTAGACAGCAAGGTTCCAAGAATCAATGGTTCCCCCAGCAAAAAGTTCAAGGCTTCAAACCAAGATCTGCAAAGACTTTACTTCCTTGATCTTCCTGAGGTCAGAGGAAAGCCCAGGGTGCAGTCTATCCACTATTTCTGCACTTAAGGTAACATTTTCAAAAGCACCCAGGTAATTTAGCATCCTCAATCCCATTGACTATCAAAGGCTCGAGTTGCTAAGGGACAGATTTTTAAAGGTATTTAGGCACCTAAAGAAGAAGCTAAGCATTCAGTGGGATTTTCAAAAGCATGTAGGAACCTTATTAACAGGAGTTAGTCACCTAAGCACTTTTGAAAATCCCACTAGGTACCTATCTCCTTCTGTAGGCACCTAAATACCTTTCAAACATACCCCAAGCCCTTTCTGAAAAGGGGCTCCTAACCTTCTTAGGCACCTTTGAGAATACCAGCCTAAAGTTTTTGCACAGGCTGGGGTGCCCTTTGTGTCACTCTGCCTCCACTGCACAGAGGTAGGTGGCTGCGTCTTGCAGCTGCGCCTCAGTGATGTTAAGGTAGCTGTGCTTCTCTCTGGTCCGGAGCTCAGCTCTGAGATTCAGCCCCCACGTGGCACGCTCATCCTTGTACAAAATCCCCAGGAGGGTGGGGCTTTCCCCTGGGGCCTGGCGGTACCAATGCACATTTCTCGCCGTACCGGAGTAACTGCAGGTCAGGCTAGAGTCCTGTCCTTCAGAGCCGTTCAGGGACGGTGGGCTCTGCGCCACATTAACCTGGCAACTTAAATCTAGTGGGAAAGGGAATTGAGATTTATAAACAGAATGATCAATGAATCAGGTCCCTCCATCATCCCTAAATCACAGGAGAACAGAAGAACGCATCATTTTCACATTATTCTGGCATTCATCACCTCCCCTGGCTTAAGATTTACAAAAGTGACTCCTGATTCTTGGGTGCTCAACGCGAGACACCGTAGAGTCTGATTATCAGAGACTGTGTCCCTAACTGGTCAGAAAAGAACAACAGGGATGATTTGAGGTGACTTTAAGACTGTGATGCCAAGAATGATGTGTGCATGTGATTTCAGTGTGAGCTGTAGTCTAGGCTAATTAGACAGTAAGGTCTCTGGGAAAGGGAATCTCCTGTCCCGTGTCTGGACAACGCCTTGCTCAGTGGGGTCCTGGTTCATGGCTCAGGCTCCTGGGCACTGAGGTAATACAAATACTAGTGACATCTGATTTCAGCTCAGGAACATCAGTTATAGGGCAATGCTCTAGCGTGCGACTACAGGATGATTTAAGCCATTATTGTAATAATTCTTCAAAGGTAACTTTATCTCAGTCTCTCTGCATCTAGGTGGGAAGATTTCTGAGTAACTGGCTCTTTAATATAGCAGACAAAGGCATGACAAGAGCCCATGGAGGGAGCTGAAGCTAGAGAAATTCAGGCTAGAGATAAGATGCCACCTCTGTAATGGTGATTATCCATTGGATCAACGTACCGAGGGAAGTGGATGGATTCTCCAGCTTGGAGTCTTTAGATTGAGACTGGATGTCTTTCTCCAGCTCGACACAGAGCATAGGCCCAATCCAGGAATCACTGGACAAGTTGCCTGAGGCACAGGACGTCAGACTAAATGATCACAATGTTCCCTTCTGCCTTAAAATCTATGAAATGGGGGCACCCAGAATCACTCGTCACTTCTGAGAATCTTGGCTCCCATTATTATCAAGGGATTTAAACAGCCGCGGGACTTACAGTAAAGACGAATGACCAGGATCATTAGTAGGGCCCCAGGACACCTCTTCCTTGCACTGTCCCTCATTTCTGTGACCCAGGACCTATAAGGGGTCCTGGCTCCTCCTGTATTTATCACCTGCAGGCTCCTCCGTCCTCTCCTGGAGCTTTCTTAATCTACTTGCATTTCTCCTGCTTGAGAGGCAAGACACCTCCGTTCTCGCCCTATCAGCAACAAGGCCCTTCCCTCCCAGACAAAACACAGACTCACTGCAGAGACCCATGCAATTACCATCCTCTCCAACACACGTCTTTCAAGGCACAACGCTGCCCCCTAGCAGGTAAAGGTTTGTACAGGGGGGTGGCCACTTTGTTTCACTGTCTCCACAGCACAGAAATAGCCGGCTGAGTTGGCGAGCTGAGAACCGTCAATGTGTAAGATGGCTCCGTCTCTCCCTTTTCAAGAGCTCGGCTATGAAATTTGGCCCGTGGGTAACATTCCCATCCTCATACAGGCTCAGCAGGAAGACAGGACTTTCCCCAGGCAACTGCCTGTACCACTGTACGTAGGACACTGTTCCTGAGTAGCTGCAAGTCAGAATGGAGATCTCCCCTTGGGATCTGGTCAGAGATGGAGGACTCTGATCCACTTTAATTTGGCAGCTCACCCCTGTAGACAAAGGCAAATGGAGAAGCAACAGATGAGCTTGTTCAGTTCTCATCAGCCCCTCATCTTCCCCAGTGGTTGCTCCTTATCACTGTTCCTTCTTCAGCCAACATAAATCAGAATCTCTTAATATTCTGGGCCTTGGTATAAATCTATGTGGCTCCATCAAAGTCAACAAACCTACCCTGATAAGCAGCAGCTGAGTGCCTGCTCCGTTCCTGTGATGTTCAGCACAGCATCTCCTGGAGAATGGAGAGGCCTCTTGGGTCATCAGGGACTAGAACTGCTGGGTGAATTCAGCGTCCTGCTCTGGGGAACTGAGGCACCGGGCAATCAGGAAGGAGGTTTTCATAGGAGCCAGGCACTCAAAGCATATTGCAGTTTAAATGGGATTCAGGCAACTGACTCTGTTGGTCTCCTTCCAAAATCCAAGCCTAAGTCACTTGCCCAAGGTCAGGTAGTCTCTGGCGGAGCCAGGAAATGAGCTCATGTCTGGTGGCTAAAGCACCAAACCTTCCTCGTCCCCACATTATTATTATCTCAATACTGGAGTAACTCAGTGCAACTCTGTGACCTGTTGGGTGCACAGGAGGTCAGATTAGAGCCTTGCAGGCTTTAAACTCCATGAGTTATCATTATAGCACCTGGAGACCCAGCCGAGATCAAAGCCCCTTGTACCAGGCTCTGCAGAGACACCGAATACAAGACAGTTCCTGTCCCCCAGAGCTCAACAGACAAAACCTCCACAAACATACAACAGAACTGAACTGAGCTGGGGGAGGTTCATTGTGCCGGACGCTGCAGAGACCCCCAGGAACTGAGATCCTGTTACTTCGGGCACTGCACAGACACCGTGGGGAAAAGCCCCTGCCCTGACACACTCACAGTCTAGACAGACAAACTGCCCCTAGACTTACAGTAGAACTGAATGGACAGTATCACTAACAAGGTTGTCAGCTGCCTCTTCATTGCTGCTCTGGTTTACCCCTCAGCACACTGAGGCCAAGGGATGGTGCTTTTTCCCTGCTTCCAGGACAGCGATGCAGAATCTGTCTGCAGCCCTCTTTGCTGGAGGGATCAGACACATTAATGAGCCCAGCCAATCAGGGACAAACTCCTAGTCTCAGAAAAACAGAACCATGCCCTGGAGTAACCCTTTGCCTCTGGTGTCTTAGGGGAAAGCTGCCCTCTGCCGGGCACAGACACAATAGACAGGTGCAACTGTATTGACCTCAATCTCCTTCCTCTTCGTCAGAAATGCTGCCCCCTCCTGGCCAGAGACGTACACACTGAAGTGAATCCCGCTGTGGTTGTCACCGTTGGTACATTTCGTCTCTCTGCTCCATAGTTCCCTTGTTGCTGGGTTTAACAGTCTGACTTGCCTCCCCTTGGACAAAGGGGTGATCCCCAGAGCTGGACTTCATGGGAGTGGGCAGTGCCAGCTATGCACAAACACTCTGCCGCTGTCTCAGCCTTGTGTTGTAGAGGCGCAGTCTGCGGCAATCGGAGATCAGTCTCAGTTTAATCCTCAGTATCTAATGCTCCCTCAAGAAAGGGGGCTATTTTATGCCACTGAAGTATGTTTTGTATCTCCGTTTCTGTTTCTTATGCCTGTCTGTCTCTCTCTCTCTCTGTATCTATAAGTCCACCCATCTCCTTTTTCTTTTATTTTCTCCTAGTTCATTTGCTTTTATATTTTATCTTTTAATTTCCTTCCTCCCTCCAAACCTTCAGGTTTCTTAGACCAGTGGTTCTTAACCAGGTCCTGAGTGCATGTACCCCTGGGGGTACGCAGAGGTCTTCCAGGGGATACATCAACTTATCTAGTTTTAAACAGGCTACATAAAAAGCACAAGCGAAGGCAGTACAAACTTACATTTCATACAATGACTTGTTCATACTATTCTATATACTATGCACTGAAATGTAAGTACAGTAGCTATATTTCAACTGATTTATTTTATAATTAAATGGTACAAATGAGAAAGTCAACCATTGTTCAGTGCTGGTGTGACTGGGACACTTCTGTATTTTTAGATCTGATTTTTGTAAGCAAGTAGTTTTTAAGTGAGGTGCAACTTGGGGGTCCACAAGACACACCAGACTCCTGAAAGGGGAACCCTAGTCTGGAAAGGTTGAGGGCCATTGCCTTGGAGGTCTTTCCCTAACAGGTATTCCCCAAGGGCATTCCTTCCTCAGCCTCTATCTGTCTTAGCTCTCGACCTGTGCGATGGCGATCCTCGCACTGCCCTGTCTCACCAGGGTGCTGGGGTCTGACCGTGACAAGGAAGGCGAAGCAAGCTCAGAGATGCACTGTGTAAGAAGTAGATGGTGTTGTGCCGCCAACCAGTCTGACAGTTACCCTCTAGGTGGAGAGTTTTTGCACAGGCTGCCAGTGCTCCTGTGTCACTGTGTCGCCATGGCGCAGAAGTAGGTGGCTGCATCTCCCAGCTGTGATTCTCTGATGTGCAGGGAACTCAGCTGCTTCCCCTTGTCGAGCTCTGCGGTGAGGTTGGGCTCCTTGGTTTGTTTCCCATCAGACACCAGAATTAGCAGGGAGACAGGCTGGCCTCCTGGTAGCTGCCTGAACCACTGCAAACTCCTGAAATTGCTCGTCGTGTAGTGGCAAGAGATGCTGCCGTTCTGCCCTTCCCGAGTGACCTCAGACAGGTTCTGGTGCACCTCGGCCTGGCAGCTCCCCCCTGGGGGCAGAAAAGAAAAGATACAACCCATAGATGACAGGGCACCTCTGCCACGTTCACACACTGGCCAGATGCAAAGCCCAGGGGAGTTTCTCTTCATTTCCAGGAGCTTTGCATCTGGTTCACCACTGCTATTTTCCTATATTGCTGTATTTCTAGATAGCCATAATCTGAGGTTAGGTGTTGGGGCTAGGGTGTTAGCCCTAGATTATTGCTGGCTGCGAGATTCCAAAAGGCACGATAATAATAAACAACCCTTACCCCAAAGAGTTTACAGATTAAATAGCCAAGCAACGGATGGAAGGGGAAACCGAGGCACACAAAAGGGAAGGAACTCCAGCAGGCCAGAGCTGGGAATTGAACCCAGGGGTCCTGTATCCCCACCTAATACAGAGAACGGTGCCTGGCAAGGAAAGCAAAGGGCGAGTCAGGGAATTAGTCCTTGTCTCTTAAATCCACCATCATGTTCAGCATTTTCTGTCGCGTCTCCTGCCCCCAGACTTACAGGAAATGTTCACCAGCAGTAGCAGCAGGCGTGGGAATAGCTGCCAGGGTCTCCCCATTGTCCCTCAGCAAAGAAGCTGTATCGCTGGGTGTTCCCCGTTCAGTACAAAAGGTTCAGCCCCCTCACAGGTAGATTTACTTCTCCCTCTGGGGCAAATTTACCAGCTCCGCCTCCTGAACTACGAGCCTCTTTGTTACTCACAGGCGGCAGCACCAAGTAGCCCAATACAGCCGGGAAATGAGTCCCAGGGAGTCAAGTTGTAGATCTGCTCTGAGCAAGTGGGTGCTGTGGGTGGGCGGAGCCTGGCTTTTAGACACAGATGGGTTGTGGGGAAGAGCGGGGACCTCTTTCAAATTCGCACCCTTGCTGGGGCTACACAGCTTTACAGCGCCATGTGAATGGCTCACAGGACTAAAGACAGACCCGGCCACATTGCTTATTATAATGATGGCACAAATTGCTGAAAAGGAGCCTTTTCCCTCCTCAGAAATGTAACCTGTGACAGGGGATGGGTCACTTGATGATTCTCTGTTCTGTTTATTCCCTCTGGGGCACCTGGCACTGGCCACAGTCAGTGGACAGGATACTGAGCTAGATGGACCTTTGGTCTGACAGGGTATAGCCATTCTTATGTTCTTAAGCAGATTTCACGTGTCTGGATGAATAATCCTCAAGTATAAATGTCGCAGGCTACTTATACACAAGGAAGTGATGTTTCCTGCTGTGTCTTCAATGACAGCGACTTCTTCAAAACGACCTTATAGTTGAGTGTTTGGTTATTAGAATGTGGAGGAAGGAAAAATATCTCTTTCTCGTTGTCTGCAGTCTTCATGCTTCATTATCAAACTCCCTCTCTTTCCTGATCCAGTATCTAAATAGCCAGCTAGATTTCCTGCTGCACCTCTGTCTATACAACCATTTAGCCACCCAGCCCGCTGCTTTGTCCATCCCTCCCTGTTGCTGCACTATCTGTCTGTGCTGACACTCATCTCCGTGGCATGTGAGCGCTGAGAGTAAAATCATTTCCCACACAGCCCGAGGGCTCTACAGGTCTTTGCACGCACGCACGTACCCACCTCCCTGACAGGCTGCAGTGGGTTTTGTACTAGTATAAGTACACAGCTGAGGGCCCAGGCTGGCTGCTGGGGAAGCTGAGCGAGCTGCACCGCTGGGTGGTTTCCAAGGACCTGGTGAAAGAATCTCCCTGTTCCCAGCCACCTGTGATCCTTAATATCATGAACTGTGGGGAACCGCCTGGGACCTGCTGGTAGCAAGGGATGCTCCACGCTCCCCCCAGTAACTATCCCTTGCTGGAGACAGCAGGTTTGTCCTGAGTGACGGCCTCTGGGTCGCGGGCCTCTGTGAGGAAAACAGGGAGAGGGAGGCCAACGGAGGTCACGCCCAGGGAGGGGCGGGCGTTTGGCTGGAAGGCTCCTTACAGTGGAGGGCTAGAGATGAGTCAGCAGGAAACAGATGGAGTTTTACAAACTGCACGTGTCTCCGTTGTGCTCAGTGGAGCTGACACGAAGAGATGGGACTGGGTAAACGCAGTTCTTTGCTTGTAAAATACCAAGGGACGCCAAGCTCTTTTAAATCCTGCCTGAGGGTGAGGGGGAAGTGTGTGTGTGTGAGAGAGAGAGAATAACAAAGACTGAGTACAAAAGGGAGTAATACCTGGCAGGAGAAGGAAGTTCATGGGTGCTGTGGGGTCTGTCAGACCCTGGCAGAACTGGATCCCTTTGCGTAGAGATCTACGTCTGACACAGGAAATTCTCTGGGTGTGGGATTCATTCGGGGGGCCAGGCTGTTTATCTAGTAATGTGCTGTGTTCTTGTAGCTGTGTTGGTCCCACACTATTGGAGGGACAAAGTGGGTCAGGTCATATCTTTCAGTGGAGCAACTTCTGCTGGTGAGAGAGACACGCTTCCCAGGGGAGGAAGAGCTCTGTGTAGCTGGAAAGCTTGTCTCCCCAACAGAAGCTGATCCAATCAAAGATATTATCATCTAAGAGGATGTATGGATCTCTTTGCCTCTGAGATGACCTGCGTGTGTGTGTGTGAGTGTGACTGATGTTGTGTATGCGTAGATATTTATATTTTGGAGTGTGTATGATGAGGGATATATATCAGACAGTGTGCATGTGTGTGTGTGTGATTTCAGTGTATAGGTTTCTAACTGTGTGCTAGAATCTATTTGTGTGTGTGAGTCTAGGTGAGACAGTGTGTTTGTCTGTGCAAGTGTGTGTGTGTGAGAGAGAGAGAGAGAGAGACACCATGTGTGAGTGTGTCCTGTGTGTGGCTGTATGTTAGAATGTCTGTGTGCATGCTACCAGTCTGACAGTGTCTGACCTGAACAACAGAGAAAATCGCGTTGGAATGACTGATTTACTATGTTGTCTGCCCAGGAATGCTTCCCCATCTGCTAGTTTTGTGGGGCAAGGAAGCTATTTTTCATATAAAACCACCCGATCCAGGCAATTGGGGAAGACAAAAAGGTGAAAATATCTATAATTTTCTAGCTGATTCTTCAAGTTTCTTCCTTAAATTACTGACCCCTCTTCTCTTCTCTCCCCTTTATTCTGTTCACATCGCTCTTGTTCCGGTCCATTCCAGTGTGTTCTCTTCTGTTCCGTTCTATTCTTATTGCCTCTCGCTGACTCTGTTCTACTTTCCTTTCTTCTCTTCTGGGCTCATATCCTCTGGTCTGTTCTAACTTCTGCTTGTCTCCTCTCTTGGGTCCGTGTGCCCTGCCCCCTCCCAGGGTTTTGTGACGGGCTGCCTGTGCTCACCTGGCACTGTGCTCCAGCGCGCACAGATACACAGCAGAGTCTTCCAGGCGGCTGCTGTTCAGGGACAAGAAGCTGCTTTTGGTTTTGGTGTCCAGGCTCATGGTGAAATTCTCTCGGGCTTCTCTGCCGCTAGAGGACAGGAGCGCCAGGAACCGCGGCTGGTCCCCCTGGGGCTGGCGGTACCAATGCACGCTGTACTCGGTGCCCGTGTAGGAGCAGTTGAGCTGGATGGGTTCTCCTTCATTGGCAGCGGCCTGGGACGGCTCCTGGGTCACGGTGTATTGGGCCAACGAACCTGGGGGGAGGAGGTTGGTTTTAGTCCAGGTTTTCTTGCTCAGCAGTGACAGGAAAATACATGCAGCTCTGTGTAGACAAAGGAGAAAACAAGCAAACGAAAATCCACCCTTCCCTCTGTACTGTCTGCCTGTCCATCCATCCACCCTTCCCTCTGCCCATCCTCCCCTCTGCACTGTCCATCTGTCTACCCGCGGGCGCCCATCCCCGTGGTATCGGAGCTCCTTTCTTTCAGAAAAGCCATTCCCCAACAGCCTGGAAATCCCAACCTGTGGTGCCCTGCTCAGAGCAGAGCCTCGAATACCTGGAGCCAGCACCAGCAGCAAAGCGGCCAGGCTCATTGTCAGGGACTCAGCTGCAGAATGAAGTGGCTGCAGCTGAACCTGGATGAGGTGAAGCTCTGACACTGCTCAGCCGCCAGGGGTGGCCTTCAGGCTGGAAGGAAGTCGGTACATTCACCCTGTTCAAGTAGGTGGGGGAGGGAAAGGGTTTTCCTTCTGAGTGCACTGGGCCTGGTCCTCCACTGGTGCACATTAATTGGGTTCCATCAGAGTCACTGGGCCGGTTCCCCAGCTGGAGCAAACTGGCCACAGTTCCACTGGAGACCATGGGCAGATCCATAGCTGATGTAAATCAGTGGAGCTGCATTCAAATCCGGGGCAGCTGGTCCGGTTTCTACCAGTTAAGGCTCTGTCTCTATAATTCATGGATTTCCCCTATGCTGTGCTCTCTGGGTTAAGCAATATTTTTGTGGCAGGCGCACACCGATATCAAGGAAGCAAAAAGATGGTTATAAGCCACTGGCCGAAGTGAATAACAAGGCGAAGCGCCAGCCTGTCTCACTAGCAGGCACAGAAAATTGTATCAGGAACTTTTTAAAAAAAATGATGAGGGGAAGCGACTGAAAACAGGATTTCAGTGAATCGCCGATTGATGCAGCTGAAGGTGGTTGGAGTGGAATAGCCGCTAGGGGGAAGCAGAGGGTGAGGAATATGGGACCAGGCCTGGTTTTACCCTCAGGTGTATCCCAACCGAGAATGGCTTGGCCGATCCGTTGGCCCTGGTGTCCCGTCTCCAGAACAGGCTGTTGCTGCACTGTGATTATTTCAGCAAGGGCCTCCCTAAGCAGCGTGATAGGTGCTTTAAAAACAGATCTCCACAAAGGCTCCCTGCCCCTAAGACATTGCCTGTGCAGCAGGGAAAAGCAGGCAAGGGGATGGGAGGCAAACATGCACAGAGAGTAGAAAGGACTTGCCCAAGTTCATATAGCAGCTTAGTGGCAGAGACGAGTAGTCACCCTTAGACTGTAGTCATTAGGGAAGAGACTGGGCTGGGGGGGCTGTATTTCTACACCCCCTAGGTCAGGGGTAGGGTTTAGGGTTATGGTGAGGGTGAACTGTCAGGTTGTAGCATTTGCATTTTGGTTACAGTCTTGGGTAAGGGTTAAGTATGGGGTTAGGTTTACAGTTCAATGGGAATTGAGTGTTTAGTTTCCTGAGACCTCTTTGAAATCCCAGCCCAGTTCCCTAGGAGAAATATCCAAATTATGAGACTAAAATGCGTCTCCATAGTATCTTTTATCTATACCGACCAAGTTTCAAACTCCCAGCTACTGCCACTGCCTTGGACAAATATAAAATTCACGTCTATAAGGGCAGCTACAGCTGTGGAAAATTAATTAGAAACCGACGGAGAGGAAGATAGAGGAGTTTTGGGAACTCTCCGCAGATCCAGGAAGCACAGTGGGTTCAGGTCAGCTTGTAGCTGAGATATTGGTGTTCTTAAGCAGAGAGGGATGGGCTTGTGAACAAGATTCTGTTCTGGGATTCAGAGACCAGCCCTGCCACAGACTGTGTGCGTGTGACGATGTGTAATCCTCTATGCCTCAATTTCCCTAGCTGTAAAATAGGGAGGATTTTTTCTAACTCATGGAGGGACTGTTGAAATTTTTTGACGCACCCAGGTATCAGTGGGATGGGGCATGAATATGTTTGCCGGCAATAATGTGTGGGATTATCACAACAAATGTAATGGGATGAGGCACCCAACTCCATTAATCTCCTTTGAAATTCCCAGCCAGAACTCCTGAAAGATTATTTAAAATCATTTTCATCTTTCCTCCGCTGCCTTTCCGACAGCCTGAGAGAAACCGAAGACACAGCGCGTGGAAGGGTTTCCAATGAATCTGTGTTTATATTTTCAACCAGCAGGTGGCGATGCTTTGCCATGATTTTACCACATACCACATGATTTTAGAGTTCACGGTTCTCACACACATTCTTGGGGAAAGTCTCTTGCAATTAAATAGTTTCCAAACAAATCTACCCAAAATGCAAATGTCTGTAAAACAGGAGTATTGATGTGACCCCTGGCGAATTGGTAACTGCGGCTGGACCCCACCACTCATAAATGGGTATTGTAACTATTTCCCCATATTCTAATTTGAATATTTCCCACCCCACCCCCATTTCACCAAACGGACAGGAGACTGTTTAAGTACAGAGAATTTTAACAGTCTATTGTCCGTTTGTCAATGAAACTTTCAGTTCACATTTTATCTCAATTTATATTTCAAACATTAGAAACCAGAGGAGAGGAAGAGGGATTAGTTCCAGGAAACGCAGTGGGTTCAGGTCAAATCTACCCAAAATGCAAATGTCTCTACAACAGGAGCATTGATTTGACTCTGGGAGAATAGGTAACTGCAGCTTTACCCCACCACTCAAAACTGGTTATTTCGAATTATTTACCTGGTATTTTAACTCGCGTATTTTACCCCCATTTCAACATAAATGAGCAATTTAAAGGTATATTGTCCATGTATAAAGGGATGTTTTCATTCGTATTTTATCTCAATTTGTATTTTCAGCAATAGGTCACTTCATCTACATTTGCACTCACCTTTAACCCTTGTTTTACTACAAATGAATTTCCTCCACTCTACACCGATACAGGTCATCTCGTCAGATAAGAAAATAGGTATTAATAGTTTCCTAATTAAAGATCAGGCCCATTATATTATCCAAGGATTGTGTTTAAATTAGCTCTTTACAGAAACCTGGAACTGTTGAAGGGAGATGTATTTTTAAGCAGCATCAAGTCTTTTTCGAGGAGCTGCAGCCCGTTTTAATGCCTGTACCATCCCCTGCAGCAGGGCTGGGAGGTTTTTGTACAGCTCTGCTGTGAGGCTCTGTGCCAGACGAAGGGCGCAGAGATACACCGCTGTGTCTGCCAGCTCCAGGGCTGCGATGTTCAGAACTGTGGAGCTGTCATCGGACTGGGAAGAAAACCTCTCCTGGGCGAAATCTGCAGTATCACTGAACGTGCTTCCTTTTGCTCCTCTCTGGAGGATGTACTGTGGGGCTCGGTTCGGATACTGACGGTACCAGTAGAGATAGACACCAGCAGTGTAGCTGGTTTCAAAAGAACAGCTGAGGGTCATGGTGTCTTCTTCTGACCTGGACACCTCGGGTTCATTGGACCGGATCGATTCACCCAGCACCGCACCTGCAACGAGACACTCACGTTCAAGGACAGCCAGATGCATTGGCAGGTCTAGGCTGTGAATTTTAAAATAGCCCAAAGGGTTTATCCGCCTGATTTTGAACAAATTAAGTTTAGCTCAAAAATTAAGGTTAAAGCTAGCAGGGGCTTTCAGATCTGGGTCAGGGTTAGGATCTGGATTCGGATTCTGGGTAGAGCGGGAGTTGGGAGCCGAATTCCATGACGCTTCTTCAAAAAACTCAGAGCCCAGTTACCTATGTTACCGAAATATCGGGTCTGCCTAGCTGAGAGCCAATTAACAGCCTGACAGGGATAAGGAAAAAATGCTTTATTCTGCTGAAAAAGGAGAGCCTGTACCTTGGTACAAAAGACTCTGTCTTACACAAATTTCACAAACCTTTTATACACATTTAGACAAAGACCCCTGCCTGTTAATACTTGATTGGTAAGTGTAAAATCTCATGTTTCCCTTATCTAAGTAGAACTAACTGGTTTGGAGCAGGATCTTCTTGCCTTGAGGCAGAGGAAAAGAGATAGTGCAAAAATGCAAGCTACTGTGTCCATGAGCAGTACTTACTCCCCCCCCCACACACACACACACTGGCCGCTTGTAATCTATTAAGGGGGGTCAGCCAGCTTTCACACCTAGTAGGTTAAAGATCCAAAGGTTGAGCATGAAACGCTTCTCCATGGTGTCTCAGACAGCTGGAGCCAGACAAGCTGAGAGGTAGCTGGGAGAAGAATTTAAAGGCAACTTCTCGAAAGGACTGGGAGAGGTTAGTGCGAAACCGGCGTGGCAGAAGAGGGAGGGGTTCGGGAAATGCATAACAGACACTGAAAACGGGCTGGGTTCTGCAACTGAAGCGCAGCTGAGAACTCATGGGACAAATTCCTTCCTCTGCATTTCCTGGAGGGTCGGTTTCTGGCGTTACGTCATTTTCTCTGATTCATTTTCCCTTTTATTGTACTTGTTGCTACGTGGTGAGAACAGAATTAAATACATTGTGGGAAGACTTGAAAGCTCTGTGTTGTGTGTGCCAGTTTTGTGAGTGTGGGTTGTTTCTATCTGTCTCTATTATTTGTGTTTGCACGTGCGCGTGTGTCTGCATGCTTCTGTGTGTTGTGCCTTTGTGTATCTATCCCATTGGCCCCATGCTGGTTTACTCCAGCTAGGGGAATCCAGCCCCAATAGACCAACGTACATCTGATTGAGACCTGCAGTGGACCTGGCCCAGCTGACTCCATCTGCCCCATAGTGATACACCGCATCTGAGGAGCAGACCCAGGGTGGGTAAGCTGAGGTTAATCTGAAGTGACACAATGGTGAATTAGGCCCATAAATCTCCATGGGTGTCAAATCATGTGGTTTATACTAACCCCATCATCTGGTTTAACCATCTGTCTGTTGCCTGGGAATTATACTCCTCAGCTGTGTTTCTCATGATGAGAAAGACCAGGGGGTGGTTTTTTGTACAGGGTTCCCTATTAAAGGCCTCACAGTGTGTTCCCGCAGACCACAGAAATACTTCGCCGAGTCCGTCGGCTCTAGCTCTTTAATGGTTAAACTGAAGAATTTTGAGGATTTCCTGAATTCTGCAGAAAACCTTCTCCCTGCTCCATTCTTTTTAGCATTATTCTGAAATATTCGGAAGAGGAAATCTATTGCCCCGATCGTTGCTGTCTGTACCAAAATAAGTAATAGTTCTGGTATCCAGTGGAAAAAGTACACTCCAGGGTTACAGTCTGGCTCCCCAACTTTGCCAGCTGCCCTTGTGTTTGCGTGACACTGCCTTGCCCCTGGCTGGAACCTGCAGGGAAGGAAAGAGAAAAAGTTCATCCTAAATAAGCATGTAAAATTACTGCACATCTACAGACATTGTCGTGTGAGAACAGAGGCCTTTTAGGACTCACGGCCTCCCAGAAATGGAAAGATTGTTTTTAAGCATCTTGTACAAAGGGAAAGACGCAGGCATAGAATGAGGAATGGGTTTGCCCCACGTTCTAGGTAAGGCAACAGTGAAGTTGGGAATGGAACCTCAGAGTTCTGAGTCCTAATGGTCCATGCTCTACCCACTACAGCACGATCCCCACTTAGCGCTGGGCATTGGACCCAGGAGTCCTGATGCCCAGTTTAACTGCTCTCAACCACTAGACTCTCCTCCTCTCCCCGAAGTAGGACTAGAAACAAGAAGCTCAGACCCCATCTTTCAACCTGCTAAACCGCTGCTCTCCTCCCTGGGCTACGAGCAGAACCCAGGAATCCTGGCTTCTAGTTTCCCCTGTTCAAACCCATTAGGTAACAGAAGTTCTAACTTTTGTTTCCCCTTTTAGCGGACACTTACTCAAAGATAGAAATGCTGTTGCTGTCCAAATCAAGATTTCTGGAGCCTTCATGGTTAAATATGTTGTTTCTAGATCTTCAGGGGCGAAAGTCACCACAAAGATGGGTGAATGCAGGAACCTGGATAGAATAGTATTTTATGGTGAAGTTTCTCTCGCAGAATCAAACCAGAGAAATTAAATCTGTGGCAAGACCATTTCGTCCTCTCCTATAGACCCCAGTTGAAGGCTGTTTCCCTCACCATGTAACAGCTAATACCCTGCGGTAGCGTTTACCCTGCCCACTGTGGCTTTGGCTTCTTCCGGTCACGTGGCACCTTTTTAATCTCCAAATCTCTTTAGCAACTCAGTAGGAGCAATTTAGTTCTGTCTCATCTTTGGAGACAAGAGGTCAGCAAGAATCACAAGGTCGAGCAGGGTTTTACTTGTTTAAAAAGCTAACACTAAAAAAGAAGGGTCTGGTCAGGACCCTCTGTCATAGCATTCCCTCTCTGATCTGAACCTTAGAGTTCAGAAAATGAGATACTAGCATCTGAATCCTCTAAGCTTAGATCTGATAGCACTGCCGCCACCCAAAAATATAGTGTTTTGGGGCACTCTGACCTCCCCAGCCTTCCCTGGGGACCCCAAGAACCCAGATCCCTTGGGTTCTTAAAACAAGGAGAAATAAACCATTCCCCCACCTTTCCCCCTCCCAGAATTTCCCTCCCTGGGCTATCCTGAGAGATACTGATCCAACCTCTTAAATCACCATACAGAGAAGCATCTCCCTTCCCTTCCACAAAGAGGCAAACAAATTCAAGGAAAACAGAGAGAGATTCTATCTCTCCCCCCTCCCGTCTCCCCCACTCGTCCTGGTGAGTTATCCCAATCCCTGGAATAAAACAAGGGAAACAAGGGGAAAAAAATCAATCAGGTTCTCTAAAAAGAAATCTTTTAATAAAAGAAAGGAAAAAGTAAAGAATTATCTCTGTAACTTCAAGATGTAAATATTACAGGGTCCTATAGCTTACAGACACCAGAAAGAGACTTTCCCCCCAGTACCAATACAAATCAAAATATTCCCAGCAACTACACATATAAAAGTTAACCAGCCAGATCCACAATTGCAAATAGAGTAAAACAGTCAAAAAGCCTAAACCCCCTGTTTTTACTTACTATTTGAAAAGAAACTTAGAGAGCCTGTAGTAATGTCTGGTCTCTCTCAGACCCTCCGAGAGAAGAACACACAGCGGACAAAGAACACACACAAAAGCTTCCCTCCACCCAAATTTAAAAGTATCTTGTCTTCTGATTGGTCTTCTGGTCAGGTGTCCAGTTCCCTGCTTGTAACCCTTAACAATCTGTTTATGACACCCTCCCTGCTCACAGCCCAGCGAAACATTGTCTTTTGTCTCAGGGTCAAGAGAAAACTGATTACTGGATTTTTGTAAAGACCCCTTTATTAACCCACAAGCAGTAGTAACCTAAGGCCCTCTCAGAAACACATCGACTAATTTGTCAGTTCTAACACCGCAATTCTCAGACCCAGGTATTTTTCGACTAGCCTGAAATCCCGTAAGAACCGACTCCCAGCCCCGTTGTGCTCGCTCCCGGCAGACTTTCGGAAGAGGTACTTTGTCAGGCCACTGCTGTCCTGTTTGTACCAGTATATGTCATAACCTGCATCTTCAGTTGAGAAAGTACAGCCCAGTGTGACAGAGTGTGATGCAGTAGGGACTGTCTGTGTGGGGAGCGGGAGAGCAGGGGAGGACTTTAGGGGATGGACGATGCCAGGGCCTGTAACCTGAGCTAGGTAAGGGAGGGGAAAGGTCAACACCTTTGCCCGGGAAGGGGGACAAAGGAAGGGAGTGGCAGGAGGGAAGCAGTTTTGAGTTTGGCTCGGGGCTGTGTGGGTGGAATTCAGGGTATCCTAGCTAGGATCCAAGCACCCTGAAAGCCCAGAAGGACTCGATGGCGGGGTCCTGACTGTGCCTGCAAGCTCTGCTGTAACCTGTGTTCCTGTTGTCCAATAAACCTTCTGTTTTACTGGCTGGCTAAGAGTCACTGTGGGTCCCAGGAAGAGGGGTGCAGGGCTGGACTCCCCCACACTCCGTGACAACTGGTGGCAGCTGCGGGAGATACTGCACCCCATGGACGACGCTTCCTGTAGTAAGTGACTGGGGAGCAGTAAAACAAAGGGGTGATTAACCCCTGGTAGTGTGTGCCCAGTGAGAAGGACTTTGCAGTAACAGGGTTCCCCGGGGGATTGCAGCGAGCAGTCCCAGGGGCGGAGGAGTCTACAGCTCAACCCTGGCAGAGAGGTGGTGACCTCAAGAAGGGCTGGTGCACTAGGGGTCCCCCTGGAAACCGTGGGGAGTAGCGAGCACCCCAACCTGTGAGTGCCCAGCAGGAAGATGTATGCCAAGCTGCGCAAGTGCAACCTGCTGGAGCTGTGCAAGCAAAGGGGGCTGCTCCCGGGAAGGCTCAGCAAGGACCAACTGATTGCCCAGCTGGAGGAGGGAGACCGCATGAATGAATGGAGCCCTGTCTCTGAGGGAAGCAGCCAGGCAGATGCAGTACAGGCACCAGTGTCTGTCCCTGCTGGGAGTGGTCAGCCGGTAGACGAGGGCTTCCAAAGAATCCCCCTTCCTAGGCCTAGGGGAAGGGCGAGGAGGAGCCCAGTAAAATACCGAGGGCACCGTGACCCCCCCGGCCAGCAGGGGAGCCTCCCGGCAAAGCTCACCCCCCTGCAGGGGATCCTCCCAGCGACGCTCGGCATCCGTGGAGCGGATGCGGCTGGAATATGAAAGGGAGCTGAAACAGGAGGAGCTCGAGTTAAAGAGGCGAGAGCTGGAGGAGAAGGTGAACCAGCGTAAACATGAGCGGGAGGAGAAGGAGAAACAGCGTAAACATGAGCTGGACCTGGCCCAGCTGAGGAGCAGTGAGGCCCCGGCTGCGGTGAGTGAGGGGGGACCCAAGCCTACAAAGAGCTTTGATAAGCACTTGCTGTCCCGGCGTAAGGAGCGGGAGGACATAAATACCTTCCTGACGGCCTTTGAGAATGCCTGCGAGCTGCACAGGGTTGACCCTGCAGACAGGATCGCAGTTCTCACCCCCTTACTGGACTCCACAGCCGTGGAGGTGTACAGTTGACTGAAAGGGGCGGAGGCAGGGGACTACGAACTGTTCAAACAGGCCCTGCTCCACGAGTTTGGGCTGACTCCTGAGATGTACTGGAAAAAGTTCCGGAGCCAGCATAAAACCCGTGAGGTCACATACCTACAACTGGTCAACCGGGGGCAGGGGTATGCCCGCAAGTGGACAGCTGGGGCCCAAACTAAAGAGGACCTGCTTGACCTATTCATACTGGAGCACCTGTACGAGCAGTGCCAGTCCGACCTGAGGCTGTGGTTGATGGACCAGAAGCCGGAGAACCCACAGCACGCAGGCCAGCTGGCCGACCAATTTGTGGACAGTCGGGCACGGGATGGCAGGGAGGAGTATCGAAGGAGCAGGCCTGCTTCAACACAGAGAGAGAGTCATCATGGGACTTCCCAGCGGGGGCCTATGGAGAACCCCCCCAAAGGGGAACATCCAGTGTCAGGTCCCTCTGACCCACTCAAGGGGACCCACGAGACATGGGCTGCTATTGCTGTGGCCAGAGAGGCCACATAGGGGCCCAGTGCCCCAAGCTCAGGGACAGACCAAACAGACCCAAACCGCAGAGGGTGGACTGGGTAAAAACCCAATCGGAGGAGGGGCTACATTCCCAGGAAAGGGGGGCTGGCAACATACCACCTGTGGATGCTCCAGGCTCCGGGTTTTTGGTTTACCGGGTGGGCGCGGGGCTGCCCCTCCGGAAAGAGTGCATTGTTTCCCTGGAGGTAGATGGGAGGAAGGTCACTGGGTACTGGGACACGGGCGCAGAGGTGACGCTGGCCCGGCCCGAGGTGGTGGCCTCAGATCGGATGGTGCCTGACACCTACCTGACCCTGATGGGCATGAGCAGGACCCCATTCAAGGTGCCCATGGCAAGGGTACACCTGAAGTGGGGGGCAAAGGAGGGCCCCAAGGATGTGGGAGTACACCAATATTTGCCCACGGACGTGTTGATGGGAGGGGACCTCGAGAACTGGCCTAGTAACATCCAGAATGCCCTGGTCGTGACTCGTAGTCAGAGTCGGCAAAGGGCACTGCACCCCGACAATGGGGAAGGTACTCGACCCGAGGTGCAGGACCCTAACCCAGGGACCGGGGATCGCCCAGGGGCACGGTTCAGAGAGGCTGCGGCCTCAGACCCAGCCAGCAAGAGAGAACCGGTCCCCATCCCTGTCCCAGCTGCTGAGTTCCAGGCCGAGTTGCAGAAAGATCCATCCTTGCAAAAGCCCAGAGACCAGGCTGACCTCAGTGCAGTACAGACCATGAGGAGAGGTTGCAAGGAGAGGTTCCTGTGGGAGAAGGGGTTCCTGTACAGAGAATGAGCTCCCCCAGGGGAAGTAGAGTCATGGGGGATCAGGAGGCAGCTGGTGGTCCCCCAGAAGTTTCACCACAAGCTGCTGTACCTGGCCCATGACATCCCTCTCGCAGGGCACCAGGGAATCCGACGCACCAGGCAGAGGCTGCTACAGAACTTTTACTGGTCTGGGGTCTTTACCCAGGTCCGACAGTACTGCCAGTTCTGTGACCCCTGCCAGAGGGTGGGGTAGGCCCAGGACAAGGGGAAAGCGGCTTTGACGCCTTTACCCATCATAGAAGAACTTTTCCAGAAGGTGGCCATGGACACAGTGGGACCCCTCAGCAAGACAACCCGGTCAGGGCAGAAATACATCCTGGTGGTGGTGGATTTTGCCACTCGCTAACTCGAGGCGGTGGCCTTGTCCTCTATCGAAGCAGACACAGTGGCAGATGCGCTGCTCACAATTTTCAGCCGGGTGGGGTTCCCCAAGGAGGTCTTAACGGATCAGGGGTCCAGCTTCATGTCGGCCCTGCTCTGATCCTTATGGCAGAAATGTGGGGTCCAGCACAACTGGGCCTCAGCGTATCACCCCCAGTCCAACGGGCTGGTGGAAAGGTTCAACGGGACGCTGAAGATGATGCTAAAAACATTTATGAACCAGCACCTGCAGGATTGGGACAAGTACTTACCTCACTTGCTGTTCGCGTACAGGGAGGTACCCCAGGAATCTACCGGGTTTTCACCTTTCGAACTGTTGTATGGAAGGCGGGTAAGGGGGCTCCTAGACCTGATAAGGGATGAATGGGAGGGGAAGGCCGCTCCCGAGGGAGAGTCAGTGGTGGAGTATGTCCTGACCTTCCGGGAAAGACTGGCCGAGCTCATGGGCCTGGCCAGGGAGAATCTGGCCCGAGCCCAGAGGAGGCAGAAGGTCTGGTATGACCGCACAGCACGAGCCTGTGCCTTCGCCACCGGGGATCAGGTGATGGTTCTCATCCCCGTGAGGAGAAACAAACTCCAGGCCACCTGGGAAGGGCCCTTCAAGGTTATCAAGCAACTGAATGAGGTAAACTATGTGGTGGAGCTGTCAAACCGGGCACATCACCGTAGGGTGTACCATGTGAACATGATGAAACCATACTATGACAGGGGGAATGTGGTGCTGGCCGTGTGTGGACATTGGGAGGGGCAGGGAGATGACCCCTTAGTGGATCTATTCCCTGGGACAAAAGCTGGTTCCCCCCTGGAGGCGATTCCCCTCTCTGAGCAACTGACCCCGGGCCAGCACACTGAGATCAGATGGGTGCTGCATCTATACCAACAGCTGTTTTCCAACCAGCCTGGACGCACTAATTTGACTGTCCACCGGGTGGAGACCGGGTCACATCCCCCTATAAGATGCTCCCCTTTTCGGGTCACTGGTAAAACTGCCCAGGATCTTGAAAGAGAGGTCAGGGACATGCTGGCTTTGAGGGTGATCCAGCCGTCTTCCAGCCCTTGGGCCTCGCCAGTGGTGCTGGTTCCCAAGAAGGATGGGTCAATCCGGTTCTGTGTGGACTATCGAAAGCTCAATGCCATCACCGTATCTGATGCCTACCCCATGCCCAGGCCTGACGAGCTCCTAGACAAGCTGGGAGGTGCTCGGTACCTCACCACTATGGATCTTACCAAAGGCTACTGGCAAGTGCCGCTGGACGCAGATGCCAGGCTGAAATCGGCCTTTATCACCCCTCTGGGGCTCTACGAGTTTCTGACCCTGCCCTTTGGCCTCAAGGGAGCACCAGCCACCTTCCAGCGCCTGGTAGATCAGCTACTGAGGGGGATGGAGAGTTTTGCTGTGGCGTATATTGACGACATCTGCGTCTTCAGCCAGACCTGGGAGGACCACATGTCCCAGGTTAAACAAGTCCTGGACCGACTCCGAAAGGCTGGGTTAACCTTAAAGGCTGAGAAGTGCAAGGTGGGGATTGCTGAAGTATCTTACCTGGGCCATCGGGTGGGGAGAGGCTGCCTGAAGCTGGAACCAGCCAAGGTGGAGGTGATCAGAGACTGGCCTGCTCCCCAAACCAAAAAGCAGGTCCAAGCCTTTATTGGGATGGCGGGGTACTATCGAAGGTTCGTGCCCCACTTTAGTGCCATAGCCGGCCCCATCACCGAACTGTGCAAAAAGGGAAAGCCAGACAAGGTGATCTGGACTGAGCAGTGCCAGGAGGCTTTCCGGGCGCTGAAGGAGGCTCTGGTTAGTGGCCCAGTTCTGGCAAACCCAGATTTTGACAAACCCTTTATGGTGTTCACCGATGCCTCAGACGCGGGACTAGGTGGTGTTAATGCAGGAGGATGAAAACGGGGAGAGACACCTCATCGTGTACCTGAGTAAGAAGCTGCTACCCCGGGAGCAAAACTACGCGGCATCGAAAAGGAATGCCTGGCCATGGTGTGGGCCCTTAAGAAGCTAGAGCCATATCTCTTTGGGCGACACTTCACGGTGTACACCGACCACTCTCCCCTGACCTGGCTGCACCAGATGAAAGGAGCCATCGCCAAGCTCCTGAGGTGGAGCCTGCTCCTGCAGGACTATTACATGGACGTGGTCCATGTGAAGGGAAGTGCCAACCTGATTGAGGACGCGTTGTCCCGGAGAGGGGGTCCTGAACTTCCCCAGGTCACTGGGCAGAGGTGTCCCACTCAGTTCAGTCTCGAAGGGGGGAGAGATGTGATGCAGTAGGGACTGTCTGTGTGGGGAGTGGGAGAGCAGGGGAGGACTTTAGGGCATGGACGATGCCAGGGCCTGTAACCTGAGCTAGGTAAGGGAGGGGAAAGGTCAACACCTTTGCCCGGGAAGGGGACAAAGGAAGGGAGTGGCAAGAGGGAAGCAGTTTGAGTTTGGGCTTGGGGCTGGATGGGCGGAATTCAGGGGATCCTAGCTAGGATCCAAGCACCCTGAAAGCCCAGAAGGACTCGATTGAGGGGTCCTGACTGTGCCTGCAAGCTCTGCTGTAACCTGTGTTCCTGTTGTCCAATAAACCTCCTGTTTTACTGGCTGGCCGAGAGTCACTGTGGGTCCCAGGAAGAGGGGTGCAGGGCCGAACTCCTCCACACTCCGTGACACAGAGTCACTTTGTACCCCAGTCACCTGTCCTTGTCTCTGGGTGACACTGTTCTTCTCAGTACTTAGTCCTGCAAAAAACAGTAGATGCAAATTCACTATAAAATTAGCACAGTTGTGTCTGCTGTGAACTGAGAATCTCAAAGGGTTTTCCAATAGATGTGATCTATCTATCTATCTATCCTTCCCCTCTCTGGAATATATAATTATTTGTCTATCTCTGTATTTTCTCTCCATCATTTTTAGAAAGGCTCAAGCGGAGATTTTCAAAGCTGCCCAAGAGATGCAGATGTTTTAAAATTAATGGGATCTGGCTGTCCAAATCCGATAGACAGCTCTGTAAATCCCAGCCCTAATACAGAGTGGCATTTTTTCTTCTTATTAAACAGCGTGTCTCTTTGTAAAAGGAGGATACATTTCTTCCCTAAATACCATGATATTCAATTTCATAGTTCAGGGATTTTCATTTTCATCCTAAATATGTTAAGAGCTGAAGCTGCGTGGCCTTTAAAAACACATTTCGACTTTCATACCTGTGTTCATTCATAAAGACAAACACCAAAATTGACCTCACCTGATAACAAAAGAAGAATGTACAGCTGTACAACTAAACGAAGGGGTGCGGAGGCGTGAAACAAACCTGCCTGCCTGCTGGAGCAGCAAAAGAGGGCGAGGGGCAGGAATTTTGGGAAACCTGCCAGGGGGTGAGAGCGACGAAGGGGTGCGGAGGCGTGAAACAAACCTGCCGGCCAGAGCAGTGAAGGTGGGGGAGGGGGCATGAAACAAACCTGCCGCCCGGCTGGAGCAGCAAAGGGAGGGGCCGGGAATCCAACCTGCCACCATCCTGGAGCAGCAAAGGGCGGGGCGGGAATTCCGGGAAGCCTGCTGGCCGATCGGAGGGACAAAGAGGCTGGGGGGTGTGAAACAAACCTGTCTGCCGGCTGGAGCAGCAAAGGGGGGAGCGGGAATTCCAGGAAACCTGCCAGCCGGTCGGAGGGATGAAGCGGGGGGGGAGTGAAACAAATCTGCCTGCTGGCTGGAGAAGCAAAGTCTGGGGCTGGAATTCCGGGAAACCTGCCGGCCGGCTGACCGGAACAGCAAAGGGAAGAAAAAACAAAAAAGAAAAAGAAAAGAAAATACCTGTGGGGTGGCGCGAGCGCGGGTGCAGGGGGACTCCCAGCCCTACAGACCCCGGGCAGGGGTGTGCACACCCGAGCAAGCAGGGGCGGGGGAGAAGGGGGCAGCCAGGGCTTCCTTAAGGGGGCGCTCACCATGCGGCCCCTCCCACCTCGCCCCTGCTGGGAGGGCTCCGCGCCGCTCCGCGGGCAGGCGGGGAAGGACCGGTCTGGCGTGCCGGGCTTGCCGCAGACCTGGCACCGCTCCCAGGAGCTCGCCTCCTCCGCCTCCGCCCTCCCCCCCACAGGGCAGCAGGAGCAGCAAACCAAAAAGAAAAAAATCCAGCAGGGGCGGCAGAAGCAGCGAAGAGCAAAAAAAAAAAAAAAAAAAAAAAAAAGGTTTGGATGTCAACCGCCCCTTGGAATCTGCTGCCCCAAGCACCAGCTTGCTCGGCTGATGCCGGGAGCCGGCCCTGCCCCCAGCCCCCAGCTCATCACTAGCTGTCAGGGAGAGCTCATTTAGACTTTGCTCACAAATCATCATTTGACATTATTAGGTTGGCCAACACCACCTAAGTGAATGCACTGACATCGTCATAAATACAAGAGCTGTCTAAGGAAGCTAGGCTATGTTCATACTTTTCTAATCTATTACACTTTTTCAGATACAGGTATTTTATCAGACACTGTATATGCTTTTAAAGTGTGTATTAATGTTTCAATTTCAGTTCAAATTTCCAAACAATCACTAAATTGGCAACACTGCATGTAACTAGTTCACAAAACTGAGCGGGGGATCTTGGGGAAATTCAGGGAGGTGCACACCCCCCTTAGGAGGGGATCTAGGGAAATCCCTGAGGGGGCTGGGAGCACCAGGGAGAGTGTGGCACCCAGGTCCACCAGAGCCGCAGACCAATGGACCTTCCCTGCCAAAATGCCAAGCCCCCCGCAAAATGCTGCCCCCGAAAATCCTGGGCCCTAGGTGATTGCCTAGTTCGCCTCAATGGAAGCGCCAGCTCTGGTTGTAGCTGTGACTGTCTCTATGCAATAGATAAAATGTTTACAAGTGAAATGCAGTTCTTTTAGGCTCCGCAATTCCCTGGCGAGGGGAGAGTGTGTATAAGAAGCTGGGCGAACAGAAAGACTGACGGACACAAAGAGAGAGCTGGGTGGATGGATGTTGATATCAGAGGAGCTGAAGACACTTCACAGTAGCTAAGAACCCTGCCCGACACAGTTAGACCAGAGTTGTGGTGATGGGACACAGATCAGAACCTCGCCCGGTGTCTTTTACAGCATGTTTCAACTGCAGAAAATCCTGGTACAATTTTCCAAGTTTTGTGGAGTGTTTTGTTTTATTGACAACTAATATGTTCATATAAAGGTTGTAAATTCATACATATATTAATTCACATAAATATAACAGATAATAACGCGTGGGGCTTGGTTTGCACAGCATGGGTGGTATAACTTGCACAGGGATCGAAACGGAAAGATTCTCCCAGACATGGGAAGAGCAGAAGGAACTGAACTCGGCAGAGACCGGTCATAAAAAAGGCATCACGTAGAAAAAAAATCTCTGCCACCTTCGGTGTGTGTGAGCACCTCGATCACTTCTGGTATCGCCGGAGATGCAGCTCTGCCCTACTGCGTACCTCACAGCACAGTGACACATGGCTGTTCCTTGCAGGGACGCAGCCTCAGTCTTCAAGGGAACCGCCTTACTGTGGTCGGAAAACTGCTTGGAATGTTCCAGAGGTGACCGTGTTCTTCTCAGCAGGAGATTGATACTCTGCCAATAAGTGCTGGGGCGGCTGGTTCGGATACAGATGGAAGGAGAAGGGATTCGGGCTGGTGAAAGCGGCGGTGAAATTACAATGCAAAGTGGCGAGTTGCCCCTCTGAGATTTTCATTGCTGCAGGAGACCGAAACACAGAATTACTTTAAACAAGACTTGTTGAAAGACAAAAAAAAAAAAAAAAACAGTAATGAAACTACATTTATTCATTCATATTTTTACACAAAAGTCTCTAATGATCTTATGTAGAAACTGGTTTCCATTCTAAAACAAAGTAACTCGAAAGGAAAGCAAAGTTCTTTCCTTAAACCATACGAGTCTCTGGCTCAGCGAAACTAGTTTTCTTTTAAAACTATTAGGTGGCATTTTCAAAAGATCATTAGGAATTTGGGTGCCTAAACCCTCTAGGCTTCCTTGAAAACCCTAGCCTGTTATAATAGGACTCTTGTAGCTCTTAAACACAATAAATCAAATAAAAATTAGCATTTTCTCCGACCTGACTTCACAAGTAGAAGACAGATCTATAGAACAAGGCAGAGACCATTTTGCAACTTGAAATTATCCTCCTTTTTGCTAGGCCCTTTATTCAGTTATAAAAATAATTCTTCCTCCTGTTTCGTTTATTAAAGGAAGGTTCACGCTGTAAAATGTCCTCTCTGTGACTCCCCTCTCCTTCTCCTCTTTATGACATGAGACAGAAATGCTCCAGGGCAGTGCTGGCTTCAAGTACAACTTAAATAAAAACAACACAATGTAAAATGTAATGACCAGAAAGTCAGGCGCGCCCCTTGTGGACATAATAAGCCAGACACATAATTTTGAAAAACCATCTAGAAAACATAAGAATGGTCTGGCCCAATATGGCCAAAGGTCCATCTAACCCAGTGTCCTCTCTCCCAACAGTGGCCAGTGCCAGGTGCTTCTGAGAGAATGAACAGAACAGGGCAATTATAGAGAGATCCATCCCCTGTTGTCCAGTCCCAGCATCTGGCGATTAGGGCTTGGGGAAGCCCAGAGTATGGGGTTGCATCCCTGACCATCTTGGCTACTAGCCACTGATGGACTTATACTCCATAAACCATTAAGATATTTCTCTGAAGGGAGAAAAAGCTTATTTTCACCTGGTATTTCTCAGGTTTCTCTAGGTCCATCATAAGTTATGGGTCTGGTGCAGGAGTCATTGGGAGAAATTCTCTAGCCCTTGCTAAGCAGGAGGTCAAACTACGAGGATATAATGCTTTCTTATGACATTAAAAATCTGTGTATCTGTGTTACTTCTCTCTAGAAGAAATTATTTCAAAGTTTGAATTATTTCCACAAGCCATTCCTTAGTTACGGAGTTTAGGGAAAGTGTTTCATTGCTTCTTAAGAAAAAAACAAGTTCTTCTCATTAGAGTTCCCCATTTAAAACCTGCTTAGTGTAAAGCACTGTCAGTATTAGTGGTTGTAACTCTGCCATCGCCAGTCCCAAGCCGGGTTGGAAAAGCAGGAGAATTGGCATCAGGCTGGCAGCCAGCCATAAAACTTTGCCAAATAAATCCATGAAATGAGTCCTCTATATGCCTTATATGTAGGCTTGGAAGGATTCGATTTTAGTAGTAAAAGTAAAAAATGTGGATTTCACCATATGCCACACAAACCCGGGTACAAGTATTTCCCTTCATAACCCTTTGCCTCTCTGTAAAATTCAGTTAAGAAAAATGCTGCTTGAGATCTTATTTGGAGTTTGATTTGTGGCTATTAACTTTGCATTTGATATATGAATTGTCAACGTCATGTTTTATTGGACGCATCGATTTAACTGTTTGGATCTCGGGTGTTTTCTCTCATTCATTGTATAAATCACCCAAGTTCTGCGATGAGTGCGGGGCATGAGGAGGAGGAGGAGCACTGTGGGTACGTCTAGCCTCAGCTGACATCAGGGCCCCATTGTCCTGGGTGCTGCCCAGACACTGGTAGAGACAGACCCGGCTGCCATTAAACATTTGGGCTGGGATTTAGGAGCCCGAGGAAGGAAGGGCTCCATTCAATCACAGTTATTTATGGATGCATGTATCCATTTGTTTTGATGGGTGGCATCTTAAAGAGACCCTGCAGGCATTCTGCACTGTGCGTGTGTGTGTGTGTGCGCGCGTGTGTGTGTATTCACATTCTATAATCTATCAGAGAGATGTTGACACGGAGGACAGGACCTGTCTGAGCTGTGGCGCAGTGCTGCATCCCTCACCTTGGGCGAATGCTGGGTCACAGGGACACTGTCTAGTCCCTCTTCCACGCCGAGCCCCTGAAGGTGAAGGGAAGGGGAGGGTTTTTGTGCAGCTCTGCTGTGAGAATCTGTCACTGTGCCCGCTGCAGGGCGCAGCAATACACCGCTGTATCCGCCAGCTCCAGGGCTGTGATTCTCAGAGCTGTAGAGTTGCCATCAGCCTGGGAAGAAAACCTCTGCTGGGCGAAGTCTGAGGTATCACTGACAGAGCTGACTTCCTTCGTTCCTCTCCGTAGGATGTACTGCGGGGCTCGGTTCGGGTACTGACGGTACCAGTAGAGATAGACACCAGCAGTGTAGCTGGTTTCATAAGAACAGCTGAGGGTCACGGAGCCGCCTTCAGCTCCAGACATCTGGGGTTCCCTGGGCTGGACCGAGTCACCCAGCACTGCACCTGCAACAAGAAAGCGGGAAAGGAAAATACAGTCACTTCTATACCTTATCTAGAATGAGAGCGAGGCGGTAGCGGGACAGTGAGGGAGAGACTGCAAAGAGGGAGAGAAAGAGAAATGGAAACAGGGAGACAGGGTGTGTGTATATACAGAGGGAGATTCGGGAGCAATGGCGCAAACTCTAGGACCAACTACCTGGATATAGAGTGAAAATAAAAAGGCCGAATATCAAACGTTTGCTCATTGTGTTAAGCAAAGTGGCTCGGATTTCAGTTCCGCCCTGAACCCTTCAGCCCTGAAGAGACAACGTCCTTCCTGAATGTGAAAAACTCTCCCAATTTCTTCAGCCACTGGCCTAATGAGGGGTGTATGTGGAAACCAGAGCCCTTCCGAGCCCACAGGAAAGGAAGCGTGATTGGTTTCGCCTCTGAATGGCGTCCTCGCCTTCCTCAAACCTCCTTTAATGTGTCTTGATTTGCTAGTAAGCGCGACTTTGTTTGCAGGCGGTTACATTAAGTAGGAAGCACAGTGATTGGTTGTACACAGAGTAAATTACATGCCGGAGAAATCTAGGACCCCACTTCCCTACCACCAATTTCTCAAGGATCCTTGTTTACTGGTGCACGATGAGTAGACAGTCCCACTGTTGGGGTTTTTTTTCCCCCCAATAGGAATTGGGCTTCAGGCTTTGGTGCCTCGGAAAATCCCCACTTGTGCAAATATCACATTTAAATGTTCAAGTTGAATTCCTCGCCAAAGACCTTCCGGAGGACAAAACTACACCCGAGTGCACTCCTGGAGCTCATACAAGAAAAGTGGGGATTGATGCCCACCGGTTTCAATCGATTCCCTGAATATCAGAGTATTTCAGCTTTGCAGGATCAGAGAGGCAAAGGAATTCACATTCTGAGCGTTTTCTACTGAGAACCACGCACCCACCCCCCAGATGTAGATTATAGGATTGTTACAAACAATGGGCTCTGTTTTCAACTGAGATTGGGCACAGAAGGAGAGAGAGAGATGGGTTGCAGTGGGAAATAATAGTACAACTTTCCCCCATTCATTTAAAATGTAACGAGCTTCTGTCTTGCTGAGAAAACGTTCCGACTTCATTTGTTTGTGGGGTTTATTTGTCTGAATTGTGTTGAGTTGGATTCGACTGGGTTGAGTTTCTCCGAGATTGTTTGTCGGTTGGAATGGATTGAGTTGAACTAGGTTTCGCTGGGTTTTTATTGGGCTGGTTTGGGCTGTAAGCCCCTGAGTTGGCCTTGGGGTTGAGTTTAATTGAATTGAGTTAGGTTGCACTGGTTTGGGTTGGGTTTGATTGGATTGTGTTGGGATCGGTTCAGCTGGATACAAGGTTCAGTCACGTTGGCTTGATTTAGGTAGGATTGGTTTGGATTACACTGGGCTCAAGTGGATTGGATTTCATGGGGTGGAGGGAGGAGGAATGAACGCATGCCCACATGTCCTGTTGCCACAGAAGATGCTAAAATTTGTCTGTGTTTACAGCGTGTCAGTTACACGTTTATTGGCAGAGTTCTTCTTCTCCTCTCTAGAAGGGTCAGACTAGTCATCGATATGTAGCATAAGACTGGGAGGGAAATCCTGATTCTACTTTTCATATGAAATTAAAGTAGTGACGAAATATTATTAAAAGTTAAACTAAATTTGTACCTTCGGTCTAACATTTGCCCTCTGTGGCTTACCTTTCTTATCGAAAAGTCTCTTTTAATCCAAAGCGTCTTCCTTGATAATAATCAAAAAAATCAGAAGAATATACTGTAGGGCAAAATGCAGGAACTAAATTGTGTTGGAGAGGATTAATAGAATATCAGATAGGAAAAAAACATTTTCTATCAAAGAACAGATTTTACAAACACCTGTCAAGGATAATCCAAGTACATTTGGTCCTGCCTCATCACAGGGGGCTGGACTAGATCATCTCTCGATGTCCCTTCCAGCCCTGTGTTTATATGATTCTGTCATATTGCCATAAGTAACCCCCTGCTCAGTTTTTGTAGAGCGGAGATGCAGTTCTCCCCCACTGTGAGTCTCAGAGCACAGTAATACACAGCGCTCTCCTGGTGAGAAACAGCCTCAATCTGGAAGGGAACCGTCCTATTACCCATGTACAAAGACGCTGAGAATTTTCCCTGGACAAGAGTCAGATCCGGAGCATCAAACTTCGTTTTAGTCAGTATATGCTGGAAAGGCTGGTTCGGATACTGCCGGTACCAAAACAGATATGGGTTTATGTCAGTGGTGGTGAAATTGCAGTGTAAAGTTACACTTTGTCCCTCTGAGATTCTCACTTCTGGAGGAGACTGGTCCACGGAGTCACTTTGTGCAAGACCTGTGGAGGGGGGGGAAAAGCTTTAAACATCGATCTATGCGTGTTTGGAACTTTTAAATTCAGTGCCACTTGGATCCCTCACTCCCTTGCCCTCCTATGAAAATTTCAGCCTGTATATGTGTAGGTTTGAGTCACTCCTTAAAAACATCTCTGTATTCCCAGCACACCGATGACTTAATTTGTGATGTTAACCTGGTTGTCTCTTTGCAAAGGAAAACAAAATTCCTCCTACGATTTTTGTTCAGAAACCTTTTTTTTTTCCTTTGTAAGTGCCTTTACTTCAAATGAAAGTTTTTAATCTCACCTGACTGCGGAAGCAGAATCCAGAGCTGTACAGCCACATACAAGAGCATTTTGCAGCTTCAGGTTGTCCTGATGTTGTTACTACGATCTGCAGCTAGTTTTAGAATATCTCCTCCTCCTCTGTTTCTGTAAAAGACCATTCATGTCCTAAAGATGATACCTGCTTCCTTCGTGACCTTTGTCTCCTCCCTCTCATCTTGTGACGCTACACAACGAGGCAAACTCATTCAGCTTCCGATTCCAAATTAGTTTAATACACACACGCAAAACATAATATAAATTAAAATATGGATGCGAATGTGTGCCCCGCCCTCTAGTGGATATCAAATAAAACAACAAGAAAATCGTGTGCTCATCTCTTACGAAAATCTTCTGTGTCTCACACGATACTTCATGTGGGGTCTCTCTCCAGAGGATTTTTGAAAATGAGGCTATTGTTTTGTCTGAATAATGGGAGGGTTACCAGTTTTTTAAATCACCCCCAAAAGATACAAAATAATCCATCTTTGATTTCTTGCTGTGCCACTAATTTCCTGGGTGACTTTTTGGGCAAGTCATTTAGGCTCTGATTATTATAGGTACTAAAGTGCCTAATGAAGCAAAATAGAGACTTAGTGGTATTTTAAAATCTACTAAATGCGTAACTCTCACTGAATCCCTCTCTAAGCGCCTATCTTCATCTTAACAAGCTTAAGAGTTAGATTCACAAAGGGACTTAGGCACCTAAAGTGGCAAGTAGGTGCCTAAATCCCAGAATCAGGCCCCTCTGCTCCAATAGACTTTTTAAAACTATTTATCCACTATGAAACAGCTTCAGTAGAAGACACCGAGGTTCCCCCCTTCCCCATCAGAATGCCCCATAGCCCAGTGAGTACCTTAACTATTGGGCTAAAAGTTACAAGGGATCCCTTCCTTTTCTCTCCATCAGCTTAATTGAAAGAAAGGGTTTGCAAGTGAGACTAGAGAGGTATTTCCCTACAGCCCAGACTTAGGCACCTATCTCCCCGAGAGAGGCGGGGCCTAGCACACACCACTCAGCTTGGTATCTCCCTGTAGGCTAATTTAGGGGAGGAGACCCCTGCCTGCTGGATTTTGTGAATCCCATTCGGAGGTATCTGTCTCTCTCAGCTCATTGTATAGGGAGCCTGGGCTCCAAACTTGAGTTTTGTGAATCCCAAAGATTTTCTAGGCACCTAAAAGCATGTTCACCTTCACAGCACCCAAGTTCTTTTGTGAACTCGACAGACAAACCTAGAAACCTCACTCGGTACCTCACTTTCCCAGTGTATGATAAAATGGGTGTAGTAACACTTCCCAGCATCACAGTGGTGTTTGTGAGACAAATGCAGTAATGTTTGTTCAGTGCTGAGATTACATTCCAGTACTGTACGGAGCCAGCACAGAGATCCCAGAAGCGGGGAACAGCTGTCAGTACAGTTTAGGACAGTAAAAAGGTAATAAAAACTGATTTTAATATTAATCTGAACCCAAAATCTCAATCATAAACCCTAACTCAGAATCCTAAAAGCAGCAAAGAGTCCTGTGGCACCTTATAGATTAACAGACAGTTTTGGAGCATGAGCTTTTGTGAGTGAATACCCACTTCGTCTACATGCATCCGACGAAGTGGGTATTCACCCACCAAAGCTCATGCTCCAAAACGTCTGTTAGTCTATAAGGTGCCACAGGACTCTTTGCTGCTTTTACAGATCCAGACTAACACGGCTACCCCTCTGATACTTGATATCAAAATCCTAATGTTCTCCATAACTCCTCGCTCTGATCATAACCAACACTCGAATCCTAACCCCAAACACTAACTTCTCCCTAACCGTAACTGAAAGCCTAAACATAACCCTCACCCTAAACATAACCTCAGCCCCAGCCTTCAATCTAACCATACTCTAAACAATAAACCTGAAAGTAACTCCTTCACCTTACTTTTCTTCTAATCTTAATTTTAAATGTTACCCTGTCCCTAATCTTAAACATAGCCCCGGTTCTAAACAGAACCCTAAACATTAACTTCTATCCCTACTCTGACACCAAGATTTATTTACCCCAACCATAACAAACTATATATATTCCCCGAACCTAACACTAACCCTACACACTAATCTTAAATACTAACCCTTAATCCAGCGCTGGGCAAACTACGACCTGCAGGCCTGATCATCCTGCCCCTCTCAGCCGTGGACAGGGAGCAGGGGGGAAGTTGGATGGGGCGGAGGTTGGGGGGGCAGTAAGGGGATGGGGAACAGGGGGCGTTGGATAGGTGTGGGAGTCCTGGGGGCCTGTCAGGGAGCGGTGGTGTGGATAGGAGTCGGGGCAGTCAGGTGACAGGGAGAAGGGGGATTGGATAGGGGATGGGGTCCCTGGGGGCAGTTAGGGGTGAGGGTCCGGGGAGGTCTTGATCAGTGGACAACGAGGGGCGGTTGGATGGGTCAAGGGTTCTGAGCTGGGCAGTCAGGGGGCGGGAAGTGGGAAGGGGGCGAGGGCCAGGCTGTTTGGGGCTGCATAGCCTTCCCTACCCAGCCCTCCATAGAGATTTGGAACCCCAATGTGGGCCTCAGGCCACAAAGTTTGCCCCCTCCCTTAATCGGTCTAACTCTAATATCCACCCCTCTAGCTCCCATCTGTGCCCCAACCCAAAGCGTTAACTCTAACCCTAATCCTTAAACTGACTGTTATTCCAACCCTAATCCTTAACCTCAATGATACAAATAAATTTAACCTTATATTCTAAGCAGTAGATAAAACCGTAATAATCTTTAACCCCTGACTCCTAATTGTAATCCAAATGCTACCCAAGGCTAGGGTAAAAAAAAAGTGTGGGGGTGGGGGAGAAGGTGAAGAATAAAACAAATATATTAAGGAATAGAGATTATACTCTGAGGTCTTGACACGCGAAATCTCAGCTATTTCAGCCCTTTGTGTTTCTATCAGTCAGGGAGGTTTTTGTTCAGCTCCCAGGTGGCTTTGCTCACTGTGTCTCTCAAGGCGCAGTAATAGACAGCAGAGTCGTTCACTTCGCTGGAGTTTTTCTCCAGGTGGAAGGATTTGGAGTCTTCCTCCAGGTTAGCAGAGAACCCTCGCCTGCGCCTCTTCTCCTCCTCATCCAAGGCTGCATATTGTGTCAGCAACAGGCTAGGGACTTCATGGGGATACTGCACATACCAGTAGAGTACAGGAGACCCAGAGTAATCATAGGTGCAATAAAGAAGCACAGATTTTCCTTCATGGATGGTAACGGTGCCTTCGGGCTGAGTTACTGAATCTGCATCTGTCCTTTCTGCAAAAGAAAAAATAAAATTGGTAACTGATCAGGGCTGGAAGTTTCATAGTATCTTAAGGCACTTGGGGTCCCAAACTGAGCTGTAGATCGGCTCCTTGATTTCTTAAAATCCTTCCAAAATCTCAGCCAAACATAACACGGAACATCCTCTCAAGTGTACCTTGCTTCCAAAGATCTCATTCAATTTACTCCTACACTAACCTATCTTAAGAACATAAAAAGGACCATACTGGGTCAGATCAAAGGTCCATCCAGTTCAGTATCCTAAATGCCGACAGTGGCCAATGCCAGGTGCCCCAGAGGGAGTGAACCTAACAGGTAATGATTAAGTGATCTACCCCTCTTAAAAATGGTGTCCAGATTCCTTTTACTCTTAAGCAATTTACAGCAGAAATAAATAACCATTTACACAAAAGAAAGGAATCCATATCTTTTTCACACGAATAATTTTCTATGTCCTTCTGTTGTGTCTCTCTCAGCTAATGGTTTCATATTTAGGCATTGAAAGATTGGAAGGTAAGAAAAATAGAATGGAATGTCTTGGCCACTGCAAAAATGCAATTTAGAAAATGGAAAACAATAAAATAGTTCAAAACAAATTATACTCACTTGAACAAAAAAATATCAAAACCAGGAAGGAGAAAGAGAGCGGCATAGCCGTTTTAACAATTTGTTGTTTAATAATCTTGCAAAATCTACCCTTTTCCACATCCACAGCTGTGTCCTTTTCTTACCCTGATGCACAGAAGAGCAAAGACAAAAGTCTGCTTTGGATGTGATGCCTTTAAAAATATTATATTTCTGCTTTTGCAATAGCTTAGCAGCTGTGCTAGTTGTATGCTTGTGTCTCTTTTCGGTCTGCAAGAGCCCTTGAACTTTTTCTGACCATGCCTGAGGAGAAGAATTACAGGAAACTGCTGCAGAAAGGAAACAGGCTTTATGCCGCAGACAAAAGGAATAGTTCTTGCAGCAGTAACAGCGACTCCTTGTGTGCAAATCTGTTAAGCAGTGGGGAATACACCGCAGAGCCGCTGGAATGCGTCAGTCGGCCTGGGCTCCACATTTGACGTTGTAGAGAGGGTGTTTTGTTTGTTTGTTTGTTTGTTTTAGGGTCTCTTGGTTTTACCAGCAATAAAAACTGAGGGGTCAATTAAAATATTATCTGAGTGAGTAATGGAGGTAAACTTCCTGCTCCAGGGTGTAAAATAATGTCGAATGAGGGGAAGTAGAAATACGTTTTCTCTAAGGGCAAGTTCTCCCATATCCATCCAGCGAAGGGCCCCTTGTACCTCCACTGAAGCATCTTGTACTGGCTCCTTCTGGAGACAGAATACTGGACAAGGTGGAGCCTGATCCATTATGAACCTGCACTTCCTGGTTTTCTTTAAAATTGCTAGCAACTTTAATGCTCAGCCCTAACTCAAAATCCCAAATCTAAACCTATCCCCCAGCCCTGCGATTAACTCTGAACCTTTATCACAACCCCTTACTCTAATTCCCTCAGAGCCGTAACTTAATGCTGAAATCCTAACCCTAAACAGAACACCACCTTAACCTTAAACTTAACCTAAAAATTGCCAGAACCCTCACCCTAACCTAACCCTAACCTTAGCTGTACCACTACCCTTACCTAACCCTAACACCAGCTCCTAACTCTAATCCTAATTTCCCCTAATCCTGTCCCCAACCCTCATCAAAAATTTAACTCTGACCCTAACACTAAATGGAAACCCAATCCTAATTCTAATCCTAGTTCTAATGCTAAATCTTAACCTAACACAGAAATTGCTCTAACCCTAAGAAAAAGGTAACTAGAAACACAATCCTACCCCTAAACTACTGCTAGTACTAACTGCTTAGCACTAAACCTAAACCCGAAATTAAAACACTAACCCTTAAGTAGACCTAACCCCAGTTTCCACCCTCTATCTTCTAACCACCCTACAATCCTAAAGTTTTAACCCAAATCTAAACTGTAACCTTAAAATAACCATAACCTTAATCCCTAACCCTTATCAATAACAATACATGTAACCCTAAATTCTAACTCATTGCCATACACACAATACCCCAGCCCGTTACCCCTAACCTTTGACCCTACCCCTCACCTGGACTAGAGTAAAGAAAGGGGATTAGAACACGTCAAAGTTATTGAAAGTGTTAAAGAGAAAGGATTTGCATTCTCTGGGGCCATGGCTACCCTAGAGAGTTGCAGTGCTGGTGAGGGGGTTACAGTGCTGCAGTTTAGGATGTGGCCACACTTGCAAAGTATGGCCAGAGCTGCAACTGCCTGGTTGCAGCGCTGGCTGTACACCCGGTCGAGCCTCGGGTGTAGCGATTCCAGCCCTGGTGATCCAGCGCTGGTCAGCAAGTGTGGACCCCACCAGCGCTTTTATTGACCTCCGGGGTATAAGGAGGTATCCCAGAATTCCTGTTCACAACAAACCGGAAGAAAGGGAGAGCTCGGAGTTCAGCCAAACTGCTTATTTAAAAAACAAACACAGCTCCTGTTTGCTGAGCGAGGGAGGCAGGCAGGGGAATTACTTTGGAATGTTCACAGCTGTTTGCTTGAAGAGAGAAACAGCACGCTCACACGGCAGAGGGGGAGGGGGAAGTCCGTGTTGAGCAGATGCTTATCTGGTCTGACGGGTATTTAAAAGTACATAATTTGCATTTAGTGAATGAGAGAGGGGTGGGGGAAGGGGGTCAGAACTTTTAAAATGATTGGAGGTAGGCACTGTGTGTTTTCCAGTCCTTAGAACTTGCAAGGCAGGGAGCTGAGAACAGTGTCAACTCCAAAAATCCATTCTCTCTGAGTCTCTCGGAAAGGAAGGAGGAGGTGGGGACTGCAGAAGGCAGAGTTCCAGAGCATACAGGTTTGAGAAACTGTCATTGATAGATGGGATGTATATTGAAAATGCAACACTGCTACCACTTGAGAGTTTTCTCTTTTCTATCACTGATTATAAGGCTGTTTCCCTGTTGAAATTGTACCACCAAAATGAGGAGAGTATTGGTATGGTGTTATCTTTTTCTTTCTTTCCTGTTTTTGTGGGTTTGTTATTTATTTGTTTTGGAATAAACTATACTCTTATATTTCAGGGCATGAGCCAACTTCTAGCTGACAGGAGTTCAGGAGGGAAAGACCCTGTGGACACCTTACTCAATGAGAGGGGAAAGACGATAACAGAAAATGTGAAAATGGCAGAAGTGCTTAATAACATCTTTGTTTTGGTTTTCACCAAAAAGGTTGGTGGTGATTGGAGGTCTAACATAATGAATGCCAGTCAAAATGAGGTTCAGAATCTAAAATACAGAAAGAACAAGTCCAAAATTACTTAGACAAGCTAAATGTCATCAAATCACCAGGGCCTGATGAAATGCATCTTAGAATATCCAAGGAGCTGACGGAGGAGATATCTGAGCCATTAGCAATTATCTTTGAAAAGTCCTGGAAGACAGGAGACATTCCAGAAAACTGGAAAAGGGCAAATCTAGTGCCCATATATAAAAAGGGAAATAAGGACAACCTGGGGAATTACAGACCATTCAGCTTAACTTCTGTACCCAGAAAGATAATGGAGCAAATAATGAAGCAATCAATTTGCAAACACCAAGAAGATAATAAGGTGATAACTAACATTCAGCATGGATATGTCAAGAACAAATGTCAACTTGATAGCTTTCTTTGGCAGGGTAACAAGCCTTGTAGACAGGGCGAGGTGCTGTAGATTTGGTATATCTTGAATTTAGTAAGGCTTTGGATACTGTCTCGCATGATCTTCTCATAAACAAACTAGGGAAATACAACCTAGATGAAACTACTATAAGGTGGGTGTATAACTGGTTGGAAAATCGTTCCCAGAGAGTAGTTATCAGTGGTTCATAGTCACACTGGAAGGACATAACAAGTGGGGTCCCTCAGGGATTGGTTCTGGGTCCAGTTCTGTTCAACATCTTCATCAATGATTTAGATAATGGCATAGAGAGTACACTTATAAAGATTGTGGATGATACCAAGCTGGAAAGGGTTTCAAGTGCTTTGGAGGATAGGATTAAAATTTAAAATGATCAGGACAGACTGGAGAAATGGTCTGAAGTAAGTAGGATGAAATTCAGTATGGACAAATGCAATCTACTCCACTCTGGAAGAAACAATCAGTAGGATGCAAACTGAATGGAAAATTACTGCCTAGGTAGGAATTCTGCAGAAAGGGATCTGGAGGTCATAGTGGACCACAAGCTAAATATGAGTCAACAGTGTAACGCTATTGCAAAAAAAGCAAACATCATTCTGGAATGTATTAGCAGGCGTGTTGTAAACAAGACATGAGAAGTAATTCTTCTGCTCTACACTGTGCTGATTAGGCCTCAGCTGGAGTATTGTGTCCAGTTCTGGATGCCACATTTTAGGAAAGATGTGGACAAATTGGAGAAAGTCCAGAGAAGAGCGACACAAATTATTAAAGCTATAGAAAATATGACCTATGAGGGAAGATTGAAAAAATTGGGTTTGTTTAGTGTGGAGAAGAGAAGACTGAGAGGGAACATGATGATAATTTTGAAGTACATAAAAGGTTGTTACAAGGAGGAGGGAGAAAAATTATTGTTCTTAACCTCTGAGGACAGGACAGGAAGCAATGGACTTAAATTGCAGCAAGGGAGGTTTAGGTTGGACATTAGGAAAAACTTCCTAACTATCAAAGTTAGCACTGGAATAAATTGCCTAGAAGATTGTGGAATCTCCATCGCTGGGGATTTTTCAAAGCAGGCTGGACAAACACCTGTCAGGGATGGTCTTTAGATAGTACTCAAGTCCTGCTTTGAGGGCAGGGGACTGGACTAGATGACCTCGCAAGGTCCCTTCCAGTTCTATGATTCTGTAATCGTATAACTGCTCATTTGAAGGTTTCCTGCAGAACTTCTGCATCTTTCTTGGAGGTCGTAGACTGGGGTATATTAAACACCCAATATAGTATGGTCCTATGTCTCCTGACTTAATTAAAATTTGTGTACAATAATTGTTAATTCTTAACCCTAATCCCAATCACTAATGCTTTTTTGCCCAAACTTTACCCCCAAAACACAACATTTAATCCTAACCTTCATCACAAAACCCAACCTAATCATAACACTAACCCTAAACCAGAACCATAAGCCTTAATGTTAATGTTAGCCATAAATTTGAACCATTACCCTGATCCTGATGCTAACTCTAATGATACATATACCCTAATCCGAATCACAATTATCAGCACTAACCTTAATGATAACCCCATTTATAACCCTATACCTCACCCTAATCTAAAACCTTGTTCCCTTAAATGTTTATCCTGATGCTGACCTTTAGCCCTAACAGTAACCTGGCCTAGGATACATGAGGGAATTGGTAGAATTATTGAAAACATTAAAGAAAATGGAATTTTATATTGCCTATGTCCTATTACGAACTTGTCACACAATGAGTTCTTGAGTGACCCAGACTTCAGAGGCATCAATCCTTTGTGTTCCTAAACACTGGAATGGCAGGAAGAGCCTGTGTATTCTTAGTGCTGGGCTAAATCTGCTGTGGGATCCTTTATTGTATTCACTGAGAGGCTGTCAATCTTTAGGGAGCTCAGGGCGCTTTCCTCCTCACTCCACTTCGAGACTCTGAATAGACCAAGGAACCCTGGAGTGAAATGAGGCCTTGGGCACAGTGCTAGGGGCAACTTTAGCTTGTTGTTTCGAGGTGAATGAAGGTGGAAGGAGCCTCTGGGTGGCTGGGGAGGTTTTTGTATCTCCTGGTACACCCCTTGGCTCAGTGTGGGGCTCATGGCACAGTAATACACAGCAGAGTCACTGAGCTGGGTGGAGCTTTTGCACAGAGGATAGGAGGTTTTGTTGTGTTTGGCTTTGAATCCTTTCCTGTCTCCCTCCTCGTCCTGCTCCTCAGTGTCTCTCACAAAGAGCCGGGGCGCCTCTGTGGGATATTGGACGTACCAGAAGGTACGAACAGGCACAGAGCTCTGATAGGTACAGTCCAGAAGCAAAGATGCCTCTTCAGAGAGAGGGATGCGGCCTTGAGTCTGTGTCACCGACTGTCCATGTGTCTCCCCTGGGTGGAAAAATGAATGTGTATGAGTTGTGATAAATATGGTAGATAGATGGAAAGAAAATGGGAACTTCCTAATGTCTCTGAATCGCTGAGTGAAACACATAATCTAGATGCCGGAGGCATCACATTACTTTGGATAATAAGGGTTTGGGGGTTTGTTTGTTTGTTTTGTTTTGTTTTTCTAAAGTTGCACAAGGTAGAGCCAAGAACATAAACTATGGAAGGGTTTACTTACTGCAAGGAAGGAAAATTATCTTCCTCCCTTAGCCTTCTTCTGCCCTGCCCCCCAATACGTTTTATAGCTTAACTTGCTGGGTCGAGGGGTGAAAAATCACTCCCCTGAAAGCAGCAAGTCTGAGCGCCAGCGCAGACGGGCTCATGGAGGTGGATTACCAGGAGCGCTGGGAGAGCTCTCTCTCTGGCGAGACCACATTTGCACTTAAAGTGCTGCCGTGGGAGCGTTCCCCGACAGCGCTGTGACGTTACCAGTGTAGACATACACTTAGAGAAGACAGAGAATTACCTTGCTCAGGGTCACCTACCTCCCAGAGCATCCTGAAAGCAATGAACAACAGAAACACTTCAAGCGAACCCCAACAGTGTATACACTGGCTTTTGGGGATATTTCATCTCAGCTTCGGCAATGGAAAAGGAAGAATGCAGTGCTCGAAATGCAAAAGGCTGGGCATGTCCCTCAAAAATTACTATGAGGCACTAATAATTTCCACCCAGACAAAATAAAAAATATATTTCCACAAGAAAATTGCCAAAGTGGCTGGTATGCCTCATGGTTTCAAGGCTTCCTTGGTTAAAAAGATAAGTAGCTATTTTTAACAAAACTGAAATATAGTTCTCTAGTTCCTTGATAAATGATAGGGGCAGTGGAGGAAAAATATTGTCAGCCCTGATACAACGGTTAACTTTATCATCCTCTCTTGGAAATCTTGGAATTCCCAAACTGGATCAGATCAGAAGTCCTCTCAGTGTCTAGCTGTGGCCAGAGCAAGTTACTTCAAAGGAAGACAGGTGCCAAACACCGTTCCAAAGCCAGTTTTGAGTGAAACTACCCTCAGTTAGATCCCTCTTTCTACAAGGTATTTTATAGCTCAACCAGAAATTCTGGTATTATTGCAGGAAAGACTGGTGAAATTCTCTGGCCTTTATTACACAGGTTGTCTGACTAGATGAGAGTGGTCCTTCCTGTATAAAATCTAAGAATCTATTAATCAGTTTGAGGTAAGTTTATGTCCTGAAGCAGGGGTATTTCTGACCCTTCCAAACTTCCACCATCTATGCTAAATTAGAGGGATAGAAAGAAACCGGGTTCAAATTCTCAGCTGGCGTAACCTGATTTAACTCGGCTGAAGTCTGAAGATCTGGCCCAGTAGTTCTGACACATTTCTGAGTTAATACGCACCGAGAATAGAAAGGATCACAGTAACTGAGATCCAGTTGACGAACATTGTCCCGCTACCAGCTGGGATAGAACCTTCTCCCCAACACCAGCAAATTAATCTTCCTCCTTTTTCTTTCCCCAGAGATGAAGAGGGGATGGGAAGAGAGGTCTTATTCTGATCGATGTCTTAGGTATATGTACAGCTCCAGTGGTGAGAGACTCTCTGGTCTGTAGAATGACGGTGATCCTAAGCACACAGCAGTCTGATCTTGCCCTTGAATGAGACCACTTGGCTTCTCGAGAGTGTGGGGAAGAGAAACGGCTAGGGTAGGGGAGACCACATTGAACACCAGGCTCTGAAAGGACAGCCCTGCCTGAAAGGCGAGTGGGTGATAAAACATCGCCCCCATGTGTTAAAAGGAGAAAGTTATTCTTCCAAAGCAGCTTAGAGTGTTTCTCTTCTAACTATTCCCACGTGTAAAGCTGCAAAACCTGACTCATGTTATGGAAAGGGAATTTATGTGGCCAGTTTTTCGGCTAGTGGCCACTGTTGTTAAATGCCTTAAGTTTCCCCCTTTAAGCAGTGTTCAAAGAGGAGTTATTTTGGCCAGCTCCCTTGGGAGATAAAAACCTGTTCAGCTTCCTTACTAATCTCGCAGTTTATAATTAATCACTCCATGTAGTACCTAGTAGCTCCCCGAGGAACAGCCTTTCGGAGGCATTTAGATGTCTGTCTGCGGTGGATTTTCAGCTTTTACACTGATATGTTAATCTGGAAATAACATTTGAGTAGAAAGTTCATAGTTTGGTCCTTAAATTGTAGATTTCCAATGAACAAATCCTTGTTTAAACGGGTGAATGGTTCATGGAAATTCATTATCACATTAACCAATCACCCTTTGGAACTCATTGGTACAAGACTATATACGTGATGTCAACAGTTTACCAGGATTTTTTGTAAGGATGATTATATGGATAAAAGTATCAGAGGGGTAGCCCTGTTAGTCTGGATCTGTAAAAGCAGCAAAGAGTCCTGTGGCACTATGGCTAAACAAATCGCAGAGTGTCCCTGATGCGGTCTCTACAATTTCAAGGTGGATGAAACTCTCGGTCTCAAACAAATTGACATTTGTCCAGGGTTAGGGGGAAAACTTCCCTATCAGAGATTATCCCATAATTACCCAGTGCAGGGTGTCTTGTCTTGTCCCTTCCTCAGAAGCATCTGGGAGCAGATACAGCTAAAGAGCGAACGCTAAACTGGATGGCCTTCTGTTCTGATAGAGTCTGGTCATTCCAATGTTCCTATCTTCCCAATTTCTACTTCATTCCATTTCTAAAACCTTCACGCAAGAAACACCTGCGGAGTTACAAGAGGAACTAATTGTGGAAAAAATAATGACAGGATTTGCATTTTTAGGTATCCTGGCTGTTGGGGAAAAGTAAGGCGTTGAATTTTTAGTTTCTCAAGGCCATAAATATGTAATGGATCAGAGCCTTGGCTGCTGTAAACTGGAGTAGCTCAAATGATTCCTAGGACGTTCACTGCTTCAAAACAAATGAGGAACTTGACCAATTTTTAGCGCAGCTATGACCAGTTAGCGCCAAGGTGGGATCAGGGCCATTGTCTCTAGGGGAAGTGGGCAGATTAACACCATCTGGAATCCGGCCCTTTCACACCCTAGTTGCTAGGCAGATTAAAACCATTTGGGGAGCTAAACCACAAAATCTTTGTGTCTCCTCATCTTACGTTAGCGGGCTTGTGTGCAGCCACCCTGCTGGGCGCAATCACTCTCATGGCGCAGTAATAGACGGCGGAGTAGCGCAGTTCACTGGAATTTTTCTTCAGATGGAAGGTCTTCCCCTCTTTGTCGGGTGTGGCGGAGAACCTCCGCCGGCTCCTTCTCTCCTCCTCATCCAATGTTACATATTGTGTCAGCAAGAGGCGAGGGGCTTCATTCGCGTAGTGCTCGTACCACCAGAGTGTAAGCACGTAGGAAGTGTCATAGATGCATTTCAGCAGCACTGGTTCCCCTTGGGACACTGTCACTCTGTCATCAGATTGTGTCACGGACTCTCCATTAGCCCCTTCTATAAAAATAATAATAAAGCGCTTATGTAACCACGTAGACGGCTCTTGGTTTGAACATGAAATGATTATCTACCTCCCAAGCTGAAATATTGCAGACACCTCTTCATTCAGACGCTGTGCAGACACGCTACTCACCCAGAATCGAAAGTAGTGTAAGAACAGTGATCCAGGGGAGGAACATATCTGAGGGATGAAGTGGGATGAAAACTTCTCCCTAAAGCCCAAAAATGAAGCTTCTTTCTCGATTTCCCGAGCTGTGAGGAGGAGATGGAAGGGGCGGGGGAGGTTTTACTCAGGGAGGAGATGCCTTAAATACATAGGCAGCTGGCGCTGGTCTCCTCTGCTGAGTGACTGTGGTACTAACCACGCAGGCAGTCCGGTACTGCCCCGCACTCGGCTCTCTGGCTGCTGCACAGAGCTGGAGGGGAAGGGAGAGGAGAAATTGCGGGGGATCCGAGATCACGTTAAACATTGGGGCTCTGAACTGCCAGCCCCAGAAGCGCTGCCTGGGAGGCGAGTCCGTGGTCAAACACCGGCCCCTTGTGGGGAACGTTTTGCTAAGCAGCTCAGAGTGTTATCTTTACTCCAGTCGGACTATCCCGTTTAATAGCTGCACAATCTGTCTGATGCTCTGGGGAAAGATTCAGGGTCAATCCCCCAGCTGCAGTAAATCAGTGTAAATCCGCTGGAATCACTCGAGCTACACCAACCCGGATCCGCTGTGTATCTAGCTAAGAATGTTCAGAATAATTGGAAGAAAAGATTATAGTCTGAAAGCGCAGGAAGGATTCACAGTCACACAGGACAAAGGCATGGCTGCACTATCCTTGTCTTTCCGAGGCCAGTTTTTCCACGTTCTTTATGTGGCTAAATCCCATACACTTTCCTTCTCTATCATCTAGCCCCATTTAGAACTGCTCAAAGCCATGTGTCCAATGGCAGATGCTTTGGCTTCATTCTGCATACGTGTCCCGGCTATTTCCATCTTCTTTCCTGGATAAATTTGGCAAAAAGGAGTTGTTCAGCTACCTGATAATTCTCACCATTTGTTATAAATCCACACGTTTTAATAACTAATGGTTTCCTGGGTTAATCCTTTTGAAAGCCTGTAGATGGCTGTTTGTAACTGTGTGGATTTTCAATTTTCATGTTACTAGGTTAAGGTGGAAATCACATTTGAGTTGAAGGTTGCTAGTTTGATCTATAAGTGGGATATTTTCGAGTAACAAATCTTACTAGGGATGGCAAATATTTCATGAAAATTCATTATCAAGTTAGGCAATGACCCTTTGGAACTCATTGCCACCAGATACTCGAGTGAGGCCAAAAGTTTACCACGATAAATAAAACTTGGGACTCTCTTATAGATTTAAAAAACCCTTTCAGAATTTCATTTAAAATTGACTTTAAAATTTGGAAGGTTAAGGAGACCCTTCTACTTCAAGACATAAATCTATGACTTATTGTCAATGGTTGGGATGAAAGCACCCGTAAGGGAAGTTCTCATAACTACCCACTTTCACCTTCCTCTGAAGCAGCTGGTAGTTAAGCTGCCGTCAGAGCAAATACTGCGCTAGATGGCTGTGTACAGTAAACCACAACGTAATGCCAATGTTCCCATTTTTCCTGACTTTGCTTCCATTTCTGGATGTTTCATTTCCGAAACCAGCAAAACCGTCACACAATAGACGCCAAGGAAGTTAGCGGAGTGAGGAATTGTGGAAAAATTAAATTTCAGGATTTGTATTTTGTGTGTTCTGTTAGGAATAAGTAATATTTGAATGTCGCTAGAGACCCGCAATGTCCTATTTTAATGGCTCAGTGTGATGCAGTAGGGACTGTCTGTGTGGGGAGTGGGAGAGCAGGGGAGGACTTTAGGGGATGGACGATGCCAGGGCCTGTAACCTGAGCTAGGTAAGGGAGGGGAAAGGTCAACACCTTTGCCCGGGAAGGGAACAAAGGAAGGGGGTGGCAGGAGGGAAGCAGTTTGAGTTTGGGCTTGGGGCTGGATGGGCGGAATTCAGGGTATCCTAGCTAGGATCCAAGCACCCTGAAAGCCCAGAAGGACTCGGTGGAGGGGTCCTGACTGTGCCTGCAAGCTGTGCTGTAACCTGCGTTCCTGTTGTCCAATAAACCTTCTGTTTTACTGGCTGGCTGAGAGTCATTGTGGGTCCCAGGAAGAGGGGTGCAGGGCCGGACTCCCCACACTCCGTGACACTCAGATCCTCAGCTGATAGGAACCAGTGCAGCTCAGCTGACTCCTGTGCAACTCCTCACTGACTTTAAACATTTTGAGGAACTGGGTCATTTGCTTCCTCTGAGCTCCACCCAATCCCAGCAGTCTGGGATCTGGCCCGTTGTCTCCTGTGTAGCTCTGCACATTTACACCCTGGGGATGGGATTCACTGACTCCACCGGCGCTGTGCAAAGTCTGTTCCTCTGGGGCTCTAACACACACATCATTAGTGCCGCCTCCTCTTCCCCCGACGGGTTTCTGTGCAGCGACTCTGCTGGGCGCAATCACTGTGTCGCTCATGGCGCAGTAATAGACGGCGGAGTCTCGCTGTTCACTGGAGTTTTTCTTCAGGTGGAAGGTCTTCTCCTGTTTGTCGGGTGTGGCGGAGAACCCTCGTCGGCTCCTTCTCTCCTCCTCATCCCATGCTTCACGTTGTGTCAGCAAGAGGTGAGGGGCTTCGTTTGGGTACTGCTCGTACCACCAGAGCCTTGGAGACTGGGTAGGGTCATAGATGCATTTCAGCAGCACTGGTTCCCCTTGGGACACAGTCACTCAGGCATCAGGTTGGGTCACTGGTTCTCCATTAGCTCTTTCTGGGGAAAAAAAAGTAACATGGATAAAGACTCCAACCAAGGATATTTATCTACCTTCCAAACTTCCAATAACGGAGGGGACGGGCTAAGCTTTATACACTGGTGCTTTAATAAGAACAAATTGGATCAAGCTCAGCATCTCCTGGGACTTGTTGTTACTCCATTGCCTTCCACGAAATTGTGACAATTCACAGCAGCTAAGGATCTGGCCCAATAGACCTGAGATTTTACTCACGGAGAGTGGAAAATATTGCAACAACTGAGACCCAGATGAGGAACATCTTCGGGGGATCAGGTGAGCTAGAACCTTGCTGCCAAGCTGCAGAGAGAAGCTTCTGCCTTGCCTTCCCCAGTCTTGAGGAGAAGTGGGGAAAGATGTCTTCAGAATATAGATCCACCCGCTTTCTTTGCGGTGCATCTCTCCTTTGCTGAATGCCTATGGTGCTAACCACACAGCAGGCCGCTACTGCCAGTGAACTAGGCTCCCTGGCTTCTGCGGGATGTCTGAGAGCTGGGGTGGGGTGGGAATTGCGGGGAATCCGAGACCACGTAAAGCAGCAGGCTGTGAAATGACAGCTCTGCACTTGGGTGAGGGGCTGGTAAAACAGGGTTCTCTTGTGGTACATCTGTGGGGGAACTTTCTCAGCCGCTAACACGGTTTCTTTTAAAACACCCCAGCCATACTAGCTGGCTGTAAAACCTGCCTGGTGCGATGCTGAGCCGGGTTAGGCAGCTGTTGTGCTGAGACCACAGCCTGTTGTTACCCAGTGTCCTTTCATTGTTTCCTTTGTGTTCCTCCCTCTGTTTCTCTGCATCCACATGTTGTCTCCACTTCCACTTGCATTGTAAGTGAATTCAGGGAAGACACGGCCTGTTTTTGTTCTGTATTTGCCTGGCACAGCAGGGGCTCCTACTTGTTATCATAATCACAAGTGAACCCGGGTCCCTTCCAGAATTGCCACGTTTATGGGCTAAATCCTCAGCTAGTGTGGATAGTTGCAGACCCCTTGACTCTACCATGCACATTTAAACCAGCTGTTCCCATTCCCTAATTTCATTTAAAATTGGGGCAGGGGGGTTGTGAGGTTAAACCTCAATTTACAAACCATTAATGCAGACAGAGGGGAGAAATAATCAAAAATAGGCACCACAAGGATTGGTATTTAATGTGCCATATCCCCAAATGGCCTGAAGAGCCATAGCTGAGATAACCGCACAGATTTCCACCCACTGAGGTTTCACACTGTTACATATAATAGAGGTCTATGAATCATGAATGGTGTGAAGAAAGTGAGTAAAGAATTGTTGTTAAGCCCTTCACATAACTCAGAAACGCTGAAGGGACCACATCTAAACCAAAGTCTAATAGAGTCTGCCCAAGTTGGGAGCGGGGTTCCACTGGGTATTGGACTTCTCAGCTTGGAAAAGAGAGGACTAAGGGGCAGATATGAGAGAGGTCTATAAAATCATAACTGGTGTGTAGAAAGTAAATAAGGAAGTGTCATTTACTCCTTCTCATAACGCAAGAATGAGGGGTCACCTAATGAATTTAATGGGCAGCAGGTTAGAAAACAAACAAAAGGAAGTATTTATTCACACAGTGCAGAGTCAACCTTGCAACTGATTGTCCAGGGAAGTTGTGAAAGCCAAAGGTATAACTAAGTTGAAAAAAAGAACTAAATAAGTTCATGGAAGATGGGTCAATCAATGGTTATTAACCAGGATGGTCAGGGATGCACTCCTATGTTCCCTGGGGAATCCAGACCCCGTCCCCTGGGGTCTCACCAGAATAAAAAAAAAAATCAGATTCTTAAACAAGAAAAGCTTTTAATTAAAGAAAGAAAAACAGTAAAAATTATCTTTGTAAATTTAAGATGGAATATGTTACAGGGTCTTTCAGCTATAGACACTGGAAATACCCTCCCAGCCTAGGTAAACAAGTACAAATTAAAATCCTTTCAGCAAAATACAAATTTGAACTCCTTCCAGTCAAATACACATTTGCAAATAAAGAAAACAAACATAAACCTAACTCGCCTTATCTACTTAGTACTTACTATTCCGAGCACATAAGAGCCTGTATCAGAAAGATTGGAGAGAAACCTGGTTGCACCTCTGGTCGCTCTCAGAACCCAGAGAGAACAACAACCAAAAACTAACAGCACACACAAAACCTTCCCTCCCTCAAGATTTGAAAGTATCCTGTCCCCTGATTGGTCCTCTGGTCAGGTGACAGCCAGGCTCACTGAACTTGTTAACCCTTTACAGGCAAAAGAGACATGAAGTACTCCTGTTCTATTAACCCTTAACTATCTGTTTATGATAGGTATACTGATCATAAATAGGAGATATTCCTATCGCTAGGAAAATAGGGTATTTTGGGGGGGTAAATGCATTGATGAGAAATGGGGCTACACTGATTGGATACAGCGTACATTGATGGGAAATAGGAGTATATTTGTGGGAAACATGAGGATGCTGATGGTAATACGATCTATTTTTGAGAAATATGGTAAATTGATGGGCAATGGGTTATATTGATGGGAAATAGTGTTGTGGTGATGGGGAAATTTTATTCTGGTGATGAAATAGGATGTATTGAAGGGAAATGCGGGTAGATTTGCGGGTATGGAGTGTACAATATATCTTAGTGTGGTAATCCTGTTGCATAGTCACCTTTAGTATTTTCACACCCCTTCACTGGTTTAACTAAATCACTTTACACCTATGGTATGAAACTAATGAAACTTCCTGGTGTTGATACAGTCTGAGTGTACTGTACCCGTCAGGATAGGGCAGACTTCCACCTGAAAGACTGAAGATTTGACACCTTGACACAGCAATGGATTGACTGTGGGGGGAGGAGTCAGTGTATCTATACATGGATTTTGTAAGTGTCCTTGTGCTGTTCTTAAAGACCTGAGTCATTTCACCTCTCTCTCTGGGCGGGATCCTCCTCTGCCCTTCTCTGGGCACCCCCACTGCTCAGCCCCAGAATGGGATATTAATCGAGTGGGGCCGTCCCTGGCTGTCACACTGTGTCTCTCAGAGCACAGTAATACACTTTTGCATCTGGCAGCCTCGCCCTGCTCAGGGACAGGCTGCTGGATTTTCTATCCCCAGAGACGTGCAAGGCGCCCTCTCGGTCGGGACTATGAACAGTTTCCATGTATCCGCGCCCTCTATACTGGGGCCCTCGGATCGGGAACTACCAGGACCAGAAAATCCGTTCGTCTGTAACAAAGGGGTAAGTGCAAGCCAGGTTCAGGTTTCCTGCCTCAGACGTTTCTGTGGTGAAGGGCTGCTTGGTACCAGTTCTGCCAAGGGCACCTAGGAAAGGAGACACGGCGGAGAATGCATTTCATGGAGGCCTTAGTGTCAACACCCAGTCCCTTCTCGTCCTTTATGTAGATTTCATTAACCTCACAAAGATCCCTACTAAGCAGTTTAACAGAGAAAAGAATAATTTCAGAGAGCTCAATCCATAGCCACTGGTCCTGCTTCCAGGTTCATGCTGTGTCATGAGAACATTGGAGTTTCTATCACAGAATCGTGGGACTGGAAGGGAACCCGAGAGGTGGTGGAGGCCAGTGCCCTGCACTCAATGGCAGGACTAAGTGTGATCTCCAGACCATCCATGACAGCTGTTAGTCTAACCTGCTCTTTAAAACCTTCAGTGATGGAGATTCCGCAATCTCTCTGTCCATTTACCTGTCTATGTGTATGTCTACATTGGGTGCGGAAGGTGTAATTTCCACGTAGAGCAAACATACCCTGTCTCGCTTTGATTTGAGCTTGCTAGCTAACGACCTTATCTTTAGGGTTTTTTACAACACTCGCCCATCCCCAGCGTGTCTGAGCATCACATTCCACTAGCAGCAAACCTAAATCTCTCCCTCTGGTCCAGCACAACTCAACGGAGCAAAGTAAGAGGCAAACCACCAGGGTCTGTTCCCGCCATCCCTTCTTCCAGATTCCTGGAGGGTTCAAATACGGCTACTCACATAATGTCAGCAACAAAGTCACTCCCCTCAAGAGAGACATTTTCTGGGGAAGAGACTGTGACCCCGCTTTCAAGGCCATTAGAACCTGCTCAGTGAGAATTGACAGAGGCGGCCTGAGAGGCCCTGCATTTCCTGTCGCTGTGTCTCTCATGGCGCAGAAATACAGCCCTGAGTCCTCCACCGCCAACTTGGTGATGCGCAGCGGGGCAGACCGGCGGGAGGGGTCAATGGACAGTTCAAACCTCTCCGACATCTTCGCGGACTTGTAGCCAGAGATCACAGCTCGAGGAGCAGCTCTGGGGCTCTGATAGTACCAAATAACTCTGTCATAGGCAGCGACACTGTGGTTACAGGGGAGGTCAGCCCTGCCCCCTGCCAGGAAAGACAGCGCAGCAGGCTGAGAAACCTTCGTGTCCACTGCTCCGCCTGGGAGAAAAAAATAATAATAACAGAGCATGAAAATCCCCCAGACATAGACAGGGAAACTATCAACAGCAGCGTGAAGTGTCATCTAGAAGGACACCCGGACACAGGTGAAAATTAATAAATATGGGAAGTAGGGGGAGGGATAATGCCCAGAAATGCCACCTGGGAATCTGACTCATTCGAAACAAGGATCAGCACAAGCGTGGAGACCCGGGTTTTAAGCATCTTCTCTGTGGAGATTCGGTGTCTCTGCGCTTCTGCACCGAGCGGCTCCGTTTTCTCTCCACTCAGGCACCTCCACCCCCAGCCGTGTCAGGAGAAACGAATTAGGCCCTTTCCCCGCAGAGGGAAGCCGAGCTCTGGCTTATGAGGGCTGAAGGAATCCGGGAACGCTGCTTCTGCTCCGAATTAAATTGTGACTCCTGGCGTCAGGCATCAAATCTCTCTGTGCTTGGTTGGTAGCTGCCTTTCCGCTGCTCGGCTAAAAGTCTGGCAGGGCCCTGGAGGGGGCGGGGGCGGGGGCGCGGCGTGGGGAGGAGATGGAGCGAGAACTAGATGTCTAGAAACACCAGAAAGTGGTCTCGATTCTGGAGCGTTCCTGTCGGTGCCGCAGCGCCCTCTGTCGGGCTCTTGTGTGAACTGCACAGGGATACGGGGGAGCAGGAGTTCTGGCTTCCACAGAGGAGTCGCGGTTTGTAAACCAGAGGTGGGCAAACAACGACCCGCTAGCCCGTCCTGTCTGGCCCTTGAGCTCCCATCAGGGGAGGCTCCCCCCTTCCCTTCCCCGCAGCCATGTGGGAAGGGGGGGAGAGGGGTGGTTATAGGGTGGAGGGTCCCAGGGGACAGTCTTGGCACAGGGAGCAGTTGGATGGGCGGAGGTTCTGGGGGACGGGGGGGTTGGATAAACGTGGGAGTCGGGGGACCTGTCAGAGGGAGGGGGTGTGGATAGGGGTCAGATCAGTCAGGGGACTGGGAGCAGGGGGGGTTGAATGGGGGAGGTCCCTGGAGGAGGCTGTTAGGGGACAAGGAGCAAGGGGGGTTGAGTGGGTCAGGGGTTCTGAGGGGGTCAGTCAGGAGGTCGGAAGTGGTAAGAGTCAGAGGCCAGGCTGTTTGGCGAGGCACAGCCTTCCCTACCAGGCCCTCCATACAATTTTGCAACCCCAATGTGGCCCTTGGGCCAAAAAGTTTGCCCACCCCTGTTCTAAAGGGAAGGAGGGGGGTAGTTTAGTTTTGTTTATTTTTGTTGCTATTGAAAGGTGGGTGATCCTACAGCTTAGAAGCCAAAGATATTTTGCATTTCGCTCCGTTAAGGGAAGATGGTTTCCCACTGGTTATGTTTAGTAATGAACTTTCCTTGAGAAAGTATCAGTAGGAAGAAAAGGAAATAAAATGAATTTATGTCTCGGATTTCTTGTAATCTAGTCACCACAATGAACACATGTGGAGTGACTCCGGATTTATGCTGATCTTCACACAGCTGTCCCATGATCTGAAGACCTGGCTTCTAGTCCCCTGGTCCTGGCGATGTGGCCCTGTTGACTCCACTAGAGCTGTTTTCATTTATAACGGCTGAGGATCTGTCCCCTTGGCTGCCATGGAATTATGCTGCTTTAAACCATCTGGGGAACTGCCCCTGCATCTCCTCTCCTAAGCTGCCTGACAGAGGGTGAGAGTTTTTGCCCTGAGCCCAGCTCTGCTGTGTCACTGTGCTCTCACCGCACAGAGGTAGCTGCCTGAGTCCCCCAGCTGGGAGTCGGTGATGTGCAGGGAGCTGCGTTTCCCACTTTCCAGGCGCTCACCTATGAACCGCCCCACAGTGGCATTCTCATTAGAGCTCGCAGTCAGCAGATGAGTCGGCCCTTGCCCAGGCAGCTGCTGGTACCACTGGAAGGCTTGGAAAGCGCTGGTGAAGGAGCATGACATGGTGGAGACCTTCCCTTCCCCAGTATCCAGCGACTCAGGGCTCTGAACCACTTGGGCTTCGCAGCAGGAAACTGGAGGGAAATAAAATAATAGCAGGTGAAATAATGATTATGAGTGTGTTACATTGTCTATCTATGGATCTATCTACCTGGCCTTCCCTCTGCAGCCTCCATCCATCACTATTGTCCTATCCCCAGTATCTATTTCTACATGGTTATGTATATATATATATCGATACAGATCTTTCCATCTACATCTCTATATTTCTCTCTGTTCTCTTCCCGAATCTTTAAAGGCAGGACAAGAAATGCTAACAAATAACTCCAAAGCAATATTACTGTCCAAATAGATCAGATGCTGAAATATGGCCCATTGGCAGACCCCTCCCTCCTGACGTGTGCAGTAGCTGGTTAGATAGATAGATAGAGAGATAGGTAGAAATCTGCTGGCAGAGGAAAGAAGAGATAAGAGATCTTGCCCTTCACTGACTTCCAAGATTCTGCATCTTTTTACCCTTTAGAATGAGAAAACATTTGTTTCACTCACAGAGAAACGCAAAGGTGAGGAGAAGGCTCCACAGAGCAGCTCCTCTCCCCGAGCCCATGGCGAGCTCCGTTTCTTCTCTCCCTGGCAGAGGAATATTCCGAGGCAGAGTCAATCCGAGAAAGGTCTGCAGGGAGGAGACCGGCGGAAACGAGAATTCTCCCTCCCCTCAGGTTACCCCCTTCTCAGGGGAAGGATTCTCCGCCTACAGAGGCTGCTGTTTCATTGTCTGCCCCGGGGCGGAACAGCAGCTCGGTGACCTGGGCTGGGCTGGGTTCATTGAGGACAGCCGAGCCCAGATCTCAAACTGGCGGAATTATCCCGGGTTCGCAGGTGAGGATTGTGAGCATTCTAGCGCCATCTGCTGTCCTGGTAGAGAAAGGCGGGGGGAGAAATTCTTTAATACAGGGGAATTCCAGCTTTTATCATGGAAATGATACCGAACCATGCACAGCTTCACCATCCGTTTACTCCAATGGATCTTCGCCGATTTAAACCAGCTGGGGACATAGCCCCATTAACTCTAATAGACCACTGCCAATTTAGGAAAGCTGAGACCTAACCTCTTGAAAACACAGAAAATTGGTAAGTAAGAGCCACTGGGAAGCAAGTCTATGCGGAAAAAGAGAGCAGGAGAGTTTGCAGATTTTTTTAGAGAGATATTAATAGAGTAAACTATCCCAAAGTATAGGAAAGTTAGGAACTGTGTAAGAGGCCACCTTGGTTTAACCAGGAGGTCGTCAATCACCTGAAACTCAAAAAATAAAATGTCAGGCAAAAAGTAGAAACTAGATTAAATTACAAAGGATGAATATTGAAAAATCAAGAGCAT